>NC_084997.1:23046857-23181857 GCF_963854185.1 Sardina pilchardus
AGGCCTTGTCCTGCTGTCAACCCAGCAACACGCTCATCGATCACAGTCACACACCCCCCTGGCTGGGTGTCCCATCCGCCGTCGGGGGTCCATCCCAAATAAACAGCCCCTATACGGCCTGCATCTGGACGCTGGGGCCTGCATTCCTCTGCCTGTGGTTACCATCTTTGAAGTTAGAAAACTCTCTCTCTCTTTCCCTCTCCCTCTCTCTCCCTCTCCCTCTCTTCCCCCCCCCCCTCTCTCTCTCTCTCTCTCTCTCTCTCTCTCTCTCTCTCTCTCTTTCCCTCTCTCTCTCTCTCTGTCCCTCCTGTCCACTTTGGAAGGTGAGTTTATAGAGAAAGAGAAAGCAAACAGCTTTTGGCTCTTCAAAAGACCCAGTGATTGAGAATGCTTGGAAAGGCAGGCAGAAAGGCTTGTATTGTCTGGATATTGTTTGGTCACGTTTGTGCTTTATAGCAATTAATTCTTTGGTCAGGATTTTGGGAGTGGCAGCTCAATTAAATTGCAGTGCTTTTTCAACTCAGTGTTATTTAGACTGCTCCTTTCCCACAACATTACCCACAACTGATTTTGAATGGAAACAGTCTTATTGCTTTCAGGGTTTCTCCCATTTCATTTCATTTGTTATACTAAGTAGAGCGATGAGATTTTAAAACGTTAAATACATATGTGGGTGTCGACTTGGGTAAAAACACATGCAGAAAAGTGTGGCAAAAAATAACTTCTCCACATAAAAGCAAAACTACAATAACATTACACTAAACTATGACTTTTCCCTTACATAATAAAACATTATTGCTACACAGAAATCACACTACAAAATCCTAACCTTGATCACTAGGCCGATTGTTTTGAACAACTGGAGCGAATCAGCCAATCACATCGTGCCAACAATCTCTGATGTGAAAGGGAACAAGAATCGCAATTTCCGCAACCCCTGTGGATTTCAAGTCGCCCAATAAAATCAAATAAGCTTGAATTTGTCGGCCGACTGGAGTCATGTGTCTCCTAGGATGAGACAGTGAACAATCCAATCACATGACTAGACTCTGGCAATAGCCACCACCATTAAAAACTGACAAATGTAGAAAAAGCAGAATAACGCCCATACAAAGAGCCTCTCTAATATGCTCTATACACAAATTACAGGTACATCATCTGCAATGGATGAGGAATCTACACCGATTCTGAACTTTAATCCATTTTGCAGAAACTTGGTTGGACCATGCCATGTATCCGTATAGCTAACATGACCATTCAGACCCATCATTTGTGGTTTTGTTATGATGCAAGACGAGAAAGAAATAATCTCAGAGATGTTCATTCATTCTAATCTGCCGGTGGAAAATGTCAGGTCTTTGACTTTATGACGGAAAATGCTTCGGGGGTCAAATATTTGGTGGAAAATGGCAAGAGAAAATACACGAGGAGCGAGTGTCCGCACATTTCAATTGAAAAACCAAATGCAGTGAGTCAGTGCTACTCTAATGGCTTCCATCTGGGAGCTGACCCCAAGTTTATGAACGATAATTCCAGCATGAAAGGCCCAGAGCAAACTTGACAATTACAGCTCTCTCAAGAACAAAGCCAGCCAGATGAGAGGTGAGTGGGTATTTGGTCCTAAAAAAAAGGTGTTGAACACTTCCCATACACAGAGCTGAGCTGCAAAGTCCAAACACTGTATCCCTAATGTCAGATCCTCAGGACACGGACCCCTTCGTGACTAGCAAGTATAGAGGACTCCGACAGACTGGAAATTGCATGTGAGAGAGTGCAGTGACTAAGAGATGAATCAAGCCCAAGAATGGTGGCTGTACTCACCCATGGCACACAAACTCTCCCTCACCCTCGCTATGTCTCCTCACTGATTGGGGCTAAATGCCAGCCAACACAACACTCATGGGTCACTGGAGACTGGCTATGACAGAGGGAGGCTTAAAGAGGGAGAGAGAGAGGGAGAGAGGGAAAGAGAGAGGGAGAAAGAGAGGGTAAGAGAGAGGGGAGAAAGCTAGAGAGGGAAGGAGAGAGGGAGAGGGGAGAGAAAGAAAGAGGGAGGGAGAGAGAAAGGGGAGAGAGGGAGAAAGAGGAAGAGGGAGAGAGAGAGAAAGAGAGGGAGAGAGAAAGAGGGAGAGAGGGAGAGAGAGGGAGAGTAAGACTGAGAGGCAGCATCAGAGAGCTTACAGAAAACTCCTATCCAGCTCTACGCACCGTCTGCATTAAAAGCGGCTAACTTCTGAGGCAACGTCTTTTCTCCTCCTTTTTTCCCAGCCCTCCTTCCTCTCTTGCTATTTTAGTGGGTCAGACACACTGTCATTGTAAATGATGGCACACTACAACACACTGGCCTCTTGTTCCTAAAGGGGAGGACATCAAGGACATGCTCTTCAGAGCTGCTCTTGAAAAGAACTTGAGCTTTTTTTAAGCTTTTTCTTTTTTACCAACAAACAGGTGAGGCAGGGGAGTTTTGTCAAAGTGAATAAGGCGAGCAGTTTCTATCTGGAAATATATTTCACACTGCTACAGGTATATAATAAAACTACCCTTTCAACTATTAGTTCACTGCACTTCCCTCACTTCAGCCTTTCGCTTCAGCTTCAACCGATTGTGGTGCAAGTTTCTTCTCTGTGTCCATCTCTCTGCATTTCATTACACCAGGAATAAAGCCTGCTTTCAAAAAGGTGGAACATTTGCAGCACAAAGCAGATGGGCCCTATATATCCCACTGGGTTCATTCATACATACAAACTCACACTTTTCCCTAATAATATGCATAATATGCATAAGTCAGAGGAGTGCAATGTATCACTCTATGTTCCAGCATCAGGCGAACGTTATGTGAAGAAATAGCGCCTGAAAAGGGCGCTAACTTGTTATTACAGGCACCCCCTCAGTCTTTCACACTTTAGATAGGATAGCAAGTTAGCAACGCTGTTCTAATTGCGCTCATAAAACCGTAGAAGCCCATATTTATTCTCACAGACACAGCAGTGCACAGATGACTTGAAACATCTTGTTGCTCCAGCGAGAAAAAAGACAGAGCATATACAGTACTACATTTGCCGTGGCAAAGAGTTGCAATGATCTGACAGGCCAGGCAGGTCCCCCGTAGTGTTTGGAAAGCCTTTGTGTTTCAGAACGATTCAAGTCCGCACGGATTTGAGAGCTCATCCACATCCACTTGCAAAAACGAGAGAAAACACTGTTGCCAATTTAAAATCATATTTTTTTGTAGGCTACAACCTAAGCTGCCAAGCATTGACAAGATGAATCCCATAAATAGTTTTCAACGTCAGCAAAATGTGGCTCGAATGTGGCTTTGGATAAAGTTTGGTTGGTGTAATCATCAGTTTCAAAAAGTTAATGTTTCACCTGTCCACTCCACACAGTAACACAAGGGTTGCGTTTTCAAAGATCTTGACTCTGGAACACTCTGGAAATGAGCATTATCAAGCCTAAAAACAATTCTCTTGTGGGCAACAAGCTCTGTACTCTGAAAAAGCTCAGTGTAATGCGTGTATTCAGTGTACAGTGTATAGATACCAGTAGGGCCATAGACATGGAGTAGGATGAATGGTCAGTAAATGTGTGCATGAGAATAAAGTGTAAACCGCAGAGACTTCGGGGCAGAGATGAACTGAGAGCACACAGCATGTGATCTGACAGAGTCACGCAAGCCCTCTTACGATCCCCGTCTAGAGTCATCACGCTAAATCATAAAAAATGATAAAACATTGAAGCCACCTCATACAAAAGCAGATCCAAACGGCGTATGGAAATTACATTGTTTTCCATAGATGCAACACAACAAAAAAACCCGAAGCGTATTGCAGTTAAATATAATTCAGACCAAATGCAAACATGCCAGGATGAATACTTGACAAATGTTCATGCTAGTGAGCTTGAAAAACATGGGAGGGTCTGAGCGGATGTGAGGCCTTATTTTGATTATAGTGAGCCAGTTAATTGTGTGTGCTGTGTTCGAGCACACACTAACCTAACTTTGCATTCTTAAGGGAGCTACAGCCTTGGCAATCAAGAGTACGGAAATTAATGAGGAGTCCTGCGTGGCCTCAAACAAACCACGGCACGCAACCCCCCCCCCCCCCCACACACACACACACACACACCCGGGTGAGCCCACACGCTATAGAGCTCACGCTGCACACACTTATTATCTCAAAACATGCTTTCAAAAGCAAGAAAAGAATGGACAAACTTTCCCCAAAATAATTTCACAGACTCTCTGATGCACTTATTTTCCTCAAATAATAGAAAAAAGCTGTATTTCTTTCTCTCTTTTTTTGCTGTATTTTTTTCCACTGGACAAAGCATCATCAAAGCAAAAAAACATCACTAGCTCAACTCAAAGGGAGCAGCAAATGCAAATGTGGACACTAAACCTGGATAGTCACAAGTAGAGGCATCGTATTAGCCTATCGGTGCTCAAATGTCTCTAAAAACACAAATTCTCAGTGTCACTCTGTATCACAGTCAACCTTCAGTCAAGCAGTTTTCAAACCAAAAGTATTTAGTGGCTTGTTAAACTGACCCGTTGCACTCTCTTCAACGGCATTAATAAGATCTGATAACTAATCAGGGATAGCAGGCGCACGGATTGTATATCCTGGTAAATCCTGCAGGAATGTAAACCATTGCCGCTCTCAAAGGAGATCCGTGGCAGCTGTGAACATGGGAAGGCCGGCAAACAGACAGACATCCGGCTCGTTTAGGGCTTTTTTATTTGTTGTGTTAAGATCAAATTATGGTTTAAGGAATTTCACACAGATTGCAGATAGTTCACCTGCTTCATTCTGTTAGGATGATAGATACAGGCTTTATTTGAGCCAAGAGTTTTCATTGAGAGTACTGGTGTTGAACACACAGTTGCAATGAAAGCTGGAGAGAATTGAGAGAGTTCAAGATCAACAAAAGGTGAATTCTCTACTTGTTGTGCCGCCTTCGTAGGTCTCCCGCTGGAAACATTGACGAGTATAAAATCCAGTTAAGACTTACCTCCTCCTGATTCTAACATCTTTGCTGAAGCTGAGGGGCCTAATTAATGTGACCTTCAATTTATCTATGGGTATCTTTTGTCTTTATTGGGTTTCCTACCCGCTCTAAATCTCTAAACTGGCCATGTTTACACATAATGAGGCATTCCATGTTTTATCTGCCTTGTAACACAGAGCACATGTTTCCACACTGGAACATTCATTCTGTTGGCAAGTTTTACACAAGAATATAATTAGTTTGTATAAACACAAATACACACACGCACAAACACACTCACACACACACATACACTTGAGCGTACACCAACAGTGGAAGACTTTTCTTCAAAGACGCCAAAGCTGTAAAAGCAAAGCAAAGAGGTGCCGTGACCTGCTGCTCCTTTCAAATACCCTTCCACAGCCTGTAAATGGCGAGAATTTAAGCTACTCTTCCATACACCAAACATAAGTCTTCAAACCGCGCCAGTATGAGTAATTTAGGCTCACATAGTGCACACACGCTGACAGCATCAAGCAGGAAACAGTATGTGTCTCTGCTCTATGAAATATTCACAAGAGGCACTCAGCCTCCCCACCCAGCAGTGTCACAGCCAACCAAGACATAGATTAACAACCAGAGTGACAAAAGTGGGTTTGTGAAGCACACCTCTGAATGCCTCTGAATATCTTAATCTCCACTGCAGCGATCAATCTGTTAACACTGCGAGGCTGCAGAGAGATATCCCAGACAAGCCCTTTCTTTATGCACTTGCAGGCTTTGGAAGTGAAGGTGCAGCTGTCCTGTGCTGGTAACATAAGCCCTTATTAGCCTCCATTAGCCTGCCCCGAAACTAATAAGAGATTGTCAAATACGTCCAAACTTTCACACAAACATGCTAACACAGCGATGCCACGCAAATCTGAAACACTGATGTGTCTTTCGGCAGTCTGTCTCGGCCATCTTCCTGACGGGGCAATCTTAACGATGGTGCCACGCTTTTACCTCCCTGATAGAATCAGTCTTTCAATCAATCAGTCATTCAGCATGTCACACTCATTTCGTTCCATATCATTACTGTGCACTTAAAACAAAGTCTTGCTTTTGCAAGAAGGCCTACAGATGCCAAATATGCCACACAAGCTCTCAATCTGGATTGATAAATTGCGCAAGCCAGTCACCTTCAGCTGCAACAATCCTGTTTGTTTCAAGCCAAACCACACAATGAAAAAAAAAAAACGATGTCTGGAAAAATGCATGACCATGCAGAGCTGTTTGAAATGTATGGTCAGGCTCCAGGCATCAGCATTTGTATTCCGTTTCAGTGAAAGACACTTTTGGCTGAAGTCACATTTTATTCTACTCATACTGTTAGAGGGGAAAGGGCAAAAATTACATATATCTTATGTAAAGTTCTTCTGATGTAAACATGCACCTTGGTAAATGTACGTCTTTAAAGTGCCTACACAGCATTCTTTTGGAAAGAAAAAAAAATCAGAAAGCAGTGTATCAAAGAAGGGCTCTCTGTCTGTATGCATGTTCTCCTGTCAAGTGGACAAGACTCCCATAACAGCTTATTTACTTACATCAGACATTCATATTCAATTAGTTTGATGCTACTATTTGAAAGTCTATCGCGATAGTCAGAGACCATCATCTTACTCTCACTCATTCTCCACCATCTCTCAGGTCACCTGCATTCAGCCTGTTACCAGCACATACTGTATCTGTAACACACCATCTACTGTAATGCTATTGACCATTTGCTCATCCAGCTCCTCGTCACTACTCAACCACTAAGAGGCCATTAGGAGTGAATAGAACCAAATATATGGTTATTGTTATTAACACAGCATTTAGTTTCATACATCTCCCTTGATCCGAACCAGCCATTATTGCAGCTGTTCAGCATATTCAATTCCACAGCTATAACCTTAATGTAAGGCCTTTCTATTCACAGTGAAGGGGCTGACGCCAATCAGAAATACGTCCACGTCCAGAAAATGTTCCTCAGAACTCAATGCAACATTCTGAAATCCCCAAACATCTCTTGAGCAAGTCGGAGCGGAGTGGGGGGACATTGCACACTTTATGAGCTGTGGTGAGCTCTCTCGGGAGATGGCTTAGCTCAAATAATACCACAGGCTGAGGCGAGGCTCCCTGAAAGCCAGCTGCCAGCCAATTTATTATCAGTGCTCAGAACCACTCCTCTACTTCTCTCATAGCCTCAGACGGACAGACGCACACACACACGCGCACGCGCACACGCACACACACACACACACACACACACACACACAAAAGTCAAACAAATATTTCACTCAAACTTCGCAAACATAAACAGCAAATATATCAACTCGTCCAAACACAGAATGTTACATTTCTGTTTTCACATTATTTTCAAAAGCACAAGGGACAAGAAGACATTCGGAAAGTCCAGCTATTTTGGCAAACAGACATAGAGCACGCATAGCTGAATTCCAGATTGTTGAAACAGCTACCTTGTCAAGCTTCCAAAAGAACAGTAGCCCAACACAGATACCAAGTAATAGACTCAAAGTCTTGTCTGGCAAAAAGACTTATAACTCACAGTCTGCCATTGACTGTCTATCATATACACACCAGTACACACAGACAACTACACAATCTATAGTCATTTCTTCTGGTAAGATTGTCTATACAACTAAAATAGTCAGATTAGAGGAATGCTGGATTTATCACAGATCACAACATAATTCTCCTATCAGCCTTTCCCAAGGTAGCTCTCTTTAAAATGAAGCGCCAATTTAACATGACATCTACTGTGTCTGAAAGGTTGCTCATTTTGAATGGATAGTAAATATGAAAATCAACAACGTCACATGAAGGAGAAATTGTGCTGCACATTTAATTCTCACATGAAGGATGGTGCCAGAACATTATGCTGATAAAACGGAGAAAATGATCTGTGAAATGAAATGATATGTGGGAAAAAAACAGAGCAAATAGCAATCCAAATAGAAGGAGGCAGAGAGAGCAGGGGGACTGAAAAAGTTACAGGCAATGAAATGGCAAGATAGAAGGGAAATTAAATAATGTAAGAAAACTAAGAGACAGTTATTATAGATAAACAAAAACAGAAACAGAGGGGGTATGTGTGTGTGTGTGTGTGTGTGTATGTGTGTGTGAGAGAGAGAGAGAGAGAGAGAGAGAGAGAGAGAGAGAAACAGACAGACAGTGAAAGAGAGGAGAGAGAGAGAGAGGCAGTACAAACATTATACTGTATGTCAATACCTTGACAGGCTGCCCCCCGGTCTTCGAAGCCAATGTCACACAGACATTTCCCAATGGGCACCAGCCACTCCCCCTCGGTGCTGCAGTACATTTTGGGCGGGTCCTCCTCTCGCGAGTTGTTCACACACGAGCCCCTGACCTCCACCAACGACTGGGAGTCCATGGGCACGGTGTCGGGAAACATGGCGAGATTTCGCACCGTGAACGGGCATTTTTTAAAGTACACGCGCACGGAAACCAGTGCGACGCAAGCCCCCACGTCTTGAAAGGCCAAATAGAAGCCTTTCTTCGTGACCGGTCCCACCTCCCGCACCTCCGTGTTGAGTTTGAGGATGCGATCCCCTAGGTCCATCTGCGTGAAGCTCTCGTCGGCCGCGATAGTGTCGATCTTGGAAAACTGGTGTTCCCTGAATTTGGACCCTTGGTCCTCGTCCGTCTCCAGGTAATGGAGGTTGAAGGTTTCTTTGCAGGTCCCGAGGACCATCGGGATACTGTTGCAATCTCTGAGGGTGAACTTGAGCTCCACATAGATTTTTTGGGCAGAGTTGCGTGGGATCCAGTTGGTCCTCAACCAGTTGTTTTGGCTGTACTCCATGACGTTGCATACTTGGAAAGTGCGTATTGGTGTGTAGTGCTCATCCACTCCACTGATCTCTTCCCACTGAGAAAAAGAGAAAGAGAGAGAAGAGTAGAGAGTTGAATTCACATGACTTATAGCATAAAAGAAAAATGAAGTATAGAACTTTACTGCAGGGTGCTTAAGTTTATCATTAAATGAAAGCGTTTTGTAGGAAAGAGATCTCACAAAAAGATGCATGTGTGCATTATATTAAAAACTATGAACTGTGAACTCCTCTCATACAGAAGGGACATTTAACTATAATGTTTTGATAATTAATCATAGTAACTTATGAACTACACTAGTGCAAACAAGGTGAAAGGGACATTTCACAAGTGTAACAGACTTAACATCTAATAACCTTTCAAATGGGTTGGTTCTGTATGTACAGTGCATGTTAGCATTATAGGTAAATCCTGATCTACCAAGACTAGGAGTGGGAATCACAGAGTACCTGAGTAACTCCTGAATCAATACTGTATTTGCCCACAATAACAATAATGTCAAGAAACAGCAATTCTGCAATACTCAATATAATGGGTGATGAATCTATTTAGAATATGAATTGTAGAATTTAATATTTTAGCAAAGAATATTGATATTTGGTGCCAGTGTATTGATAACATACCGCAAAAAGAAGCTATACAATATATTGCCATATCAATATTTTGTCCTATTCCTAACCAAGACCTTATCTGTTTTTCCTTAATATTTGAGTACTTTAAATGTCATCCACCTTCCATTACAACCATTGTGCGCGGAATTCATTTGTAGTTCTACACACAAATATTTTAATACACGGTAGGCCCTACATATTTCAAAAGAAAAATGCAAAAAGTAGATTAATTTTAGTACACATTTCATAGAAATCAATTGATTCAAATTAATTTTCCTTTTGGTCAGCCATCATGATAGATGTGCTATAAAACAAATGAGGTGAGCCACACAAAAATGTCTCTATTGTAAGAGGAGCTTGAGTTATGCTTGTGTGAAGGCAGAGTGGTTTGTCATACACTGTGTCCAAGTCACATTGTACCAGGGCCAGAATCATGAAGCTTTCAGGCTTAACGTATACAAAGTGGTTATAAATGATGAACTGAGCGTCTGTGTTTTCTATTACAATGATAGAGAAAGCGTCTGGCTCCCCCTCACCCCATAGTTTATAAAAGCCTTTAGCTGAGTGAAACAGTCCCTCTTAAGTGGCTGTGAGATGTTCATTACCACACAGGGCCAGTGTGCCCCCACACTGAGGAATGGCCGCCGTATTTATACTTCAGTTGTGGCCTTCATAAATGAAACACCCAAGAAAGAGAACACTACTATGTGATTTTCTCTCAGAAATGTGTTTGCTTTGATTTTTATTTCTTTGTTCTATTCTGTTTTTTTTATAATTATTATTTCTTCACAGCTTAATGGGCTTTTATTCTCTATAAATGTGGAAGAATGCAATTATCACCGTTGGCAGACCAGGAAAAAAATATGCTAGGGCTCCAAGGAGTCCAAGGAGTAAATGATTCAAGGGGCCGTGGGATTTCATATTGGTTGTGTCCCTGCCTTTAATCACTCACTTTCATACACGATTCTTTAAAAACTAGATTTGAGATCAGGCCTTATCCATTTCAGTGACCTCTATTATTTTGTTGGAAGGAATATTCACCACATTCCAACTCTGATTATCCGGTATGGAGCCAGGTATTCATTTTATCTGCAGCAGAGATCCATATGGAAGCCTAATTAGAGTGTCAGTAGGATTGTATTTTGGTGCAGACTTCTAACCCACTTTTTGTGGGGGCTTGGCCATGGCCGCAATGACCCATACTAATATCAAGTATGACTCAAGTTCACATGAAGCGTGAAGTCTGGTATGTTGTCCAAATTAAGTAGTAATGTAAATTTGCTTATGTGCATGAGTTATTTTTCCATACTGGAAAATACATGTCAAAATATATGTGATGATTTGTCTACATTACTGTCATAATATTAGGTACTTGCCAGCTTGGTTTTCAAGAGTAGCTGATGTCGCAAATGAAATCCAGGTGCGCTAGCAGCAGAACATGATCATATTGCAGTCAATGACTGTACTTAAACCACTACTGCCAAAATAAATGAAATGTCATATATGGATGTATGGACCTTACACTGGAGACTAGAGTATTTCATGAGTTGTCCTGTGCCATAGATGACATCATTATGGCAAAGTCCCCTCCACCTTTACACCCGTGTGAAAAAAAAGCTTTGCTTTATAATGGCGCTGCTTCTCTTGATTTTTCATGTCACCTCAATATTTTCCAAAGACCACTGACAAAGTCTCGAAACAGTGAAACCCGAAACAAGTCTCAAAATAGTGAATTGTGCACACAAAAAAATGTGTTGCATGTCTATTGTGCAATTCGAACATTTGAAAGACTGATTGAAGCATTTTGCTTCAATACAATTTTTCAATTTGTAAGCCTCTTTAAGCTACACACAGAGCAAAGCAACGCCGAAATCAGCAGTTGGCCCATTCGGCCTGCGCTCGGTTGACCAACTCCCTGCGTACTCTCACTGTGAAGACTGGCCAAATGGTAAATACTTTCAACTAATAGATTCCCTGGTACTGCCGGACAAAGTCAAGGAGAGCTTATGTTTCACAGAGATATGTAATAAAATTATAATCCTCCCCTCTCTCGTGTTACAATTGCACTTGTGTGTGTTAGTTAAAAAGGACTGACATTTACCGTGGCCTTTTTGCTGGTGTCACATGCGTAACTCCAGGATACATATATATATGCATACAGCACCAGATACACTAACATCTAATCTCGTTGGAAATGTTTATATCATTTGAGGTCAGAGTTAATTATGGATCTGGTTCATGGGACTCTATTACGCAGCTTTTCACCAAGGGCGCTTGAGGAGTGTTCTTTAACAGGCGAGCATGTGTAGGCACACAGAAAAGGAGTCATACTGGCAAGAGTCATACTGGCAAGTGGACGGCTAGGAGGTCGTCGTCGTCGTCCCCCCCCCCCCCCCCCCCAGAAACAAGTGAGTTTGAACCCTTGGCCAAGTTCACTCACACCCTAATTGATATATAACGACATTCAGACATTGAGAGCAGCAGTCAGAGAGGTCTGGGGTCACACCTGTGAACAAGGTCAAAGTTCAGGTCTCAAGTGACCCAACCTCACATAGCTAAAGTCCAGATTTATACTATGTTGTTTTGACATAGTGATGTTTTTAGGTCTATTTTTTTTTATCTATCTTATAAATATATTAGTTACATATATGTTCCAAACATCCAATATTAAGCACCCTTAACAACATTTGTTCTCAGGGTCCTCCTCTGGTTGACAAGTGCAATAATAAATATGCATCTTTTGCGAAAAAGTACATACAGTAACTGTGATATGCAGAGGTAATGTTCGGACAGCAGTCTGTACAAAAAGATCTCTGAATTCCTGTAGCTTAATAGCTCTTTTGCGTTTCGATTTCGGAGGGGGGAGGGCAGCTTTCTACCCAAAACTAGGAAGTTGCTATGGCGGTTATCGCTTATAAAAGGTACATTTTATTTTAATTTTTAATTAATGGTTAATTATTTAATGTAATGTAAGAAAAGCTGTGGACGGAATGAACCTGAGGTTTTTTTGACTGTCTGCTGACAGTCCTACAGACAGCACAGGAGTCCCCACACCAAGGCCAGGACCTCAGGCCTCTCCAGATAAGATTTCCTGTGCTTGGTCAGTGACAACTGCCGCATATCCATCAATGGCTTTTCAGCGCAGGTTTATGACAGCACGCCCATAACACACACAGGCAAACTTTTATTCAACTCCCCACTCGCACACTGGGCATTCATCTCTGATTGGGAGGGCGGGGGTGGTTCTTTGCACTTTTGTACAGTTGGAGACCGTTCAGTTTTCATTCTGGAAAGTAAAACACTTAATAATCATCTCTCCAAAACTATGATCATTGTACTGCATAATTACAAAGAGGAATATGATATTTTCTGTTCCCGGTTTAATTTGTCTCACTGTATTAAACTTCAGCTTCAGACTGGATATTTTGGAGCACCCAGTTTTAACTGCTTCCAACAAATTAGAGAATTTCTCGGTATTTCAAACACTGTACAAAATTGAAAGGAAATACAGTTTTCTCTTTATACAGTAAGTCATGAGAACCAGTGAACAAAGTGGAATTTCTTTTTGGCTTTGAATTGATGCAACGCTCACGTCAAATCATCCAACCTCTCCACACTGCCAAATGTGTTCAATCATTTCTCATTTTTCTTACAGCGTGACATTCGCTTACAGATTTCTTGTCAAAGATTTGTTGCTCAAGAGTCTGAACTGTGCACAGGGGGAAAGGCCCAAAGTGTTGCTAGAATTGCTCTTAAGGTCTTAAAAATGTTTTTCTGGGTTTTTTTTACCATGTTGTAAGTCGCTTTGGTTAAAAAGCGTCAGGCAAATGTAAATGTAATGTAATGTAATGTAATGTCCTCTTCTTCTTTTTGGACGCATTTTTAAAATGGACGTGAGCGCCTACAGCAGAAGCCAAGAGCCTGAGACAAACAAACAGGCCCTCGCTGGCACACTGTCATCTCTACAGTAGGTGAAGCAAGCAGCATTAGCATTCCTGATGCATCCTTATGATGAAGTGTTTCTAAATCCTAATCTGCAATTCCTAATCAAGTTCCCCAATCTACATCCTCTCTCTCCCGACTCAGCCAGGAGCGGCAGCAGCTCGCGGAAATGACTTGGACCTCCAGCGCGGCGGCAGGAGGGAGAGCGGAGGCCTGCTGATGCGATTGTTCAGACGGACGACGGGGGTAATCACGAAGCAAACACACAGTAATCCAGTTGCTGGGGGGGGTAATGAATCCCAGACCGAAGCCCTGATGCAATTTGGGGAGGCCATAATAAACAGGGTGGTGTGTTTAAAGTGCTGTCTGCACACGACCCGATTTATATCTGCTGCAGTTTATCTGGGCAGGCGGACGCACATCGAGGAGCGTCCGACGGGCTTAGCTCTTAATTTGCTTTAACCGGAGCGATTTGTGCTTACACCCGCAGAAGGCCCGGGATGCCATCCTTTAGTGTCAGCAGTGTACGGCTACATTATTAGAAATCATTTTTGAGGCCAGGCGCTTTCATAATGGTCTGAGATCAGTTAGGAAAAGGCCGTAGGAAATTCACCATCCATCTGATCATCCCCCACACGCTTTTAACGGTTTCAACAATGGGAGTTTTGACATCTAGAGGCCATTGCTGTTGGCTTAATGTGATTCTTCATTCAGGTTGAGCTCACTTTTCTTTGGTTCCGCACAGCATATTATCTGACAGTGACGGCTATTCAAGCGCCCAGTCTATGACACAGGCCTACTTACTTTTAAAGTACAAGCAAATATAAGCATTATCCATTACATTCAAACCAAAAGGCTATTTCTGTTTTCTCTCCCTGTGTCTCTCCTTTTCTCTCCTCTCTATTTTTTACAATGCCAACTATAAAAAGAGCGAAGGGAAACCAGGTTTGGCAGCTTTATGGAACAAATTACTGGATTACCTTCAGCAACTGCCAACAAGTCATTTTAACACTTAATAAAGTTTTGAAAAAGGTTTAATTTGAGGAGCCCAGGAGGCCAGTACTTTCATTGTTGAACAAATAAACATGGTCATTACCGGAAGTTATGACCTTGGGTCTCTGACAACAAGGATAAATTAGTCAAGAGACTTGTTACTGTACAGGCCTTAGGGGAGTATTTCTTACTGTTTCCCTGCTGTTTTGTTCTGTTTTTCTACTACAAATCTGCATTTTCTACTACAATTCTGGAAATGGTTCTTTTAAAATGACTCTTACAGCACACACAGTATCATCAACAGCCCCCATATCATTATATCATCATCTTGATCATGTTATAAGGGCCGGGACATTTAGGATCTTAAAACCCACGTAACATATTTCAAAAGCTGGGGATTAATCCCCTTGTCAATACTCACTCCATGCGATGGGTAAGAAATCCATCCCAGTTCCCCTTGACTTGCTTTAGAGTCCAGTAGGTTCACTGGAAAAAAAAGAAAGAGGGGGAAGAGAAGAAGAACGACAAATGAGTCTCCATTGCTTGTTAGCCTCAATTAGCCCCCCCCCCACCCTCCACTCTCCCATAAGAGATGCGCACAGTTCTGATCAACTGGGTATTTGCACAGCTGCAACACTGCCATGACTCCACAAAATCAAACAAACAGTGGACGGCTCGTCCCTTTGTGGAGGCAGCTCATCCTCTATCGGGCCGTATCAAAGCCCAGAGTCACGGCCGGGGCAGAGATTGTGTGGAGCGCTGTGAAGAGTCCGCTACACGGGAGACCCATTATTCCCCTCCTCACAGCTCCAGCGCTGCTTTAAACTTGACCAGTGGGTGGTGTCTCTCATGTCGATATCTGTCCTATCGACTCCTTTGTAAGTGTGTTATTGCACTGATAGGTATCTGACACAAGGCAAAGGATTCCGCAAACGGTTCCCATTGTATGACAAGAGCCATCCAAATGAAACCCAATACTTTTTCCAACAATGGGCCGATTAGCTACTGAAATACTACGCCACAGTTTTCCTTCTGAGATGGTCAATCACATCAAATGTAAAACATGTGTTTATAAGGTATGAGCAAATATGAAAATATGCACAGAATCCAAGCAAAACTACATTAGGAAAATGTATGGAAAATGGAATGGAAAATGCAAGTCCAAATCTGAACTGCTGACCATGCCTTTTAGAATATTCTATTTTAATTTCCATTTGGAAAGAAAACGCGAGGGTGTACTAATGATATATCAAATATTTATGAGTCCAAAGAATACAACATGCATCCCTGCCTTGGCTGGACTGCACCTTATGTGCCAGAGAAGAGAACAAAGGCTTTAATGGGGGTACAGTAAACTCATAATCACATGTGACATGTGGAACACTGGCCTCTACCCCACTGACAACAACCTGCCACCACACAGACGCCACCCAATAGAAAGTGCAGAGAACTGAATGGCATTTTAGCCAAATCTAAAACACACGGCTGAAGCGTACACAATTACACCCTTATTCAACTTTGTGCTATGACAAAATATAGCTATATACTAGCTAAAACAATGGGATTAAAACATATCCAAGGATATGAATCAGTAATATTAGCAATTTAACAAATGTAAACAAACAGTCATTACAAACTAAATATCAAATACATTGGATGGGAAACTGGAAACTGTCTTAAAACTAAAAGAATGGTGAAAATGGTGGTGGTCTATACACATTTCTATTTCACAATAAGCAGGATGGGGGAAACCATAAACAAACTTCAGGACAAAATCTGCTCTAAAAAAATGGGCTGTACCTGAGAAGCCGCCAGCTGGCAGTGCATATACAGTAGACTGATTTCTATTAACTGTAATAAAGCTATCTGCTTCTGTCAGATAATAGCAGTTCGCATCCAGCTCCATTGGTTCCAATTTAACTTTCTCAATGAGCCGGGCAAACGTCTCAAATTGAGCCGACCGGGGGAATTTGAGAGCAGAAAATTAGATGGCTATATTGGTGAAGCAAATTCTCCAGCTGTAAGAGGCAGCAGGAAATAACAGTGAAAGTTTCTGCCACAGTGAGGGCAGACCGGCTAGCAAACCCTTCCCAGCTACGCTCACAAACGCACAATTCTATACGGTAAGAACAATTATTAATTGCAACCTCAATGCCCATCTCTGAGAACAAATAACATGAGGTAAAACAGGGAAATCAATACGAGAGAGACACACTAATCTAGGATTGCAACCACAGACAAACCCATGGGCATCAATCTTGCTGATAAATCATTCCTGCACCAACAGCCATTGTTTCATTTCATTGACATGAGGCACCTTCATCGAACTATATCAGCTGCAGTGAGAAATGCAACTAAACTTTACATTAAAAAATACAACATGTAGAAGTTGAATCATCACTGCAAAAAAGGATTATTATTATTATTACTATTATTATTATTATTATTATTATTATTATTATGTTGTTGTTTTTTATCATCCCCTTAGAAATGTTAAAAAACAATATTTGAATAAAAACATGACCAGGACACAGATAACGGATATGACAAAACTCTTCTGCTCCCAAAGAGTTCCTATACAGTACATGATATGTGGTACCGTTCACAGTTTCGGATGACCTTCATCCTCCCAGGTAGTTAATTAAATCTCTATCTGAATTAAGATATGAAAATCTGCAGACTCATGTGGAAACAGACCCCAGACCCCCCCTTGAGTCCATGAGCCTGAAGACCGAGGAGTGAGGCCTGGCTTCATTAAAAGAGTCTCAAGTGTGAGTGTGAGACTCACAGTAGGGTCAGGAGATTATTTTGAAAAGGATTCTGGAGACAAGCAGAGGAAGATTCGGGGAGCGCGTTTCGGAGACTATACGCTGATCCCTCATGCTATACACCAGACCTTCCCCTATCGCTGGCTCAGCCAACCCACTGACTTGGCTGAATAAACAGAGGACCTTCATCAACTCACTCTGACTGGGAAATATTAGAAATCCTTGGGTCAACTGATGAGCAAGAGTGGGTAACAGAGCAACATTGTAAGTCATGACACATACAGCCACAATGCCCATGATAATGATGGTATCACATACACCAACTAAGCTATATTTGAACATCCCACTAAAAAAATCCAGAATGATGTATTAGGTACTATACAACAAAGTATTGTTTTTGCATTGTATGCCATTTCTCCCTGTCAGTTTCTCCCTCATTGCCCATTTAGCTTCATTGAAGCGCAACCACAGACTCATAAAGTAGTGACTAGCAAGTCCAATTGGTGGATAAATCCATTTTCTGTTTACTACTATGTTTCAGTAAAAATATTTATATTTTGCATCAGCGTATTGATAACACATCACAAGCATCTGTTGCTACGATATTTTGATACTCAATATTTGGTCTTACCCCTACTGATGTGATGAGCATATTAGTCATGTAAAAAATGTATCTACGTAAAATGCATTTTAAGATTTTTTGAAAAAATGTTCAGTGAAATTAACCATAAACTTTTGGCAATAGTTGCTAAGCTAGCAATATTTTTGCTCAACCCATCAGCATGCCATTGCTTAATGAACATACAGTATCATCATGAGAACAACTCCATATTTCTCCTCAGCATTACCAAGTGAATGGCCCTGAATATAAAGCGTGGCTGAGGCCCTTGACTGGCACAACTGAACCAATGACATGTGTATTGACAGTGTATTTAGTCAAGATCTCTCAGACAGCCTAACAACTAACATTTGACATCAAAAAAAATAAAATCTCAAAATCTCTGTGGTTGGTGTTTATAGATATAATTATGCATAAACGTGCGGTGATCATCATACAGATGTATTAAAGAAAGTAGGCTATGATGGCAGATCGGTATGTTCAATCTATACTGCATTCTGAATGTCACTAGACACTCCATTACAACACACAAATCAAGGATGATATTACACATTTCGAATCAATAAATGGTCAACTAAACTGACAATTACATAGCAGAGGATTAAAAGGGCAAAAATACACAGAAATGTAAAAAAGAAAAATTCATATGCAAGGGTACAACTCTAACTGGCTGCACCTACAGTGGTGGCAATGAAGTATTAAACTACAGGCCATGAATTATTCAGTTCAGTCTTGCTGTGTCTGAAGCTATAGCTTCTGCTAACCCTGTCTCCAAAGCTCACAGCCCCTCTACCATCAGTCTTCGCTAGCCAGCACCGAGTAGGGCTGGCCTTTCTGATGGCCTGCTACACCACAACAGACCTCAAGATACATAGTCTACACAAGTTATTAGCAATCCCAGGTGCCATAGCTCTGAAAAAATGTTAATTTCCCTAGCAGGATGCCAGGCAGCTCCATACATTGTCTACGTGTTGGTGGCTGGCACCACATGTAAATATGCATTGTTGTGGACATGGTTGCAGAGCTTCATGACCAGTTTTCTGTATCACACCACTAATTTAACCCCTTTCTTACTATAGGCAATATCCAAATCCCAGGGAGATGTTGAATATTACTGTAACTGTTAAACACAGACTTGTATGGTTCTCAAAGTAGGCTATGGTTGGTAATCTGACTAATATTTGAGATAAAAACAAAACTAGTGAAATATACTGACTCAAAATGCAAGTTATCATAAAGGTATCTGAAGTTCAACAAAAAGCCTGCTAAGTGAATGACATTTTCCCTATTAAACACAACATTCACTGCCCTGTTTGAAAGAAGACAAAAACACTTTCCATTTTCCTTGTGTTGCTTATACATTGGAAAATAATTCAAGTGGGTGTTCTTTCTCCAGTTTGAAAATAAAATGTACAATAGCCAAGGGGTGCTTCATGTATTTGACAATCTTAACTATGTATCCAAATAGTTTTATTTAGATAATGTATTCAGTGATTAAATTATATTTTCAATTATCATAACTAACTGTGAACATTCACAAAGCAGTATAATACAAAAAATTGTAAATATGCCAACACAATAAACAAAATCCTAATCCTAATAGAGGCTAGTGCGCTTTTCATCTATGCTGACATATCTGTCATGTTGCTTTTTTAAGGCATTTTGTTGTTGCTGTTGCTGTTGTTGTTGTTGTTGCTTTGAAGAGCCAACCAATACAGCTTAGAGGACTGTTCTAAAATAAAACATAGTAGGAAATATCTAAATTATAGGCCTAGCCGGCTGTTCACATAGGCTACACGTTAAGAAAACAAATGCGCCAAGTGCGTCGGCTGGATAGCTGAGTGGGTAAAAGTTAAACTATGGGTCTGGGGGAAAAATCCAACAAAACACATTATTATTATTATCTATATGTTTTTATGCTTTACAAGGTGGTGACCTCAGCAACTCTGTAGGCTATGTTTCATTTGTGTAGGCTACAGGTTATTGATAATCAGCCATGTGACCTTTAACAATACATACATTTCCCTAGTTCACCATTCAAGATCGCTAATAGGCTTAATACAATAACATGAAAGGTGAATCGAAGGCGAATGTTAGGCTGCGCTCTCCTACGACGTCTTGTTCTTGGACTGCATAAATAAATGGAAGAAATGTGTATTTGATTGGATCAAGGCAGTGTTTCATTATAAGCTTTTAACATCTGCATTAGCTTAAAATGTGCTGGTTGTGCCTGGGCCTGAACTCGGTTCAGTGGATGAGTTTATTGTAGGGTTATTCGGCTGTAGACTATGACATTATTTAGGCCAATTCCTTTGTTTTACATTTCGATGAGGAGCAGATAGCCTAAAGCTCTTTTTTTAAACGGACATATTTTAAGGGGTGCCCTTTGGTCAGCCATCTTTCAGGCCCATAGCCTACTATTAAAATGTTGAAGTGGCAAAAGTAGCGTCACATACAAATGGCCAGTTTTGGAATTAGGTCTACCCACGCGGCTGTAGGCTATTGTTGTTGCGCTTTGATATCTAGCTACGGCCGTGATAGAAAACCATTTTATCAAACACAGCCTGCATGCTGTCAAGATTTCCTGAAGAGTAGCCTTCTCGTGAAGCCTATTTGTACAGATGAAACTTTGAAGGAAGCAATATACTAGACTTTAATACCAACACACATTTCAATCAATTGCCATTCAGGTAGGCCATGTTTTTGTTTTACTTTGTAGTTGTTGTATTTGATAAATAGCCGATTTATTCCTTAACTTTCTTCTGCTGTCGTCTACATTTACAGTACACAACACTCTACTGCATCTTGAACTCTGTCAGTCAGTGCGGCCTGACTATCAGTGGCTTTTTCAATGACATGATATGGCAGAAAAAGTCAATCATTCCTTTCTTATTTTCTTTTCAGTTCAATTGGGTTCGGTCGAATTTCAAAGCCATGTGGCTCGATACTGACACTCACTGGTGAATCATTCACCCTGATAGACTACATACTTTCCTCGAAGAAAAAGCATTACAGTCAATCACAATGCGGCCTAATATCAGTGGGAAACGCAACGAAAGAAATGCTCGTCTTTTCTGAGTCTAGGAGTGTGTGCGTCGGCCACCCCCTACCAAAGGCTAGATAATTTGTCCAGCCTGTACAATGGACCATCCATGTCAAACCTTAAGAGTCTATAAAAATTGGTCAACATTTAGAGGTGTTATTTCTCATTACACGATGTGTTAAATCCACATAAAACTGAGACGAGCAGATAGGTAGAGTACTGTAGCCTATAGTCACTGATTAAATAAGGCGTTTTGAAATTATTCAATTTAAGACAGATATCAAAACTTCTGATACGATTGCCCCAATCTACATTATAAAGAGAAGAAAGCCATATGATAGCCTTCTGACGAAATGTACATAAAGAAACAGGCACTCAATGTAGATCATATGAAAGCTATAGGCCTATGTATAAAAGCTAAAATCATAAGAAGGCCACAGAAAAGTGAATCGACTGGAAGTATTCTGGATACCATGTCATCTGAGCTACGAATACTGAGCAACTTTTCCTGCCAAAAGGAACGGTCTATCGAAACTTTCTCATGCTAAATGTCCATAAGTAAGAGAAGGTCGCTAAGTATTCAGTTCTCAATTCTATTAAACGCATAATACGTGTAGGCCTACTATTCTGTCTTTGAGTCCTCGCGTGCTGGTAGGCTAAATTATGTGGTCATAAGTCCTATTAACTCTTGTTTTAAAGTCCAGATAATAATCCTACTAGTGCTGACAAACTAGCGGGGTAGTTTATTTATCGTGATTCATCATTTGACACTTTTGTTTCTGAGTTTGAAATACTGTAACCTGATTTTAGGCTATCATCCTATCGCCTTAGGTTTACAATCAACGCAACATTCGTTGTTTTAATACTTTTTAAACAGTGAAAATGATGGCAACCAATTTTTGCTGCAAAGGATAAATAGGAATTGTATTTAGGCTATATTAAGGGGCCAACATAACCAACTAATGGAAGGTGTCTCGTAAAAACTTGTGTTGCGCGCGCGACTCTCTCTCTCTCTCTCCCTGTGTGTGTGTAATGTGTGTGTGTGTGTGTGTGTGTGTGTGTGTGTGTGTGTGTGTGTGTGTGTGTGTGTGTGTGTGTGTGTGTGTGTTTAAGTTGTGTAGGCACAATACAGGACTAAAACCAGTAATATCATAGAAGAATATCTGAGCCAAACATTTGTGTTAATAGCAAGTGCCAACTTCGCGCAGCACTTGACTTGGCACTTGTGAGCCAGCACGCGGATAGGGCTGCATGCAACTGTTTACACTCCGATGTTGTTACTTTCAGTTTCTACGTTAATATAAACACTCTTACAGCCAGATGGTAATTAATAAATTAATCAATATGAAACTGACAAAGGTTTGATTTTTTAAAGTGACGACTTGCGTGTTTATGCTATACTGTATAAGGCATTATAAAAGCTATACGACAGGAGCAAACAGCCAAGAGCGAGGATGTCGTCCACATTTCATCTTAAATATGAAGTGATTGTTCCGTAGCCCGACATGCACATCGTTTCACTTTTTCAGAAAGCACAAGCTATTTATTTAGAGAGCCGTGATTATGTTGTCACAACAGTAACGATCAAGTGGGGCCGCCAATCGCTCATTGCTCTTTTAAAGTCGGATTGACAAAGTGTTCGCTTTAATTTATCAGCCAAGCATAGGTGTTTATTCATTTGGATGCTTTAACGAGAGTCGTGAACAGTAAATCAGTCACCAATTCCTCTCACATTTTGCATCAGAAAGAACCACATGGCAGTTCTCACAAAGCCTATTAAAAATTTGAAATATGAATCCAAACGTCTGGTGTTAACCGTCCCGTTGACTACGGCTACAGCTACATCTTCTCCGACAGAATCATTCTACAATCCTAATCTCAAAAGGAGCCACGGCGTGCCATTTATTCTAACTACCGCAATTTCATCTCTCAGAATCTCTACTTCCGAACGTATCCTTACCTTCATTGGAAGGGTGAATGCTGAGTTCTGCGCGGCTAATAAACAAGCAGAGAAACAAAAAAAGTATTAAGGGTTTGCAATCCATGATGGCAGTTCAGAGGGCAAAACGAGGTACATAACTCCATGAAGCATGCCAGTGATGTGAGGGCTTCGAATCCGACACAAGTTACCATTCTCGGCTCAGAGGCTGATGTCAAGTTTGACACCGGAGATGAGGAGGAGTCTGCGCGCTCCCTTCGTCTTTGCTTTCGCCGTGGGCTTCCCTTTTCCGCTGGGTCCTATAAACCAGACATTGTACATCAGGACCCAGAAGTTCAGGAGAGGTCACGTCATAAGTAAGGAAACATGGCACAGGCCTATGACATTGCACACTAGGCATTAGACTAGGCAGTAAATACAACGTCTAAGGAATTCAAATTAAAAACCTATACAATACCTGTAGAATGAGAATTCCAGATAGCCTATATCCTTTAGGGTGATAATGGACATTGGCACCAACGATTATTATTATTTTTTCGTGATTTTGTGAAAACCAGTTTGAAATTCACAACACTGGCAGAAAAAACTCCAGACTCCAGCCTAGCCTACTGTATGGTTACGCTTTGTCTGAGTTCCTGGGTGCCATGCACATCAATTATATAAATATAAAGCCTATATATAAATCCAGGAACCACACTGACCAGCTGCACACAGAAGATGTAGTGTTGGGTATGAACTTGAAAGTGTCTCATATTGCATCTGTTTTCAAGCACTCATAACACTTCTTGCTGTTGTTGTTGTTGTTGTTGTTGTTGTTGTTTTATTTAAAGAAATTATCTGAGAGTGACTGATCCATCAATGTGCTTACAAGGTTGCCATTAGGGTTTCTTTATGATATTCAATCATAATTTCCCCCTTTTCAAAGCATACCACAATGCTAATTAGATGAAAAGTCATCCAGGTGCACTTCTTTGTTTGTGCTCTTGGTAGTTAGGCTACTGTAATTAGTAAGTGTCATCATTATTACAACGTTTTCTTACAGCATGGTACAAAAAAGGATTTATGTTTAATATTTCTTTCTTCCTTTCTTCTGGAAAATAAACGGTAGTTTACCAATGTTACAGTAAGATGTACTAGAAGTAATAAAGACAAATAAAACATTTAGCCTACCCTGGAGATATGTCAGTTATTTGAACCAAAATGACTGAAAATCACAGTTTGAACTCGTAGTAGTAGTATTTTGTAGTATTTTATTATATTATTTTTATTTGCAATGTTTTTTTTTTTATTTTGTTTATTATGCAAACATAAAGTCTAAAACCTATACACATGAATAACATGTAATTGAGGGAAAAAAACCATCCCGTAAGCAAGTATATTATTTGGGCAAGGTAAAAGCAGGAGAAAGTTGGTCTTACTGGGTATCATGTATGCCAATCCACTTTCCTAAATCAGATTTCTGTACTGAACCATGTATTATGAATAGCAAACCAAAATTGACTACTGTATGCTATACTGTATACTATTCTTCCAAATTGGAATCTGTGACCTGAAATATTAATGAAAATATCTGAAAATTAGTTTGATGATTTAACAGTTTAAACTTCTTAGATGGGAGTGTCAGTATGCCAGTATTCAAGAGTGTTCTGATAATGCTGAATCGTGATTTCAAAAACAATCCATCCAAATCGGGAGTGATGTATTTCACTTTCTACTAGTCTATGGCTATTACACTGTGTAGTTGTGGGCAGTATGTGTCTATACAGTTGTATTACTACATCAGTTTTCTGTTTTAAGCTAAATCCACTCCATTGTCAAACATCTTACCAACACAGTTGCCGCTCCCTTTCCCTTCCTTTACTCTCAGCCGCTACCTATCATGTTTTTGACAGCAATAAACCAGAATGACTTTGATATTTGCGATGAAATGCCATGATGAAAACCTGGTTTGAATCTAATGTCTCAGTAGTTCTGTTTCAATCTCGAAATCTTTTTTACACAGAAGGAATGTCTGACGAACCTGGGCAGAAGCCCAGATGGCCCAGAGGGACACTCCCTTATACCAGACTGAATTCTCCTCTAGTCCGCTAGCCTATCAGCCTATTGTTCCACATCAGATTCCCGATCTCAAAGGGTTGGAGTGCTAGACAAGGACCCAAATGTAGCAATCTATTTAACAACTAAACATGTCCAGAGTTTAATTTATGGAGGAAAACGCTAAACAAGGGGGGGGCAAACCAGCAAAACTGGTACAGAAGAGGGAAAAAACGTTTGCATGTCTTGAAGCCATTGAGGTTTTGTCTCAAAGAGTGTGGTCCCACCAAGAGCCATGAGTAGAGCTTATTATAGCGTGTGAAAGTTGCGTGGGATCAGTTTTACTGAACAAAGTATAGTATATATAATATACAGTATATACTGTATATATATATATATATAGAGAGAGAGAGAGAGAGAGAGAGAGAGAGAGAGAGAGAGAGAGAGAGAATTGTGCATTGCTTTTCAGGAATCCAATTTTGACATCACAAAATCAACAATCAATTAGATAAACATTGTGAACCCCTTAATGTCATAATCCCTATTTCATTTTGCCGTCTAAGCATGAGAAAATGTTGTGTGTTGTATTCCCTCCAGAGCAAAAGTAATACTGTGGTCAGTTAGGCGTACATTTACTGGGCAATCACACCCATGACTCCTGCTTTATAGCCTTATGGAGAGAGTTGCAGTGGCAGTTATGGATTTTCTGTCAATACTACATACATGATTTTAGTTTGGATATATCATTGTCTGTCTCACACATTACAACAATGCTGATTTTAGATAATTAATTGAATTAACTTACAATGTGATAAAATGTAACTAGTTTAACATGAGCTGTAATTATCATTCAACAACTTTACTGGTATTCAGAGGTCAAATTAAATAATTTGGCTTTCGGAGAGAGAGAAACCGTGCGGATCACAAGTGTGCAAAGACATGTACAGTACACTGCCCCCCAGAGGACCAGAGGCACACATAAGCACTACGTCTGTGAACTTGCGGGGGCACTGACTCAAAGCAATTACACACTTCCTGGTACAGCATCTGCATTCCTGCACTTTGACCATGACACGTTAGACACTGAGGGTAGCTGGGTATGATGTATAGTGCAAATGGCTGACAGGGAGAGAGAGGAAGGCCCACATATAAATTGGTTGTCCTATACACAAATTTACCAAAGTGAAGACTGTGAGAAACGGTTGATTGCTAATGTTTGGTTCTCACTTAAGTACCCACCCTGGTTTGGCTGAAAACCTCCAACACTCCAAAACCTGGGAAGTCTTACTGGCCAATTCATTAATTATGGTTTTCATAATTACATTTGACATTTTAGGGTAGACAGCTGGAATTCGATGGGAAAAACTGTACCAGTCTGTCATAAAGAAATGTCCTCCTCACAGAGAATAGACTAATTGCCTCAATGGTGTGTTTTGTAGTGTCTTACAGTAAATACTTTTTTTTTTTAAATAATTCACTTGTATTGCATTCCCAGATTTACAGTTTTTTACAATCACTTTGCTACTATTTTCAGAACCTTGATGTCATTTTTCACAACTCTAGACACAAAACTCACAACCAATGATCAAAATGCACATTTTTCAAAACTCTAACCCTTTTCTCAATTGCTTGGATACAATACACATACAACTTAGATCATTTGTTCATTCAACAAAACTCACCTGTTCAATAAGATACAACTTAACATCAAAGTACTACTATTTCAAAAGGCAATTCACACATTACATTTCAAATGAACGTCTATTCATTTCCTTACAATGATCTAACTATCAATTGATACAACTGCTCAAAATGATAAGTAACTGTTGCATTACTCTTATGCAGTTGTATGGAAACACGAAACAGACACACAATCTTCCATGTTTACTGCAAATCATGAAGGTTTCAAGATACTGTAACGAGATTCATTGTCACCAATTAGCGTGGAGTATGAACCAATTAGACTACAATATCCATGGATGTAGCCTAATATTTTATGTCTTTATATAAAAAATATATATTTTTCATATTTTATATTTTCATCAGGCTGTCTTTTCTTTTCTATTTCATAGCTAATTATTTTTACTTTGCATCAATATATTACAAACTTTGATCAATGATTCCACTGTGTCTGTAGTATTCTCACTACTACTGCAGTACTTTTACAGAGATGTGTTTACTGTACTGTTCCTGTAGTACCATAATGAAACCTGTATCACCTATTTTGTTGTACAATATCTAATGATTGTACGAACAATGACACAATGAAACTATCGGTTGCTTGTGTGCGGGTGATCTATAGTTATGTTTCAGTGGTATTTCACAGTAAATTCGTTTTTTGAACCAATGATTGTGCAATTGCAAGATTTCTTTGAAGATGTGAATGTACGATCCAATGTTTTTAACATTAGAGGGCCTGTGTTACAAGTGATAACCGTTTTGAGTTTTGTGTCTAGAGTTTTGAAAAATGACATCAAGGTTCTGAAAATAGTAGCAAAGTAATTGTAAAAAACTGTAACACCTCAGGTGATTTGCATGTCTAGAGAATAATATGAGTTTAGTGGTCAACTTGATTATTGTTTCCACATTGAACTTCTTTCAAATTAACCTGAGAAAATAATCAGAGAAATCATGAGAACTAAAATAAAGCCGTTCCAGAGAGCAATACAATTACCATTGTGTGTGTGTGTGTGTGTGTGTGTGTGTGTGTGTGTGTGTGTGTGTGTGTGTGTGTGTGTGTGTGTGTGTGTGTGTGTGTGTGTCTGTGTGTGTGTGTGAGTGTGTGTGTGTGTGTGTACATGTATGTGTGTGTGTGTGTGTGTGTGTGTGTGTGTGTGTGTGTGTGTGTGTGTACGTACAAGAGTGTGTTTCTGTCTGAATATAGCATACTTTCCAGAGATGAGAAGCTGAACCCCTCCAAAGTAGCCTACAGTTAATTACAACAGAGCAGCATGTGCACAGTCCAGCAGACATTTCTATCACTCTGACTGGCCCTGCTCTTTCCCTCTCAGCTTCCTTAACTGGTCAAGATAATTACATATGGGCCATCCGCTCACCCCACCTCACACTCAAAGTGGGTTAATGTTTTGGTGGTACAGGTCTGGTTGGCATTCCTGAAATCCCCCCCCCCCCCTCTCTCTCTCTCTCTCTCTGTGTCTGTCTGTCTCTCTCTCTCTCCCTCTCTCTGCTTATTTGTTTAGGAGTTTTTTTGAAAATAGGTCTCCTGGTATCATGGATTTAAATCCCTGTTGAACTAGCGCTTGTTGTTGCCCAAACATTGGAGTCCATCGGCGTCCTCTCCATGTGTATTCTTTTCGACAGGGAGGAGATTATAAGCATTTATCTTCATTACCACATTAGCTTACTGCTTCCCCATCGCAGCTCTTGGGAGATATATACGTAATTGCTCTGATAGCCTGCAAATAAAAACACAAAAGGATGTCAGGAAGTTATAGAGGTTCCTATAGCTTCACCTTGACTTCTCTTTCCTTTGAGGGCTATGGCATGGACATGGCTTGAGTCCAACAGCAAGACATTCATTTGGTTCAGCGCAGTGGACAGTCTATATCAAAGCTATTTATCAGAACATTCACTTCAAAGAGCAGTCCTCATTGAGAGTGTTAAGATTAAAAGCTTTTTGGTTTTTATCACATATAATGAATACACCTCTCATTCCAAAGGAATAAAGGATTACTCCAAAGAATGAGCTCTATTAGTTTTCACATTCACTCACTTTTTTGCAAAACAAAGATAAAAAAAAACTTTACAGATGCACTATGCAACTTTTTACTGCAAGCTCCACAACATACATTTTATTTCCTATAGAAAGTATGTAGAGTGGTGAGTTGCTTAACAGCAGGTGTTAGTCCCAGCAGTTTCCCCACTGCTCATTTGCCCACACATATACACATACACACACATACATGTACTGTAAGATACATTCATGTGCATTAGCATAACCTTATGTATATAGTTCAGAACAGAAAACCAGCATGAATATGGGTTGCAAAAACAGTCACCCAGCTCCGAGGCATTTTACGCCCATGGTAACATCTTTCTGACACTCTGTGTTATCATCAAGTCCTTACGACATACCACGCAACCTACTACCCCCTACAGCGAGCTCCAAACTGACACACAATTAAAAATGGCCATGTTAAGAGACACCCCGGAGTAGGGGAGCTTGCGTGACTTGCATTCTCATGTCCCAGGGCAGGCAGGGATGGAGGGAGAGGGAACGATGCGTGGCTAATTCTCCCAGGCCAGTCAGAATGGATGAAGTGTAAAACTGAATGTGCATTTTCTCCCTCTATCTTTCTGTTTGTCTCTGTCTCTGTCTCTGTCTCCATCTCTCACTCATTGGACTGAACCACCTCACGGGTTCAGGAAGATGGAGACATGGAAGTGTCCACTCCATGCACACAATAGGATGATGTATCCAAGAGCAGGCAGTTCATCATGGAGTCACCACACTTCCTTTCAATGGGTTGACACGCTCAAAACGTCTTTCTCATTCAACATATTCTGTCGAAGTGAAATTAACATGCAAATGCTGAGCCCTGTGAAATTGCTTGACTGGTCTCCAGTAAAGGGGTAATTTTGTGAAACTTCCATGGGATTGCTCAGACTCTCTGGGAGCCATGTGTACCTCAGGCACAAAGATTCTCCTCTCAACATGCCTCTCTGTTCCAGAGAGAGCGGCACCACACCCACTCTGAGCAAAGCACAGCACCAATATGACACACAGCCACAAATATTAGACATTCAATGAGCCATAATGTCTGACTCAAGCGCTTTTGTATAACCTCACCTTCTCGCAGACCCTACATCACATGAAGATATGACACTATGTTGAGGCTCGAAGATAGTGAGCTAATGACAGACAGTGGGAGGCTGACTTAGCGCTAAAGCCTCTGTCACATAGCTGTGCTGTTCATTGGGAACATCCCACAATGATTCATATCAGTACATCACACAGCCGCCCTCCCAAAAATGAAGGCTGACTGCCAGAGATGAACAGAACAACTGCACATGAGAACACAACATCACTAGCCTGGCAATCACCAGAATCTCAAAAGACAATTGGTCTGGGAATGCTTCATTCACTTCCAATCTCCAAGGGGCATAACCAGCAGCTAAAGTAAACATCAACTGGTACATTAAACTCTTCACAAATCCTTTCAGAAGTGCAGCAAGCACGTGTTTCTTGTAAAAAAAAAAAAAATGGCCTACAACAAGTCTGTGTCATTTAGTAGTGACCCCACAGCAAAGGCTTCGGTTGTGTTCAATTGTGCTCCTGACCGCACGTCCCCATCTGTCATCATACTGTATAAAGCTTGCCCCATGAATCGCCAGATGGATGTGCAGAGCCAATTCAAGTACAATTTCAGATTTGTCTATAAGTTAACCCGGCCCACAACGTCCATGTTTTACTGTTTTGTCTTACTTACAACATCTCAGGATTACTGTAAACTCCCGCCACTGAAAAAGTCAGATAGCTCACAGACAGCTTCACATGTGAAGCATGCAATGCTTCACAATAAAACATACTTTTCAATAAGTTGGTATCCTCAATATGAGTCTATCATTTAAAAATAATCATTTTGAAACTGGGTACATGGCATGTGTAATACATCCCCACATGAACTAGTGCCAATTTAATCACCGGGCAAAAACACCTTGCTTATCACATGCCATACAACACAGCTACAGGCAAACACTTATGACTCAGAGCACAGACAAGGAGGTTCTCAGTACACGGACTCCTTTTAAAGTCACATTATTTTCACTAAATTTCGGGAATGCCAAAGTCTCAAAGCGTTTCAAGTAAACCTTGTCCCTCTAGATGTTGATGCTACAGTACAAATCACTCCAACATGTCAATAAATTAGCAAATATTGGTATTATCCTCTGTTGTCTCTGGGTGTTTTCCACAGCATGGTCTTACATAGTGCCTAGCCTTTTAAGATTTAAATGAATGTCTCAGTCTAAAACATTGACATGCACCCTGAGGTGAAAATAATTATAATAAACATTGCATGTCTTCCATAACTACATTTTACTAAACAACAAAAACATCATACACAGATAAACATGCATTAACTGAAAGTGTCAGTCATTCTGAGCCAGTTATGTGGTAAATTGGACATGAAGTCTGAGCAGTTGTAGCACGGAGGAGAGCGGAGACCTCCTGAGCCAGGTCGTTAGGCAGGGTCATTAGTAGGTCGTCCGACATGTTTTCATTCGCCAGTGAACTGCGGGAGGTCAATTGCCACTAAATTACTAGCCAATGCTGGGAAAAGAGTGAACAGATAATTAGTTCATTCTCTCAGTCCAGGCGATTAACTTTGTTCTAAGAGACAACTAAATGACTGGGATACCAATATCTCAATTAGGCCAGTGTTTTGCACTGAATGGACGATGCCTCAGAGGTAAAGACCTATAACATTACACGCAACTTTCATGTAGGCACTCAGTCTAAATTTACCTCTTCTGAACACGCGAGCAGGCTGAGTTGTGTGAGAAAGGCTGAAGCTCTGGCTGCTTAATTAAATTCAAAGTGATATTTTGGATCTGGGGGGCCGAAGGATTAATGTCCATCTGAGTTTGCATTGTACTTTATTGCAAGCTGTATCAGGATGCTAGCAATTAGCGATAATGGGGCTATTGCTTGGCAAAAAAAAGTTTGAAACGTGCATGTTTAAATCAGCAACAACATGAGTGTGCACTGATGGGACAGTGTTCAACCGACGGATGTCCAATGTATTTTTAGAAGAGCATGGGCCCGTGGAGTTAGTGTCACTGACCACAACAATAGAGCTGAAGATTTAGAGGACCGATGTCATAGAAAAGGAGGCAGTCACACTGGCCGCAGGTTTTTCTATTTTAGATTCAAGCCTCTATTATTCATGCTCCCTGACTGAAGATAATTAACTTCAACGTTTTTGGGGGAGCAGACAGATTTCACACCCACTGGTGGGGCAGGAGTGGCCTCGACCGTGCCAAAGCTCCATCCCATCTGCTTACATTGTCTCTGCATTGTCTCTGCATGTTGTGATCCAAACATACTTTTTGTTAAAATTTGTAAAAATAACTTGGCTTTGTCCTCTCTTGCGAACTGGAAGAGAAAGAGGGAAAGAGATGAGCAACAAAATGGAGAATATGGGCAGGGTATTTAGGGGCAACGATTTTCCTTAAAGTTGACAGGGACATGGATTATGATTTAGATGGAACAGATTGGTGAGAGGTCATCTAGGGTTAAGGAAGGGTATGTGCATATGTAACAGACTAGGCTGTTTATAAAGTACATTAGTATGAGGGAGGAAAATAAAGGCATAAGGAGTAAATAAATTGTAAATAAAAAGGAGTAAAAATAAATATATAGTGCAATTCAAGAGTGTATCCCTGGGAACACTAGAGCATTTGTTGCTAACTAAACTAAACTAAACTAAAATGTTAGACCAGTAGGCCTACTCCTCATCATTATGCACACAACTGCAGGATGGTGTCTTTCAGGACGTTCCTTGATTATTCTAAGTGAACAGTTGTAGAGAAGGATTATAGAAAGAAACGATTAGCTTATCAGATCATCTGGTTCCATGGATGGGAGGGGAGCAATCGGAACATAAAGCCAGCTAAATGCTATTTTATAAATAAGCATTGTCCGCAACAGCTTGAACGAGACTGGCAGAATACCCGCCCCCTGCCTCTTCTCCTCCCGCTCCACCTCTCTCCATCTTCTCACATGACACATTGTCACTTTCTCTCCTCTCACCTCCGGTTCTCACCCCCCCCACCCTCCCTCCATCATTCTGCATATGCTTCGCCATCACTCCCTTTCTCTCTCTCTCTCTCTCTCTGCCTCTTGTCCGTCTCCGAGTGTTTCCACACATTTCCACACTAGCTTGGCTGCTCGTCTCCTAATTAGAGCCACAGGCATGTGGGAAGCAGAGAGCCATTCCAAACACACAGATTGTCTTCCCTCGCTACAAGATGGGCATCTTTGCCTTCTTGTCCCTTTCACAAAAAGACATCAGGATGTAAATGCATACAACATGCTGGGAAAAATCAGAAAAGCTGTCAGTTTTAGTTAAACAAGGTAACAAATGAGACAGTGACATTGTCAACATTGTGGCAAAATGAAAAAAAAAATAGCCACATTATAAATGTAATAATATATATATATATATTTTTTTTTTAGCTAAGAATAGCACCCATGATCACTGCTGATTTATTTTCCACAAAGTAGAAATGAGTCAAATTATATTGACACACATTTGTAATTACTGTTAAACACCACAGACATTGACTGTCCATTCAGAACATGTGCACACTACTAAGAAGATCCAGTATCTGCTCTTGCAAATTAAATAAACACGCGCATACACACACAACAAAAACATGTGCACAGAGTACTTCCTGTGACCCACAGGAAGCTCATGATGACCCTGGTTGCTGTCCCATTGAGATAGCTGGGGCTCCTTTGGGATATCCCCTCCCATGTTGCCTCCCTTCGAAAGGAACCAAAAAGTGCACATAAACATACAGTATAGGGTCCAGATGAGGTGCCCAAAGCATGTCTGGAAAAACGGACATGACACTGGATGAAGAACTCCTGTTCTGGATAACCAGTATTTTGCAAGCGAGCACACCCAAATCCAATCCAATCTGTTCAATTGGTCATCATCTCTCTGATCAGCCGTGACCTCCAAAACAGAGAGCCAAACATTCTGCAGCCAAGAGCTAAGAACGGAAGAACGGTGTCCGATAGAGATGCAATATTCCTGAGCATTTTCACTACATAAGTATGTGACTTTTAGGAGAGGCTATGGTGATTTCACAGACAAGCACTTCCCTTTCCAGGCCCAGGGCCATTCTCTCACAGGTGGGCATTGAGGCTCTAGGACAGAGACAGAGAGTGCAAAGGTGTTGGAGAAATTGTTGCAACACGTATTCTCATATATATTGACATGTTAGTCATGTTGATTTGTTGATTTGCTTTGTATTATCCTGTTTACACTGTAGTGTATGTTGTGTGTGGTGTCTTAAGCTGCTGGGACCTTGAATTTCCCCTTGTATTCCTATGTATTCCTATTTCTATTCCTATTCCTTTTTACACTCTTGTGTGTCAGCAATGTCTTGATATATTTACAATATATTGGTCTGTGAAAACACCTGATTTTCCAGGGGAAATGAAAGTTTCACTAGGCCCAAAATATAACCCACAAGTTCTGTTTTGAAATCGAGACCAGAAGTTATGTTCTGTTTAAAATATCCCCCTTCTTACACATGTCTAGCTGGACAAAGTATTGCAGTTTCAACCAATGTAAAAAGTGCATCTCAGAGACCCTATTTGCGTAAACTTCTGTATATAAGGAGGCCTCGGACATAATTCATCAGAGTCTGGTGCGAAGCATTTTGTGTTGTATCATTCTCTCTCTTTGCAAAGATAATACAAATGTGTTGTCATTTGGAATTCACTGGTTCTTGTCTTTATTTGTGTACAAACATACAAAATTATCTTTCAAAAGGTCATATTCATATACAATAGCTGGCTATTATATATAAAGTATATATAATCAAAGATATAACCAGTGCTGTGAACTGCCTCAAAACATAATTTTTAATATCTAATTCTGTTATAAGCCATCATGAAACAAAACTATTGTAATATGGATCTCACAAGGTCAGCAGGGAAGAGGGACAACAGGCAGGCTGGTCCACTGTTCAGTGGCTGTTATTATGGGCAATTCTATCATCACGCTGTGGTTAGGAAAAGGCTGTGATCATTGGAGACAGAAGAAAATCCATTATTTGGATAATGTGAGGGGGATCTGTGATGTGTTGACAAGGATTAAGTGATGCCACTGGATGGCTGCTGATGTGGCACTAGGTTGTGGCTGGGGCTGTTGTTTTTATCGTCAGCTCGGGAGCAGAGGGGCCGTTTGTCAGGGGAGATGACCCGACCACTGCCGTAGAGCACCTGCTCTGTTGCCGTGGAAACAGCAGGTGCGGCTTGTGGGGGTTCAGGGATCAGAGTCTCCTGAGACCCTTCCGGAATGTTGAGGCAAAGGACATGAGTGAACTGTGAACACACTGACAGAAGGAGCTCAGACTAGGCCTGGCCTGCATTCTGAATCAAAATACTGACAGCTAACTAATATGTGAAAAAATCCAAGCCATTGTTTTCTGTACATGATGAATGTTCTAAGTGACTTGTCTGGGCAAGTCATGAACCCTAACATGTCAATCCTAATTCATCCCATATAATCTCATTATCGTTGCTTCTGTTATCCAATGGAGTTTATAGGGTATTTTGGCCACTCTAGAGCGCCCCCTAGATTCTCGGAGTATGTATATTTTAGCTTGTTGGTGTAAATACTTCTCCTGGGGGGTATTCCATCAACCTCGCTAAACAAGGCGGCGCTCAACAGAAATAGCCTGGCTTGAACTAGTGTAGACTTCCACTTGAAGCTAAAGCCGTTCCATTAACTCAAGTTAGCTGCATCTTGCCCTCGTTTATTCAAACGAGGCTAAAATCAGCTTCATGTCTGCTCGTGCACGAGGTAGAAAAGTAGACCAAAATCATAGATTGACGAAAATAGGATGCATGTCGTAAAATTAAGGCAAACTAGAAGATTTCAGTTCGATTTACAAGCGCCATCTACAGGATTTTCATCGGAAGTAATCAAATTGAACACGAGAGGAAAAAATACAGTAGTTGCCTAAAAAGGAGAATAACGAAATCGTAGGCCTACTGTAAATCGCTAAACAGTAATTATGATGGTTTGAATTGGGACTTTGATTGTCTTCACTCTGAACAAAACGAGTGAATAAGCAGGCTATTTAAACTCAAAACAACTTTGGCATAGGCTATTCAACAATAAAGATAACCTACGTTTGTAAATTAAAAGGGTTCACTCTGAAATATTTTTTCGGTGGTCATAAAATAAATGGGTAGCCTATATATTGTCCTGGGAGTATTGGGAGAAAACCTAGCCTATTGTCTCCCATAAGCATATAGTTCTGCCAAAGTGTTTGTGAAATATAATTAGCCTATCTGAAATGCAATATTGGCTTTCAATATGTCATTTCATATTTAATTTCTGTAATACAGTTGGTTTGATATCCGAACTACATGCATAATTAATTAGACTATAGCGGTTTTAATTATTATAGCCTTTACAGAAGGCTATAGGCTGGCTTGCCTTGCATCGTAGCACACTGACAGCCTGCCTACTGTCACTGAAGCTACTGTATATGACCCTTAATAATGATGCCTTTCATTAAAGAGTAGCCTATAACTAAACATGGCAATATTAACGTGTTAACATAGTCTATGTAAATTCATCGCATGGGAACCGAACCCGAGAACACGCAAAATATGCCTCGATTGTTCTCCTGTCACGCTGCGCATGACGCCACGAAAGACGTATATTGCGTAGAGCCGCAAGATTCCTTGGACCACACACATATCAAGTTCAAACAATGTAAGTTGCATAATTTTCAGAAATTCATTTAAACTAGCGGATAGGTAGCCTTAATCAATGCTTGCAACACTGTCGGAAAAAAGTTTCTCCTTCTATTTTTTAAGTTGTAGGCTACAGGTGACGAAAGCACAGGTTGACGGAACCAACGGTTTGGGACTCGTTTTCCGACTGGTGTTTTTCATTTGCAACACAGATTAATTTAGCTCGGCAGTTAGCCTGCCACCGACCAGGTTAGTTCAGAAGCATATGTTACCCCAGCAACTCAGCTGAGATTCCTGTTAGCGGGAGTAATGGAACCGAGCTCTCTCTAAAATTAGCGAGGCTTATCAAAGTTAGCCGCGATTTACGGTTAGCTCGCTTGATGGAATACCCCCCTGGACACGGTACATGTGCATTTGTTTTGTCGCCAAAGGACTAGCAACAGCAGGCGAAGACAATCTCCAAAGAGCTGTATCTAGTTCACTATTCTTGTGAGATGTCTCCGAGTCACTGTCAGCTAAATTGCACAGCTGGCTTTCCACCTGCAAAGCGCTACCAGCTACAGTATGTTATGTGATTCTCCCCATTACAAGTTTGTTTAGCATCAAAATGACTTTGAAGCCGTTATCTTAAGGTAAAATACTTACATAGTGCAGCTTTAATGTCAGAAGTGTACACAAAGGTTTATATTGCAATATTTTTATGACTGCAATTCACATAAATAGAATACTGTATTTGTAAAATAGAAAATGTATGTTGGTTTGCACAATGAAATAATGACTCAGACAGAGGTGCCATTTGAACACCCAGATGAATGTATTATCATAAATTAAGGAGTTGTGGGGCCACTCCACATGATATTTTCACAAATATGTGTATTCCACATCAAACTAGTCATCAAAGGTGTAAAATCTGTGAAAGACATACAAAGAGGGGGGGGGGAAATAGCCAGTTAAAAAACGGCCTAACCTGATGAAGTAGCAAGAAGTTAAATATACACCTGACATATGCATAAAAGACCTTTCTTCCTGAGAACAAAGCAGACAAAAAATGAATCTATTACGCTGCTATATTTAGCTTTTATAACGCACGGTGAGTAATGGAATCAGGAGGGAGAATCATTATGAAACGCATTATGATTTAATCAAAGTGCACAAAATGATATTCATTACTCTCTGACAAAAATCCCATTCATTTCTGCAGGCTTATAGTTGTGGGTGAACAGTATAACTATGAAGGTGTTCTGACAATTTGCAGAATTCATTCAGAAGAGATACTGTAACAGCTGCAAGGGTGATTAAACCTTTCACTTATCATGATACCCTTTCACGTTTTAGAGGTGACATATATGTCATCCACTATCAGCATACTGAAAACTTTATTAGTATACAGAGAGTAATACTGTATTTGCCTGATTTCCTGTACAGTCACACACAAGCATACATGTGTGTACTAACCAGATACTGCACACATTCTCTTGTAATTATGACTGGGTGGTATTAGAGAGAATCGTTGTCCCCACCACCTCTGAACAAACAGCAGGCAGCATTTAGGTCCTGCTATCAGACCTACTGTATGTATTGTGGTGCTGTGCCTGACCTGTATCTGTGTGTTTAGCTCAACTGTGCTTCCTGATGGCAATGAAGGTAATGAAATATGGAATTATTAACAGCAGTGTGGCTAAATAAATAAACAAACAAATAAATAAATGGCAAATTACCTCATCTGTTGTTGTTTACAAAAAAAAAAAACTATTCACTCCTAGCCTGGCTCCTACCACAAACCCAGACGATGTACTGAAGGGAAATGATAATTGAGCGGAAGTATGTAGGCGGGCGGAGCCAGGCTAGGAGTTTTTGCTTCACAGCTTTAAAGGGTCACTGCACCCTAAAATAGGTTTTTTGAGCTGTTGATTGATTGAAAATACTCATAAGTGGTGAACTGTACTATTACCAGGGTTAATATTGACAAAAATCGTGTTTCTCGACAAAAGTAACATTTCGTCTGACTTTGCATTGGAGATATTGCTCTCTCGCGCATACTACCGTTTGAAAACATGCCATGGCATGTTGGTCCAAAATACTATTGAAATGCTGACGTTGTCCTGCACTTCTAGTCCGACACTACGTCACCGGGTCGTTACAAATTAGGACTGAAACGCCCCAACACCTGCTGCCCTGATTAGCCTACCTGTGATAAGCCATGTCTGCAGCACTCATTCCCAGATTGACACGAAATCACCATGGTTGATTGGTTACAGCAGTGCTGCACTCTCTCTCCAAATTTCAGAACGTCTCGCCCATATTGAAAGCCGTTTCCAGAAATGTGAAGTGGGTGGAGTTATGGGGTGAAGTGACTCTTTAAATAGCTAGTCGGTAGATACAAGCTGATGCCCCCTTGTGGTTCGTGAAAGTGTACAGTCTACCTACAGTGCGACTACCGGGAAACACATTGTAAACGTAAAAGTCACTGTGGTTAGTGCAGAAAAACAAGTAATCTTGCAAATATCAGGCAAGATTAAGGCTACCTTTACACGGAAATTATTTGAACCAAAAACGAAAAAGTGGCGTTTCATTTTCACTTTTAATTCCACATTTAGATGAGCGTTTTTGGGCAAAATCTGCATGCAAACGGAAATGCAAAAGTGGGTGACATTTAATATTTATCGATGCAGTATATACGCCAGATGGTTAGCAACACTATTAAGACCAAGTGCCTGCATGTAATCTTTCTACTTCTCTTCTACCTGGTCACTCCTAGCGCACGAAATACAGTAAACAAAACAACTATAATTCATGAAAGGAAGTTGAAGCTCCACAGGGATTGACATGTTGATGTTTTCCAGTGTTGTCGCATGCTTGTCATGTAATTTCTATGTGACGACGAGAAACGCAGTTTTGCATATTTCACCAAAACTCTGTTACCATGTAAACATATGGAAGCCTATTTCCGCCAGGGAAATAAAAAAAATAAGTTTATGCTAAGTCAAAATTTTGAGATATAAAAGTAAAAATGTTGACTTTTATATCTCAAAATTGTACATTTTTACTTTTATATCTCAAAATGTTGACTTTTTATCTCAACATTTTGAGATATAAAAGTCAACATTTTGAGATAAAACAAAATTTTGACTTTTATATCTCAACATTTTGACTTAGCATAAACTTATGTTTTATTTCCCTGGCGGAAATGAGTTTCCATAAACGATATAGGGCATCCGCAAAAATGTTTTACGTTTTTAACCCGTTTTCGTTTCCGTGTAAAGTGCCCCTAATCCAACAAAAAAATACAGAGCACTGCGGTTCAATATGAACAAGTCAATAACTTTCCATGAGAGAAATCATTCAGTTCATTATACTCTAACATGAGGGAAAGTCTCCAAAGTATCAGAGTTCATAGAAGTGTGGTAAGGGATCATCTCCAAAGTTCAGACAATTCTGTCACTCCTTCTGTCACTTCCTATATAGTCCAAACACTGGATTTATTCAGTTTCTACACTACTTCTTCACAACTACTGAGTTAACCCTATGGGGCCGACAGATGCAGAGTTTGGTGCCTCCGCTCTCACTGGATAGACCTAACCAAAGAGAGCAACGAAATAAATAGCTTATAGCTTGCATGGTCTTTTTTGAAAGTTATTGCGCTGTCAATATCTTGTACAACACCCGATAGCAAAATCTAAGACAACAAAATATGTACCAGGGTATAGTAGGCTGGGTGAACCCTGCTTGAACTTCTGGCGAATTTGGATTTCGCCCGGCAGCTCAGGCTGGAAACCTACACGTCTACCTCCACTGTTCCCTGCCAGAACCTTTGGCTCCAATCAGAAACTAGCATCCAAAAGACTCACCGAATCGTTGGTCTGATTGGTTGAAAGACTATCCAAGCATACGGAGTCATCTGAACGATGCCCATTGATCATGCCTCTTGTGCAGTAGAAACAAAGTGCAGCCTCCCCATACTAATGTTCAATCTTAGAAGATTTCGCTTAGTATGGTGATAGCCTACGGAATCCCTGAACCGCAAGAGAAGAAAAAAAAAATTGAGATGCTATCTTGTTATTTCGAGATCATATCTCGTTATTTCAAGATAATATCTCATAATCTCGACATAAAACACATATGTAAAAAAATATATAAGATTTTTTTATCTTATTATTTTATAAGATTATTTTTATCTCGTTATTTTGAGATAATATATCGTAATTACGAGATACTATCTCATTATTTAGAGATAACACACTTAGGTAAAAAAAATATTATTTTTGTTTTATTTAATTTTTTTTACTTTCAGATATTATCTCGTTATTTCGAGATACTAAGTCCTTATTTCGAGATATTATCTCGTTATTTCGAGATAATATCTCGTTATTTCGAAATAATATCTAGTTATTTCAAGATAAAGGTAACATCTCGAAATAACGAGATAATATCTCGAAATAACGACTTAGTATCTCGAAATAACGAGATAATATCTGAAAGTAAAAAAATTAAGATATGTTTTTTTTACCTAAGTGTGTTATCTTGAAATAACGAGATAGTATCTCGTAATTACGAGATATTATCTCGAAATAACGAGATAATATCTGAAGAAAAAAAAATCATATGTATGTATTTTTTTTACATATGTATATTATCTCGAAATTATGAGATATTATCTTGAAATAACGAGATATGATCTCGAGATAACAAGATAGCATCTCAATTTTTTTTTTCTTCACTTGCGGTTCAGGGATTCCGTACTAGCCAGACTAGCAGGGTCGGGTATTTGGAAAACATTTCCCCTCCTTCGTTTTCAAAAATGATTCCATTCAAACCGATGCTTCAAACATGACGAACGAGAGAACAACATGTCAAGCAAACACGTTGTTTTACCTTGATAAAAGTGAAACCGGAGTTTTCCCACATTCACTGGCGTACGTTTTCAGAAATCAGTGATAAAACCTCCGTTTTCGTGGAAACGAAAGGCCAAACTGCATGGAAATAATATGCATGTGTAGCCACAGTTAAACTTGATCTGAAAAACTAGCATGTTAGCTATCATTAACTCTTGATTAGCACACATTTATTGGAGTAAAGGACTCCCTCAACTGCGTTTTGCTGCAGCGGGTTTTCAAATAATAATAAGAAAAACCCATCAGCCTGGCCGACTTTCTGTCAAAAAAGAACTCTAGTCTGAACATAGCCTTCAGTTCAAAGAGTCAACTGATGCATCATTCGACAAAATACAACTCTTGTATTTGTTTAGAACTGTAGTGTTTAGAACTGTAGAGAGTGTATTCAGGTGTCCCAGGCAGATGTGCTCCAAACTGAATGGATCCAGCTTTGGCTCATGCTCACATTTCCGGAAAATTGTAGCCTATAAAAAGGACTGGTGTTTTTGGCATAACCATGCTGCAAGCAAGCAAAACTAATCAACCAACTCACAAACCAACTGACAGGGGAGAAAACATTACCTCCTTGGTGGAGCCAGGCTTCAGTGATGGTTTTATAGTAAGCTGCTTCATACAGTGGTATTAGTGATCGTAAAGCCTCAAATGGCCGCCACACAACAAGTGTTAGGATCAGCTCTGGGTCAGCCAGAGATATTGCATTACATCATGCATGAGCCCCACACTTCATCCACGGCTGGGCCACAAAGGTAAGAAAAACTGGTGTTGAACTATTTCTGTGAGTGTGTATGTGAATGATTTTGTGTATTTTAGCACGCTTGAGTGAGTGAGTGTGTGTGTGTTTGTGTGTGTGTGTGTGTGTGTGTGTGTGTGTGTGTGTGTGTGTGTGTGTGTGTGTGTGTGTGTGTGTGTGTGTGTGTGTGTGTGTGTGTGTGTGTGTGTGTGTGTGTGTGTGTGTGTGTGTGTGTGTGGGAGGACGGGTTGGGGAGGTACGCTGGCATATCTCCCAGAGAGGCGAGACTCCCGCCCCTCTCACCCAGCCTGAAGGTTTACAAGACCCCAGGAGCGATTACCGGGGACCTTTGAGCTTCTGGAAAGTGCCTCATTCTAATGCACACTTAGGAAAGTAAATAACATTTAAATAATAATAAATTAGGTAATCCAGCAGCAACCTTTCCTTGGTCCAGGTTTGAATGTGAAAACAGTCCTACCTACTCTTTAATGTTAATCTGGGGGTCTGACCGGCTAAACCACCCGGCTGAATAGGAAACATATGTCCAACTCTATGCAGACAGCCCAAATTACTCCTTCATTCCACACACATCAGCTCCCTGAGAAAGTGCAGGGAGGCGCTAGAATAACAATTCGAGAGCTCTACTGGTCCTCAGACTCCATAATGGAGAGAGACCTGTGCTCACCTCAGGCCTCAGTGGGCCGTTGTAGGCCTGGCTGGAAGTGCTGGGGCATAACTTACAGGCTATGTTTCACAATATGCTTTGCCAGTTGAGTATAGTCGTAGTAGTCAAAGCCATACTGGACAGGTGTTTGTTAGATGATCCATGCAAACCTTGTGGAGACATTTTCTCAATCTGTACCTATTGCATGGAAAGAGAAGAAAGATGAAAGGTGTCTTTGTGGACAGAGAATAGTTGTGGTGGGCAAGACCTGACAAACTCTGCATGAGGGGGAGGGAAGCCCTTCAGAAGTTACCATCACAGAGGCAGTCCAATTCATAACAGCGGAGGAATTAAGCCCTTTGTTGAAACCAACTCTGGTGGACAAAGTGTTTGATTGCTCTAGGGGTTGCTGGAGATGAAGTGAAGCAATGACTTAATTTGACAAGTCTTTTACTTTTGGATTAAACCATTAGAATACATTAGTGCCCTAAGTATCCCTGGCCATAAATACTGCGCTCATGAGACAGCACAACTGCCTTAATGCTTCCAGTTGACAGTTTTAAATAAGTAGCCTTCTCCCAAGAAAGTAATGCATTTCAATCTGGCTTGCTGAGTGTCTGGTTTGTCTACGGAAATGCTTTATGAACATGCTTTTAGAAGTTATTGTGTTAGACGGTTCGATTTGTTGGGTGCTTGTCTAATACCAACATCGTTGTCTACATGGCTGACATTCCCCAGATGTGTTATTTTAATTAAATCTATAGATTAGTTTAATTGTTTCATCTGCTGCTTGAGCACTAAGTTATTTATCTTGCATACACAGCACCGTTCAATTCACTCTCTGTAATTGAAAGATTCTCTGGAAGAGGTCCAGGCCTTCAAGGCTGTGTCGGGAGGCAGCCTAGTCTGAGGTCTCCCCTATCAATTCTTCCATATATGGTGTGGGTGTTCAAAAGAATACAGGGTTTTCTCTGTTAGCTGTAAATAAATAAATAGACTGCTGTAATCAACTTTCAGTCAATTAACCCATCCAGCCTCTGACAGCTATCACAATGATGCATTATGATAGATTGTTTGTTCCACCCCCTGCCAATGAAGCGGAGGGGGATCGAGGAACCGTCCAGTACAGACGCCGTCAATCACAACAAGTGTAGTATCCACTAAACGGAGTCTTGACTTTTGTTATGTTCGAGTCTATATGAGTTTAAAATATTGAAACACGTGAAACACATACACGTTTCACGACTTTTGGGAGACTGAGTTTATCCAGTATATCAATCGCATATAATCATATCGTCATAAACCCCCACACATGTTCTGCATATGCTGTATTTGCTCTCTCAAAATGGACTTCTGCTCCTAGAAGCTGTGGAGAATAATTTAGTGTGGTCATTATGTCCTTATCCTGTCATTAACTCTTTTACTATAGACTAAAATACCCATCCCCGATGACTTCCTGGATTCAATGACACGTCTCTTGTAAATGAACACCGTTTGTTTAACCTGGAATTCAAGCACCATCACGGCTGATCCTCTTGAGACAGAAAAGTGAGCTAATTGTTTGAGTGAGAAATGAAAGAGGACTATGGCATTATGTATGTACACGTGTAAACAATTTCAACTCTGTGAAGCCCGTAGTCGGCTATGATGGGAACCTCATAATTTCTGCACTCATCATTTGTTATATTATGATAGCTCAAATTTCCAAAAGAGTTATATACTTGCTAAAAGAAATACCCAAATGATCACCACTGCTAATCAGACATTATTTTACCAGTAACACTTTATTTTAGTGAACACGTGTTAGCCATTAATAGCTAATATGCTTATGTAGTTCTCAACAAGATCTGTATTAAGTACCATTGCACATTTATTGCATCTTTATTGAACAATTTCTTATTCAATAGATTATTTATTCTTTAGAAATATTAACAAGCAACCAATTGACATGTTCATTCATTCATTCATTCATTCATTCGGACCTAATTGAGCCCTAATACATATACCACATAAATCACATACACATATGCCATTCAAAATCACCTAAAAGCTAACAACAAAGCTAACTCATAGACAAAACCGACAAAAACAAGCATTGGGCCTCATTCTTTGCTCTCAGTCAAGTAGGGCCTTACTTTTCTCCCTCACTTGAGGAATCTTTAAACCCACCCAAAATGGTGAGACCAGGGGCCATGATCTAAGTAAAGTGGGCCAGGCAGGGAGCAAAGTCCTGGAGTGGTTGAGCCTGAAATCCAGAGGCTCACACTCATGTCATTCACTGCAGCCTGTGTATCACCCCAGGTTTTCCTTGAGGAGGCTTGTTAGTAGTAATTAACAGCGGTGGGTTCCATTGTGCACTCAAGTCACCGCTCCGTCTAAGCACCACCGCCGCCGTGCCCTAACACTTCTCGTTTTCACCGCCCGCTTCCCAGAAGCTCCTTTAAACGGGTGCATTTTCCCATGATAACACTGCAGGCTGTGTCGGGATGGGGTAGGGGCAGGACACGAGTGTCAATGTAGGCCTGTACCACCGGGTCGTGCCCAGCGAAAGCCTTTCACAAACAAGAGCCTGAACTCTATTACACATGCAAATCCAAGCTCTGAGCAAGGATTGTTTCAGAGGTAAAATGGAGCTGGAGGACAAACAGAGTAAAGCCCTCCTCCTCCCCCCATGATTGCCCCCCATCCTTACTCTTTCGTCCTCCTTCCAAATCTCTCTTTCCAGCCTCTCAACACCCCTCCTTTTTCGGGTGCATAGGTTCTTTTGTGTGTGTCTTAGCAAATTTCAGCAGCCTGTTTAAACTCCTGCTATTGTCCTTGTGGCTTCATTGATTTCCCTCCCTGCCAACACACAACAATGTGTTCATATGAACAACTTTGTTACTGCCATTGTACTGTATATCTGAGTAATGTTGCTGCAGATTGGCCCTTGCTGGAGGAATTAGACCCACATTGCGCACATTGCCAAATGAATTGTGGGATTTACATCTCATTTTGGTTGTATTTTCTCCAGCCGACTCTGAATACCTCCGCATCACAAAAGCTGCTCTGAAGATGGCAGCAGAGGAAAAATGGGCAGAGATTTAAATGCACAGTGACAGCTTAATATACCGGATGCTACCATCTCTTTTCCAAAAAAAGGGAGAGCATTTTGTCCTGCCATTCGAGGAGGAGGTTCTCGAGGGCTACTTAGCATGGACACAAAAGCCCATCTAGATGACCTACAAAATGGTGGTCAGGATCTGTATTATTACCGCCCTGAAACGTGAGAAGGTCTGATTAAAAAGGGTGAAGAGTTCAGCCGGGCTCGGGAGTGATGAACAACGATAGTTGTAGTGGGATATGTTTCTATTGAGCTGCATGGCGCCACTCAGAAGCTATAAACAGGCTGGTGGCCTCCACATCACTGAGATAAACAGGTCACCACTGGTCAGACTGGTTCAATGGGTGTGCTTTCAGATTCTATTAAGTCAATCTTCACTGCACTTGAATAATACCAGAGGGGAAGAAAAAAGTTTATTTCAGCTGCCTTTTTTTTTTGAGGTAATGAAATGTCTGTCTGGGAAAACGCAACCACTTTAAGATTTTAAGAGTGTTCTCGTAAACAACTGAAAAACAAACAAACATAAAATATGGACATTCTGAGATATACTTAAATGTAGTCATCAAGTAATGCTGCAATTTAAACAGCTGTAATCTGTGCCTTAATTCTGGGGAATCACCAAAACCACAACCAGAGGGACACAGACTTTGAGTTCCTACACAGAGGCCTGAGGTGACTTGGGTCCCGTTTGTTACACTCTGCACAATGAGTCAATCAGTGTACACACACACACACACACACACACACACACACACACACACACACACACACACACACACACACACACACACACACACACACACACACACACCTTTTCCATTTACACCAGCTGACAAACTGGGCTAGTGTGTGTAGTCGGGGGGTGGCGTGCTCTGTTCAGGGGTAATGAGAGTGGCCCTCTGCACGCTGGCTGAGGAGCGGTCACGGCCCTGTCCCCTCCACCCCGCCAACCTCTGACGCTAATCTGCCTAATGAATGAACACCTCCGACTTCTCCTCACTCATCTCTCCTAACAACCCCATCCAAGCCTCATCTATTTTAGCTCAACTAGATCCTGGGTATGTTGAGATGGTTTTTTTTTTCTGTTTTTTTCTCCCTTTTCCTTCGTCTTTATTGTTACACATAAATTGCTTTGGGATTCTCTGGGGCCCCATTTGTGCCACATGCAGCTTGATGTTTTTTTTCCCCTCTCTTTCATTAAATTCAGAATAGGGTCTATCCCCTGAGAGGGGAGCCGCATGGGCTTCTCTAACCATTGTGCTTAGTCACATGTAAAGCCAGGTTCCTTCAGTATGCAATTTACGAACAGATTGGTTGCCTAAACCAGAAGGGGACTTACGGAGTTTCTAAGCCATTGTGCTTACATTCCTCTCTCTGTATGGGCCATTATGAGACAGCAGACTACATGTGTGTTGCGTCTGATCCGATCAGTTTTTTGTTGTCGGCTTGAGACAAACTAATTATCATGTCATGATGAATTCTAATATGTGATGTTCACTGCATGGCTCCATTGGTCATTCCCATATCTATGCATGACATGGCTATGTATGTGTTACTGAATGCTATTTAAGCATGTTTAAGTTGGGCAATAAGCTGTCTAATGCATGAATGAAATGTTGACCATATGGATGTTCGTATACTTATTTTCTTGGTTTGTATTTTAGGAATTGTATTTCTTCACCACCACAATTATACAAATTTCTGACTGCACCTTCACATTCTGTCGTTTAACATTAATTAAACAGCTTTTACTGTGCTATTAGACTAACTTTGAAAACCTTCAGTGAAAGTGAGACTTTCTGGCAGAGTCCCAAACTCTCTTCTAGCTTTACTTTGAAAATGAACACTGGATGTGTTGGGCAATGCATGCAAGTCTTTGCAAGGATTTCACTCTGTTTTCCAGGCATCAGGCTCTACAGGGCTGCTAAGTTTGTTTATCTTATAGCCTGGCTGATGGGGAATGGGGAATTAATGTGCCTGATTGTCCTCTCTGGGTCCCCCCTACAGGCCTGGAGCGTTGGCTCAGCAGCTCATTTCTCTCAGCACCTTCCCCCAGGGGAGTGTAACGTCTACTTCCACAATACCATTGGTCAAACAGCTGACGCTCCATGGTGACTATCTGTCTATTGCAATGCAGGGTACCCTCAGTTACCACCAGGGAGCATAAAGGCACATCTCCTCAAACTTGGAAATGTGTTGTGTTTTGACAGGAAGACGTTTGTAAAGTCAGTGTCTGTTAAAATATTTGATTCCAAAGTGTTTTCACTCAAGAAGCACTATTCCCCGACTTGAAAGGAAACCTAACAATAAGCTCTCTCATGTAGAAACACATGGTTTTTGGATATCTTTCTAGGGAATTGATGAATGACTACCTTTTTTAATTACAGTTTTATTATAAAGTGTTTTTCATTTGAAATAGATTTTCCCTATACACTGAAAGTTTTTTGCCTCAATATCATACTACACATATTTTAAAATGAGGCAACCAGTAATTGTTTTCCTTTTCTATCCCAGTAATCCAAGGATAATATTTGTATGAGGTTACGGTGTTCTACAGAGGCATGACTGACAGTTTGAGTCCTTAATTAATTTCCTGACAGGGCTTTCAGTCTCTCAGGCTCTCACGCTCTCTCTACTCTCGTGGTATGTAATAAAACAAGGGGGCCTATATTGGTTTCACTGTAGGTAAATACTTTAGCTATACCTCTGTTAGCATTTCATCTCATAGTCCCACATTTGAAACGGTCAAAAAGTGTTTCATTTACACCTGACTTAAAAAAAAAATACAGAACTCATTCCAGAGAGGTTTTATAATTGTTATTATAATTCTATTATAATTCTACAAATTCATAGAATGATAATAAAGCTCATCATGATTAGATCTCTAAATCCTCTGCAGAAAATAATTTGGCTAATGCAACAATGTACCCTTTATGACAGTTCTTTACAGTATCGGTACGGCCCTGTTAATCGGTATCGGTACGATCTGTTAATCTGATTGATGCTGATCTGATAAATACATTCATACCAGCTGTAGCCTACAACTGATAAATCCTTTCAAAGTCTTTTAAACTCTTCTTTTTTTGATACCCGCTTTTAATGCATAGTGCCAATTGAAATTATGGGATGATCTCTGATTGAGAACATCAAAATATGATATTTTCCTAGATTGAAACCCCTCAAAAACTTTTCAGTCATTCCACTGAACTCTCTGGCCCCCTGTTTTTGGCCTCATGTTCAGGTCTTTATATGCCAGACACTGTCTGCTATTGTCAGAATTCAGTTCCCACTGTGGTCTTGCCAGATTGAGGCTCCAAGCTCCGCCTGACAACATGGTGTAAAATCCTATTTGCATTGTATTTGTCCGTGCAATCCTCAGTCCTCTGAGCCCCAGAATCACCCACTACCCCCTAGCCAACCCCTTCTTCTTTTCTTTGCACACGCATACATGCACACTAACAGCCACATAAATAAACTTCACCCATTATTTTTGTTCACTAGAAGTGTGCTCATGAAGGCGCAATTATGTGTACGCACACAAATTCACACACCTACACATATACACACACACACACACACGTCACCACCTGCTGTCTCTAATCAAAACTAGCTGTTGAAGTGTTAAGACCAGGGAAAAGAACCCAGACACCGTATGTTGGGTTGTGTGCTCAGTCTTGCTGGGCGAGGAGACTAACCTGACCTAAGAGGCTTTGAGGGGCCTTCATAAGCAGTCATTACTGATGTATCTATCCCCATTAACCACCACCCTCAAACAAACACTACCCCCACACACACCACACACACACACACACACACACACACACATGTGCAAGGACTTGCATCCTAGCTATAGCTGAGGGAGGCCCCCTTCAACTCCTCGGCTTGTATTAACCTGTCAAAGCCAGCGAGGCTGTGAAGACAGCATCAAAAAACCTTAACACCCCTCCTCCCCTTTTGCCTCTCTCTCTTGGTTGCTTTGACAACCCTGAGGAAATCCTGGCATGTTCTTCATTTACACTTCCCAGCCTGAGGAAAGTACTCGGAGTGGGTTGAGTCTGAGAGAGATATCCATGGGGACTCGCTGGGCCTGCAGCCCAACATACAAGCGTCAGACCCCACGGCATGTGCTTTAGACAAAGGAAAGAGAGACAACTTCAACGTCTAGTTTCTGCCTGTCTTTTTACAATGCACGATGATACTGTTTTCGGTATACTGTATCGAAAATGTAAATCTTAAAGTCATGTGACTTTCAGATGAGAGTATTATCCCAGCAATTTCAGATAGCTATTTTGTTTATAAATAATATACATTATTGCAAAAATGTTCCACTCTTTTTTTTTTTTTTTCTGTCGCTGACAACTCGTGACAACTCTTTATCTGAGACCCCCGAAGGAAGAGAAAATATCTCGGGAGTCGGGACGGACCCCCGTACTTGCAGTGCAAGTGAAATAAATTGTCACAGCGATCCGGCTTGCCAAGAGCCCCTGCTGTGGGTGGAGATTGGGATATAATGGAGGTGGGTAATGAAAGAGGACAGAGAATTAGAGTCCGGGGCAACCTGCTCCCCACATGGCCCCCAGGAGCAGGTGCACAGGGACAATGACCCAACAAAAAGAGAGAGAGAGAGAGAGAGGGCGAGGAGAAGAAGAAGAAAAAAAAAGAACTTCAGGAGACGACTCAGAGTCCGGCCCGTAATTAGGTCTCTGTGCTAGCCAGAGGCAGCCTTTATACCCGTTCCCTGTGTTTGCGATGTCAAATAGTGTGTGTTGAACAGTATATATATATATATATATATATATATATATATATATATACGCTCAGCTGCAGATGTCGCTCAGTCACGGGAGGCCATTATTCACACATCTCATTACTCCACGTTTACAGCCTGCCATTCTGTGTTTTACTGCGTACAGTAAACCCGAGCCAGACACACGCCAGCGTTTCTATTAGGGTTTATGGAGGGAGGATCGCTCTTCCACAGCCCACTCTTATTTACTACCTCACTTCACAGCTCTGCCTCAGCTCTCCCAGGGGCTGGGGTGTGTGTGTGTGTGCTGGGCTGGCTAGGATTCCCTACATCAACCATCCCCTTTGGAAAAAAAGCCACACTCTTCCACTCTTCCTCGCGAGGATTGTCAGGTATGATGATGACTCACGGGGGTTATACCAAACTCACATAAGGGAGAGGATATGGAGAGACTTTGTTTTTCTTTGTTTTTCTTCTTTCTCTCCATAATTGTAAGAATATATTATTTTTCATATAATTTTTGTGCTCGTCAGATCCTGCTTGTCGTTTACCAACAAAGACATCTAGATTTCGTTACAGTGGTATTCGCTCAAAGGAAACTATGAGCGAAACTATGTTTACTGTTAGTGATCAAAACAGCTTTTGTTGTAGTAAGCACATGGAAGCCCTGATTAGCCAAATTGAAGAGTGATAAAGGATCTAAAGATTGCTGTAAACAGGGTCAGTCACTGGCTGGCCAATGTCCAGACATGCATAATGACCGTGTTTGTATTCCTAAGCACTGGATTATACAATACTTAACCCTGGGTTTAGCACTCCACTGAAGACATCGAAGAGGACACAGGGTGAGAGAGCTCTCTGTGTCCTACAGCAACAAACTCTCCTCTTCAGAACAAAACATAAGTCTGGGAAAGACAGGAATACTAATTAGTATAGCTGCTGTTAACTGATTGAGACAGTGAGGCATCTCCTTTTCATCTGTTTTCTTTTTTTACGGGTTTCCCTTGGAGGTCTGTGGAAGCCTCTCAATCTGCAGTCTGAGAAAGCAAACAATGTTTGCTTAGCAACTCACAGTGTCAATATTTTTATTTCATAATATTTTATATCAAAAATCAGATGTTTTCAACTTCCTTGTCAAATTCCACATTCATTGCCACCCACCTGTCCTTAGCCCATGCAGCAGCTCTTCATCTGAGTAGTAGCTACTGTTTCTTAATAATAATAATAAAAACAATAGATGACAGATGCACATGCAATACAGCAAACCTGCCATTTGGAGACTATGATTCTTCTTCAGTGTTAACTTATTTCCGAAGTGGAAAGGGCATGCTTTCGCTTTGATACCTGTGGGCTGCAGCAGGGCAGGTCATACATCAGCAAGTGACCTTCATAGTCCTCCATTACAGAACTATCACAAAGCACTGGCAGGTATCTCATGCATTTAGCTCTTTGATCTTTTAGTTAATTGGACCTTGACTAATACATCACTTCGGACGGAACCATTACAATTCATGTCAAAGGTACATTTCATAATAGAGTTCATATAGACACATTCAATAAGATTGTAGAGCATTGTAGATGTTCAGAATTCAAAATCTGTGAATGCTACATGTAACTGTTTTTTTTTCTGAACTAATCTAGCAAGCTCTTCTCATAAAACAAGCTAAACACTGTGGCATTGTACGGTGAAAGTGATTGTGTGGTGAAAATTATTCGTGTGTATAAGTGTTGAAGTAAACAATGTTGGTTATATGGAGGCTATATAATAATACGTAGATCAAGGCGTGCTAAAAGAGAAGGCCTCAGATCACATTCAGCCCACCAGCAGTCGCCCCCCCCCTTTTCTAGAAAGGACAGACAAGTGGGGATGGTTTGAGAAGTCTAAACAGTTTATCAGGCAAGAGGGCATTCACTGCGGAGTCTGTGACATGTGGCTCCGCCCTGTTTATTGCCCCAGTAACTTGTGGGTGGCCTTAACAAGCCCGGCAATTAGTCGCTTCACTTTCCAAATGCCCTGAGAATACAGAAGACTCAGTGTGGTGTGCTCAGCTATTGGCTTTTGAGGCACGGTTTTAATCTTCGCCACCAAATTACCTTCAAAAGGAACACGCCAATTTAGGGCATATAAAATAATTCTGTTGTCCATTCAGCGGGACACAAAATGCTTTCGATTTGCGATTTTGGGCTCTAGCTTTTGCCCATGCTAGCTCTGTAGCGCTTGATCGACTAGCCGTCTCGTTGGTCCATTTCCGCCTAGCCGTTATAGAAACCAAAAGCTAACTGTTGACAGAGGAGAAGGTGAACATTCTATTTATGGTAAAAAGTCAAAATCGTCACAAGTGGAGATACGTTGTTTTCATCGGACAGCGACAATATGATATGTGCCTACGTAGTTGTGTTTCCTGTTTGTTTGTTTTTTTTTTCAGCTATCATTGCTTCTTCAACAATCTCAACATGACATACAGTACATTCTCATTACATTTCTAAAATATTCTGGTTCATTCAAGTTTGTCATTTAAGCGGCACTTAACCAGTAAAGAGTACCACTATACGTACGTCCTCAGATTGTTGATAGTCATCTGGATGTGGGCCATCGTAATTTCCCCTGGTGCCTGGCATGCAGATCGACTCGCATCTCATCTAGTGCGGCCTGACACAACCCAGGCGATGAAGATGGAGAGATAATGGGCTTTCAGTGGCTTCCTGGGATTGAGCGCAGCCAGGACACCCCATTAAATATGCACCGTCACAGCCTTTCCCCCCTTTTTGTTTGCGCTTCTGGTTACAGCAACATCAATTGCGCAGCACCAGTGAACCATTGCTAACAGTCCAGGGGCTGTATTCTTCAAGCAGACAAGTCTCTTTCAGTCCCAAGAGAGAGGGAACAAGGTTAGATTGAAAGGTAATGAGCCTATTAATTAAAAGGGCTTTGAGATGGGGTTGGAGGGGGGGGGGGGTTATGCTGGCAGAGTGTCCTCATGCAGCTCTTGCTTTCCTCTTATCCTTTCACTTTGTGAGAGCGTAACAACCACATCACACACTCACACACTCACACACACACACACACACACACACACACACACACACACAAACATAGACACACAAACTCACGCACACACACACGCACGCACACACACAGACTCACACACACAGACTCACACACACACACACACACACACACACACACACACACACACACACACTCACACACACACACACACACACACACACACACACACACACACACACACACACACACACAGCTTCCCCCTCCTTCATGGCAGGTGTCATACTCCATATCCAGCATTCATCTCTTCATTGATTCCTCTCTAACTTGCATGAAATTAGAGTAGCAGTTACAATAAATGGATTATTTAAATGTGTGCTTATCTGCCTTTGTTCACAGAGTGGAAGAAATGTGTCTGACCAAGGAAGAATGGCTATTTGAGACGTACAGCTCCCTGAGGAAAGAGCATAGCATTTGAGCACTTCATATCAGCACTCTAGATGCAGTGCTCGGATAATCTGTGGAAAGTCTGGGATAGCGCTGACTGGAAAGACTACTGACTTCATAGAGCTGAGTTGGTTTGCTGATTTAAGATGATTGGATGATTTATAGCTTCCAGGTCAGTACAAGTGTCATTGTGAAGTCTGGAATATACAGTACAGGTGTCAGGTGTGTATAGGTGTCACAGAATACTTAACCAAACTTCAGCTCTCGCTCTCTCTCTCTCTCTCTCTCTCGCTCTCTAAGAGAAACATATAATTTCAAAGTCAGTGTCCACCATTTCCCTGTACAGAGTGGTGACAGCTGTTGCCCAGTTCTGATTAGCCTTAATGACTCAGGAAACAATGTGGTGGGAATCTCAGACAGTGTCTGGATTTCGACCAGTGTTTCACATCCTTTTATTGGTCACCACATACTTGACTGGCCAGAGCATATCCCACAGCCCTACAGAGACTTCCACCATGCAGCTTCAAGTTCTTGTCACCAAGTGTAGAGGAAACACTACTGTTTTCTTATGCTCTCCTTTGTCTGAAGTGATACATTGATGCAAGCCGTATACAATACCACATCTAGCACAATAATAGTGCTGTGTGGAACTTTCACACACTGACAGTGATCACCATAATGAAGGATATTAGATGGGACACCAGAGTCACTGAGATGACTTGTCAAAGCCGGTGGCCTAACTTGACAGGCCCTGCTAGGGTTACAGCAAAGCCCATATGTCAACATCTAATGTTTTGGGTGACCTTTTCAACCCACGTAAAGATGCCACTTCACCTAAGTGCTTGAAGTTTCTTGGGCAACTCTGCAAAGTTAAACTTGTTTTTACAAACTCTCTCTCAAGGGAGTATCTCATTATAAAGATGGTCGAGTGAGTAGTACATACCCCCCCCCTCCTCCCTCTCTCTCTCTCTCCCTCTCTCCCTCTCTCTCTCTCTCTCTCTCTCTCTCTCTCTCTCTCTCTCTCTCTCTCTCTCTCTCTCTCTCTCTCTCTCTCTCTCTCTCTCTCTCTCTTTCTCTTTGGAAGACACTGGAGAAAGGAATGTTTCCCAGTCAATTGTAATGCGAGTAGAGGTACTGACCCATATCATGTATCACACATGTACATAAACACATGGACTAGAAGCAGGTTGGGGAATTAGACAAAAGTTTCAAGGTCACGTAGACTACTGTTGAAGCTTGTGGTCTTGGGTAAATAATCCAGGACTTTTGGGGTGAGATCTTACATTTGACTGTGACCTCTCTGCATGAGACACAGATGTTTACAAGAGTGAGAGAACTGTGTCTCTAAGTCCTCAAATTATCTACAAAAGCACACTCGTTACAATGCCATGACACAAATTTCACACATAACAAGCATAGACATTCTTCCCCGAAATAAACTTATTGTAGCAGATTGCCCGTTAAGTGACAGAAGGTGTTCATTTGCGCGTGGAGAGGGTGGTTGATGCTTAGGCTTTTATCTACTAACCCTTGATGGCCTGAGGGCTGAAAAAAGCCACTGATCCAGCAAACCGACTGAGGGCTAAAGGGAAGTCTCTGAACTCGATTCTATCCAATAAAGGTTTGAGACCAGCTCAACAAAATTTGTTTACTTTTCAGAGACTGAACTCAACTAAAACGTCAGATGTGTAGATTATTTGGAGCTCACAAAATACCAAGTGATAATGTTTTTTATCAAATGTGTACATTCCCCTACTTTTTTTAAAATTATATTCTATAGGTATCACTGAGGGTGAGAAAGTGTGTGTCTCCTAGAATGTTAACAATAGTAAAACTTTATTCTACATTCCTGAGTAGAAGTACAACAAACCATTTGATTCTCTAAACTGCAGTTCCACAGCCTTTGACCTCTATACCCCATCATTTCCAACAGGCAGTAATTAAAGTTTTGTTGAATGTTATTCAGTCTCTTCAAGCCACAGACAAAAATAAACTCTTGACACATGAATCACATGGGGTTAAATAACCAATCAAGAGACAGCCTCTCGTGATGTATGAGCAGGGCTGTGATTCGGTGTGGACTAGATAGAGGAAAATGGCATGGGGAATTCAAAAAGTGTCCACAACATGACACTTGGATGGATTTGATGGATTTGTATTTACCATCAGATGATATCACATTAAAATACACATCAGGCTTTCTACTTAACTTATGAGTGGACAGCAGGCAGTGATTGACATAGTTATGAAAAAGATGGATATAAAGATGTCTGTGATGCCTTCTAAACCTCTTCCATGGCACTGTGTTTGATTCTGCCTGAAGATGAGTACCACTCACTTGGTCTGTGTTATGGTTGTGTTATGGCAACCCACTGGATATTGTGTCATGTGAAGTGGAATGGTGAAAGGACACGTTGTGAAGAGTGAATCCTCTTTTCCACCAACAAAAGGCATGAAAAATATCACCAGCAACTTGTGCCTGCATGTTCTATTCTTGGCCTTCCACTGGGGAATGTCTCCCTTTTTTACTGGGGAACTTTAGGGAGAAGTCCAGAAAGTTGCGGGAAAATATCAAAACGTGAAGACAGCGGGAAAAAGGTTCAAGTGAGAAGCCCAGGAAAAAAAAAACAGAAGGGTTGACAGCTATGCCCCAGTGACATCCCGCGAGAATCATAAAAAATGTACTTGTCACTAAGCATGGTTCTTCATGGTTCTTCTGTCCTCAGAATCAGGATTAGAATCAGCTCTATTGACCAAGTTTGCGTAAACAAACAAGGGATTTGACCCCGGTTAACTTTGCTCTCCAAGTGCAACACCCAAGCAAATAAAACATAATGCTTCAACTCCAAAACAAATGCACATGTAAAGGGGGAAGGGCTTGGGAAGTATTTACAACAGCAAGGTAAAATAGAAATACTCTGCAACTATGGGGAGCCCATTAAAAAAAATACCTGGAACAACATAGTTTTTCAGTTTGTGTTGTATTACGAAGCCCCTGTGCAATAACTAAATTCGTAGGCACTGAATGGATGGTAGGTTGGAACTTTGGAATCCAAGGTCATGTTAAAACATGGTATCGTCCAACTTTTGTAAACAATTTATGAATGACAATTTATTTAAAAAAAAAAAAAAAACTCTGTGTACAGTATGTCACTTGAAGGATTTGTAAATACATGATAGTTTGTAATATTGGATTAAATGGCACTGCCATTTGAGTCCACCTTGTTGCTTATCCAGCTCATTTTGATACAGAATTTGAATGTGTTATAATGAGAGGACAAAGCCATGACATTTTTACAAAGCTAATACTTTCTATTTTGAAAGAAAAAAACTATTCCATAGATAGGCAACTTGGTGTATTAATGTTAAATCATGCTTTATGAAGCATTGATAATATATTATAATTTAAAAATGGACAGGTCCTCTCTAATGATTTATTCATTTCTGACATCTCCACTCGGACTGGTCTCCGTTAGTAATCACTCTGACCTGAATGTTCCATTCATTCAAAATGAGAATGCAGGAATCTCGTAATGTCACATGCATATGACAATTATTGAGTGAAAAAAAAATGGAGTAAATGGAGTAGGATGAATGTTTAATTTACATGTGACGGAAATTGTACGGAATTGAGGGGTGGGCAACATGGCACTCTTGATCAAGGTATTGGTCAAGGATATACTCACAACTTTGGTTACCTGCAGGCTGTAACACTCAGCCTCCGACGTCTTGCCTATGGCCAAACTACAGCCATGGGTCTCTTGAGAAACCCCACTCTCACTACTTAAGAATACCATCCTACCCTCTATCAAGTTCCATTTCCTCAGCTGATAGAAATCAAGTCCACATGAATACAATTCTGAATGTAAATAATCTGACTATGGTTATTAAGACCAAGTAGCGTAGTCTGAGTAATCCCTGACAACCCTGTTAGCAAATTTGAATTTGTTCTGCAGGTCCATCTGGAGAACTTGCTATGAAGCCGATTTCCGAATCACCTTAAACCCAGGAAGTCATAACTGCTTATGGAGCAAACTTTATATGACGACAGACAGAGTAGTTTGAGTAGTTAGGTCTACAGTATCTTTATGCCGAGCTTGGGTAGTAACTACTGGCACTGAAAGGGGCTCATCAATCCTGGGTAAGTAATTGCCTTGAAAAAAGAGCCAGGAAACAACACTAGCCTCTAAGGCATCTATTCATCACAGAATAAATGTCCTGGTTCTTCAGGAAAAATCCCATAGCATACAGGCAATGACATCACTGTGGTTTGGTGGCTAGATGGTAAATGAATATGGAGAAAGGGGGCCATATTGAAATGAAGCAGTAAACAGAAAAATGTAGCAAGGCAAGGACAGTTAATAATCCTTTATTAAAAAGTGTTGAGTGAATCCAGAAATACAGTACTTTCCTATACTGAGGACACATGTGCAGACATGGTCAAGCAGGAAGTCTTTTAGCCAGACACACTTTTTGTTTAATACAGTTGTGGCCATATCTTTCTGAAGCACACCAAACAGCTGTGATTTTATGGAGTAGTGAACTACAGTACTGTATGCTATGCAAGCAGAAAAAATACTTTTCATCTTACTATGGACAAATAAAGTGAATGATTCTTCGAAGAAACCATATTGATTTATAAAGCAAAATTGAGAATGTTTATATTCACTCCAATAAATATGTACCCTTTATTCATTAATGCAGTGAAATTAAGACAAATGTTGAGTAAATACCTTCTTCTGTGGGATATGGATTTTTCCATGTTATCACACTTAAAGACTTTCACACTAGGCTTCAATATGAAACTAAACTCCTGCATTAAAAGCAGTATGTCATCAACCCATCAATTTTACAAACATCTCTTACAACCGGACGTTTTCAACAATGATCAGTTACAAATGCCATTTTAATTTCCTACTGGCCCTCGTGAAGACAACTAAAAATAATCAATCAAAGTGTTTGTAGGTCATACTAGGTGATGTAGAGAATAATGTAGCCCAACTGAACAAACATTCACTGTTTATCCAGTATGGCAAGAATTGAAGGTGAGACATGGTCCATCCTGCCCTGTAATTGAGGAAATTAAACTGCATTTGGAGAGCTGGTATGCAGTGGCTGAGCACACATGGATCTGGGTTACTTAGGTTGAAATTAGGTGTTTATTGTTAACGGGGCAGTTTGACATTTTCAGTGGGAATAAGATAAAAGGTGACATTGACTGAGCTATTGTGATGAACAGAGGAGGTATGTATATACTGTATTGGGTAATGAGTTGTCCCTCCAAAATAAAATGAGCATAGTGAGTGCTTACATAATCATTTATTTCTGTTCCATAACATAACAAGTGAATGGTGCATGATTACAAAACGAATGTTCTCTTAATGATCTATCATCCTATTACTATAACTCCAACTAACTAGCCTAGTTAGCATGCAGACCTTCTCAATTGAGATTGAGAGTGGGTCTATAAAAGGTTCATTGACTTCCAGCAGGAGTGTAACTAGCAGTGAAATTAAACTTAAATTGCTGTATTAAACTCATTTCAGAGTCCAGTCAAATAATTTTAGAAGTCAAGCAATCTTGTACACTATATAGGCATTTTTTTACTCAATTCCAAATAAATACATGTCAATGGCAGATTAGCCATTGTATTTGTGTGCCCAGTTTTTAGGGACATTGGAAACGCGCTTCAATGCCCTCTTGGCCAGATGGCACAAATCCCAAATTTGCCAAAGGTTCGTATTGGTATTACCGGGGCTAAGAACTTCTACTACTTCCAATAATAATAATAATAATAATAATGATAATGATATTAACAATAATTATAATGATAAAAAACCCTCTCACATTGACAATAATGCCTTAAAGGAGGCCAAGTAGAAAATAACAAACCCATTGTGGTCTCATTCATTCAGCTAAAGCAAAATGTGACGTAAATCAGCTTTGTTAGTATGTAACAGACCCGTAGGGTGCTTATAATAGCGGCGATAGAAGAGCTCTGTAGTCCCAAGCTGACATGGAGAAGGAGATTCTTTGGTGAAAGACTAAAGCTACTGTACATGTAAATGATATGCAAGGTGAGGGGGATTAATAATGGCCTCAATTCATCTCTCTCTCTGTGTTTTTCTTTTTTGCCGGCAGCACTGCCTAGTTCTGGAGCTAATTGGAACAAAACACTCCTTTGTATCTTCATCCAAGGTAATTGAAAGGAATGCACGTACTGAGGCACTGCCTGCAGTAAAGATACCCCTGCCCATGACAGCCTGAACATCCTGCTGAGACACATTAGCAAGGTCTTGCCCGCTGAATTTGATTAAAGAGACAGTCTTCCCTGTCATTATTAGTGAAATAGGGTGAAAGCTCTCATAATGTTGCTCTAGTGTCACCTCTGAAAACATTTTCACAACCTATTCCTTTCTTACAATTAGCTTATTTTGCGTTGGGGTTATACCTGTGGACATAGCATTGTTTTGCTCGTTCTGTGAAGGTCGAGTTTCCCAATTTTCTTTCCAGAGGTTTTTTTTTTCTGTATAGGCTATGTTGTAATGAGAATAGAGCTAATGATTACTGAGGCTCTGATGATTGCAATAAACCTTTATTTAAAGTTGGTTTTAAAAATACAAGTGTAGATAAACTAAAGCAATGAAAAAAATAACAGGCCTACTTTAGTGCACACATGGCATTTCTTCTCTTTTTTTTCTGTTGATAAAAGTGTACTTTGCGGCGCTGCCCACTTTTATTTCATGTCTATTTGTATCCCAGGCTGTGGGGTGGGAGAAGGATGTTACAAATCCTGCCCTCAGCTTGCTAACTAATTGCTCTTTCATTTACAGTTCAATTGGCAGAAGTCCATCCCCCTACTGTACGTCTATAGAAAGTGCGAGGTCAGGCATTTGATGCTGTGGGCCAAGGTATGTGGGAACAGTGCCCATCTAACTAGATGATGTGCAATGTCGGGCTACGTAGGTTTTATAGTGCATTGTGATATTTCAAGCTGTTAGGGCTTATATTGTACAACATCATCGTAATGCTTTATGAGTGCAGTCATAATGATGCATAAGTAGCCATAAAGACTTGTGTCGACAAGTCTGAGGCTTTATGAATACTCTATAACCCTTTATGAATGTGATTATTATGCTATATGGATGGTTCATAGTGTTACCAACTTTTTTAGTGAGGCTTTAACTTGACTATCCAGGCAACAGACTGCACAGGTGCTTTAGAATCTGAATAGAGTTTAGATCCAAAGATCCTTCATTGCTCCACTTTAACCCTCTCATGTTAGATCTTTGTAGATAATATGTTTTAACATTCTGTTGCTATTTCTATGATAACAGTGGAGAAAGATTATTATGTTTTTTAAGGCAAATTCCAAATGGAAGCACCAGCGGTTTCACTGTAGACTATAATGAAAGAACGTTTAACTCTGAAGATAGTTGCAGTTGAAGGACTTGGAATACTGGTCTGGAGGCGTGTTGGTTTAGTCTACATATTCCATATGATAAATCCAAAAGGCAGACAACATCCTATGGTGGAGAGAATGTCATTATCCTGCCAGGATCTCCTGATCATGGTTTGGGTTTTCCCTGTATATTTTGTCATGTTGTATGCTTTTGTTTCCATGTCAGTTAATCCCTTGTGTATTTTTGTTCTGACCCAACACTTCCTGGTACTGACAGCAACCTAGCACTGCCACCTACAAACCTGTTACCACTTACCTCACCCACCTCTACATCTACAGTATTTGCCTGTGGATGCACTATTAGCTGGATTCTCAGCAGAGACTTTTAGAATGCTTTCATTAGTTCAAGTCAGCCCACGTTACACTTCTTGCCAAGTCAGTCACCGCTACAACTGTTTCCAAGTCACTGTTCGGCCATCGAAAGAGCTTTGCTGCCCACCACTAGTCCGGCCGAATGGAGGGGTTCTGCCTTCGCTGCACTCAAAAATATTTTGTGTATGGAAGATCTCTATTTATTCACGGTGTTCCAAAAAAAGCAATGAGAGAGATACCTTTAAACTTACAAAAATCATGAACTATGCTTCAACTCTGTAGCTCTTTTTTCAGAATTACATTGTTAATTGCACTTCCAATTGCTTCCTTTTAATTAAACTACATAATCCGATTACAAGTGCAAATGGGATTTATTTTGAATCTCACTCTACTGCTATGCCATAAGTGAAGGGATGAGTTGTTCTAGCAAATTAGGTCTCCCGCCACCATTCATGCAATGGTAAAGATAATGATTCATAATGCCATGAAAGTGACGATGCAAGAATTCTTGATGAGAGTAAGTGCTAAAAGGGAAGTGAATTACATGAAAATATGCTTTATCTTATAGTAAACTCATCCCAGTAGCGGCTACATGCACAATCATGTTCTGAGTGTCTGAGCGTTTTCTGTAAATGCATAATATCATGAGAGGCTTATGTGTCTTTTGGCATTTATAGCATGTTAATCTTATTATAAATATTTATAAAAAGTGTGTTTTATGGTCATTCAGTTCTAACTAACTTCAGTTCTCTTCATTCATTCAATGCAGTGTTCAGTTGTGTAGGACATCAGTTCTTTATCATTAGCCTAGGCCTAGGCCTATCATTTTAATATTTCTGTACAGTTGGCTCTGGTGTGATACAGAGCATCGTCAACTCTAACATGATATTAAAGAGGGGAGACTGTCTCAGCTGACTAGGCTGTCAATGGATAGAGGATAATTCATATAGAATTAAGCCAATATTTCGGTAAGTAAACGCATTGTCAAGACACTAATCCATTCTCAGAGTGTTTAGCTATAGGTATGGTAGTTTCTCATTGGGTTTACCAATGTACTGTAGATTTTGTGGATACCTCAAGCTCCTGTATGCCCTATGACCACTGGATCTATGCCTCATTGAACACTGAAAAGAAATCAAAAAGAGAGAAAAATATAGCCGCAAGCGGCGATGGCGGGCCCTAGCACCTGCGGTGCGGAGACCTGTGACATTTCGGAATCTAACAAAGCAACATGTGCGCGTTGGGGGGCATGTGCTTGAGCAACACACATGCCCACCAAATTTGGTCAATTTTCCTGAATGTATGTGTCAACCACAACAGACAACACGCTAGGTGGCGCTATAGAGTCCCTAAGCCACACTCTAGGCCAGAGCTCTAAATCTGACAATCGATAGCAATAACGCACAAGCCCATCAAATTTGGTTAATTTTCGTGAATGTATGTGTCAACCACAACAGGCAATGCGCTAGGTGGCGCTATAGAGTCCCTAAGCCACACCCTAGGCCAGAGCTCTGTCTCTGACTAGAGAAAGCAATAACACATAAGCCCATCAAATTTGGTTCATTTTTGTGAATGTATATGTCAACCACAACAGGTAACACACTAAGTGGCGCTATAGAGTCCCTAAGCCACACCCTCGGCCAGAGCTCTGTCTCTGAATAGCTATAGCAAAACACATGCCCACCAAATTTGGTTCATTTTTGTGAATGTACGTGTCAACCACAACAGACAATGCGCTAGGTGGCGCTATAGAGTCCCTAAGCCACACCCGAGGCCAGAGCTCTGTCTTTATCTAGCGGCAGCAAAAACACACAAGCCCACCAAATTTGGTTCATTTTTGTGAATGTTTGTGTCAACCACAACAGGCAATGCGCTAGGTGGCGCTATAGAGTACTTAAGCCACACCCTAGGCCAAAGCTCTGTCTCTGACTACCAATAGCAATAACACACAAGTCCACCAAATTTGGTTCATTTTCGTGAATGTATGTGTCAACCACAACAGACAACGCACTAGGTGGCGCTATAGAGTCCCTATGCCACACCCTAGGCCAAAGCTCTGTCTCTCACTAGCCATAGCAATAACACACAAGTCCACCAAATTTGGTTCATTTTCGGGAATGTTTGTGTCAACCACAACAGATAACGTGCTGCTAGGTGGCGCTATAGAGTCCCAAAGCCACACCTTAGGCCAGAACCCTGTCTCTGACTAGCAGAAGCAATTCCACATGTAGCTGCCAAATTATATACAATTCCTAACCTTTTTTCTGCCTATAACACCAACTTCCTGTTTCTTAATAAAACGCCATAATTCAAACCTTCGCCATTTCAATATACTTCAAAAATTCAAAAATCTGGTCGCAATTCCTCTCGGGCAACCCCTCAAGATCATTTTAGTGCTTATATGACATGATTTCGATAAACCGTTTAGGAGAAGTATTTCAAAATACGTGATGTGCAAAAATCATAATCATAATCATAACTCAAATTCTTCTAAGATTCACTGTAGAGCTTAAATGTAAAACTTGTTCAGAATAATACAACACACATGTCCACCATATTTGGTTCATTTCCGTGAATGTATGTGTCAACCACAGTAGACGGCGCGCAAGGTGGCGCTATAGAGTCCCTGAGCCACACCCTAGGCCACAGCTCTGTCTCTGAGTATCAAATGCAATTCTACATATGCCAGCTAAATTGCAAGAGTTTTAGAGCATGCCAAGTTGCACATGTAGCTGCCAAATTATATACAATTCCTAACCTTTTTTCTGCCTATAACACCAACTTCCTGTTTCTTAATAAAACGGCATAATTCAAACCTTCGCCATTTCAATATACTTCAAAAATTCAAAAATCTGGTCGCAATTCCTCTCGGGCAACCCCTCAAGATCATTTTAGTGCTTATATGACATGATTTCGATAAACCGTTTAGGAGAAGTATTTCAAAATACGTGATGTGCAAAAATCATAATCATAATCATAACTCAAATTCTTCTAAGATTCACTGTATAGCTTAAATGTAAAACTTGTTCAGAATAATACAACACACATGTCCACCAAATTTGGTTCATTTCTGTGAATGTATGTGTCAACCACAGTAGACGGCGCGCAAGGTGGCGCTATAGAGTCCCTGAGCCACACCCTAGGCCACAGCTCTGTCTCTGAGTATCAAATGCAATTCTACATATGCCAGCTAAATTGCAAGAGTTTTAGAGCATGCCAAGTTGGTGAAAAATGTTACCGGTAAGAGGATTATACTATAATAGGAATAATCTGAGCAAAAACAATAGGGCCTTGCACCTACGGTGCAGCCACTTTCAGTGGCCGCACCTCGGTGCTCGGGCCCTAATAAAAAATGTATTCCACATTTAAATGTATGTAGCTATCTATTACCTCTGAACTTGCTTAAGCAACCTTCAGGTCGGGCTAGGCTAGGCATTGGAAATTCATCCCCGGACCCCCGTTGTTGAATAAAACAATGTCTTGTGTTTGTATGCGGGAGTTCAGGTAGGGTCCCTGGCTTGTCTTAGACACAGGCAAGGAGGCCTTCAAAGAAAGAAGGTTGGGAAACACTGATATACAGTAGGTCATATAGGAGTTATTAAAATGTTGTTTGTTTTTGTTTTTTCATCACTGGGGAACATGAAACTTGGTGGGGATGTAGCCCCACAATAGACTGTCCACGAAAGGCTCTTCCTGTAGTTATGCTAATTTATTTCCGCTGGAGTGTTCTGTCATTTACTCTATTGACTCTGAATATCTTGTTTACTCAATTATAACAATTTTAACAAACACTTGATTCTGATTCTGATTGCTGATCCCCCAGTGTAACACCCAACAGGATCCATGTACAGTGGACACTAATAACATTAGCAATTGCCCTACAAAGCAAAAAGGCAGTACGCAGAGTGAAAACTGAAAACAAATGAAAAAGTTATCCTGTTGTCCAGCCCCAGCCTTGTTGTCCAGTAGTTGTAGGTGGATTATTGGACATGTGGAGGTTTAACATTAACTTATTTTTTGGTAAATATCAATCTTCATAATATCTTGAATGTATCGAAAATGATCATTAAAAAATTTCGACCAAAAATGCAGTTACTGCCTTTTTGCTTTGTAGGGCAGTATAGCGGCAGGTTCAAACACACCTGGCTCCACCCACATACACTCACACACACACACATCCACCATACTCTCCTCCCACACACACATGCATTCATAAACTGCCCACAAACACACACATGAACATGCGTACACATTCACAAGGGAACACACACACACATATCCCCTCAACACACACTCACTCACTGGTACACTTTTCTGACCCGTTTTTGCTCTTGTGTAGTGTATGAAGTACAGCCTTTTGCACTACAACTCAACTGCACTCAATACACTCAATTGTAGAGGAATTAAAAGGCAAGATTCACTAAGTTACTTCAACAGCTATGGTACTGCAGATGATGTGGGTTTATTATGTTTGCTGTAAGGGAAAACAGAGTTTTAGTTATTGGATGTTTATGGTGGCTATGCATCAATTTAGATTCATATCGTTACATCATTATCATCATAATCATCACTTTTAAGTATGAATGTCTCTGCACACTTTTAAAAGATTGTTCTGGTTCTAAACCATGTGCTATTTTTCTTTCTTTCTTTCTTTTGTTTTTCCTCTTTCTTTTCTCTCTTTCTTTTCTTTCATCTCGCTGTCCCCGGGTTCACCTTTCAGTTTGTTATTTTCCTCTCCATGCTCGTCGCTGCATTTAATCCAGCTGACTGTCAGATTGAAACGCTCTTTTCAATGCAAGGCTTTCAGCAGTGCCAGACAGAGTGGGAACCGAGAGATAAAGAGGCGCACTGGAAAAAAAAAAAAAAAAAAAGAAACAGTGAGTGTGCTCTATGGATTACAAACACTGTATCTCCCACCCACTTTAATTAACATGCTGGTTTATCAGGGTGATCACAAGTTCAATGCACTAAAGCTTCAAGCCAATAAACAGGACGGGCCAGTTGGGTGTGAATGTTGAGTAGTGCGGAGAGGAAGCTAGTGAAAGGGCATTGAAGTTTAATTGCCTACCTGATCTTTATCAATTGCTCTCCATCCATTTCCTTGTAATTGCTCATAACTGGAGGCCACATGGCAAGAGATTGTCTGGTAGACTCCAACACTTAAGTGAAAGCTTGTTATTGTTACATTTAAATGTGATTTTACTCTTCCTTGTGTTATGTCTTCTTCATCTTACAATGTCTCCTGCTGAAGAAACTTGGGTTTGATGTGGTGCTTATATCTGTGTGCATAATAGTTTGTCTATATCTGTTGGTACTGTACTACTTCAGTAGTCAATTCAAAATGAAAAGACAAATAACTCAGTAGTGGAAGTCATAGGATTCAACTATAAAGCCAATATTGTAGATAGAGACACTTGATAAGTTAGATAAGCAAACTAAAGCTATCATCCTGTACTTGGACAGTAGATTTGGTTTACACAACCTCTGTCTGGGTAGTTCATCAAGAGAACCCGCACCATGGGGAAGGAGCTGAATTGATTATGCAGAGAAAAATACTGGCAATGTTAAATCTGGTGGGAAGGCAGGAGTTTTTTTCTCCCCTGAACCAATTCCAAGGCCATCCTGAATTTCAATTCCTCAGTGGTTCCACAGCTGCCAAAATCTAAAACTCTATGCCAAGTCAACGATGTGAAGAAATTCATTTGGAATGGAATTCTTTGAGAAATAACTTTAGAATATCTCAATGAATTCAGGTAAAAATTATGATATCTGAATGAATCCACAGGACATGACTCAAAGAAAAGTGTCTCATGCTCTATCAGTAATGAATACAATAAAGCTATACAGCCTTTGTGACAGATGATGGCCATATTTGTTTCTCCATGATCAAAAAGTATTATCTTGTGTGTCAGGGAAGGAACCCGGCAACTATCTACCCCAGAGGATACACCTTGTTGTCTCTGAGCATGCATTAACCCAGCCTGACACCTAGCTTAGTTAGCATAATTTACCAGAAGTGGGCTACACCAGTTAGCCTATAGCTGGCCTATAGCTAAAGGAGAACTATAGGCTGGTGTAATTCATTTTCAATATCAAGCTGAACTCAAGAGCTATCTGATTTATTAAATGTGATCAGATTGGGGGGAAATAAAGAAGAGAGGCCTAAAGAGTAAATATTCAAGCAAACATAAACACGAGAAGTCGTTGTTCTGTTTACTGTAAACCACTTTGGTCTACAAGTGCGTAATGTCTTTTTCAGAAGACGGAATCAAGTACAAAGTTCTGGTAAACATACTCTCAAATAGAAGCCAAAGAGCACTTATGGCAATCGCATACCTAAAGGACAGTGCTGTTAAAAGGCTTTGGGCTTTTGGACAGATTTAGCTTGTAGCTTTGGATGATCAGTTCAATTGTTAGTGATCCCTTGAGTGTAAGGAGAGCATCACTTATATATGTTTATGCTGCTATGAATGTTTTACCTGAAGGCAGGTCTTGAGAAACTACACATGGAAACAAACACTGGAGAGCACACTGTATAAGGAAAGCTCGATGACATTATCAGCCATTGCAGAACTTACCTTACTTTTACTCAAGACTGAAATAATCATCTTACTCTTACTGATTTTTTTTTTTTTTTTTTTTTTTTTTATCACCAAAGCACCAATCTTATGAGCGATGATGTCATTGCTTTAACTAGGTATGTTTTTTTTTAGACTTTAGACTTTTCCTTCCACTCATCAGTATCACAGTTGAGGTTGTCTGAAGCAACTGGGAGGATTACGCCACTTCAAAGCAGCTGTGAATCATACAGTAAGCCATTTCGGAGCAAAATCCTCTTTTGTAGAAATGGATAGCCTGCACAACCAAACAGAGGAGGAGCTGAGGCAACTCCAAGCTGTCAGCTGCGGAGAGGGGGAGAGAGAGGCAAGCTGAAAAGCCATGCCTGCAAAACTGTGGTGCATGCAGGCCAAAGTGATGGAATGGTGGCGGATGGCCTATGCTGGACCAACATGTCTGCCCCAGATGAGTAAATCACAGCGAAGCCAGACGGCAGGGTGTGATGGATAGGTGAATCATGCCCAAGGAGCAGGGGAATTCTCATCTGTCACAAAGTAGGGCTGGCTGAGTGTGACTTTATAGCGCGCAGGTCAAATTCTGGAGTGATGGACTGGATGCCTACACAATAGTTAGACAGATTTACACGGTTGCTATTGGATTTATAAATATTCAAGACGTGTGGATTGTGTAGAGAATTCTTAAAGCAACAAAGTGAGAAATAAAACAACTGTGAACCTGGCTCAGAGCTCTTGTTGTTAGTTAATATGTCTGCACTAAAGATTTGCCCACACTGTAAAAAATGAAAAGTCATGGCTGTCCAATTTATCACGTTACAATCGCATGACACAGTCTAGTTTTGGATGAAACACATCCATATTGTGTTCAAATAGCCATTCCAATTGAGTAATCCTCTTTTTGAAAAATGTAATCAATAAGCATAGGCCTATTTACTGGGGAAATTGTCATATTTACTAAACTACAAAACATTAAATTAAACAAATTCATCTTTTTCTTTCAAACACAATGTTAACTTGAACTGACATATTTTGCCACAACAATGAATTCATCCAACAAAATCCAAATCAGTCAGTCAGATCAGTGTGAAGCACCTAAGTACTAAGCCAGCGAGTCAAATAACTCATGCCTAGGTGTTACAATTTCATTTTTTGCATGGGCCTTTGCAAAAACACTGAGATAATCATGCAGCTAACAGTGTTGTCAAAAGTTTTCACATGAGTTTTTTTTTTTTAAGGAGGACTATGCTTAAACACCAGTAGAATTTGGAGTTGAGTTGTATATTACACAGCTTTGAGATGAGTTACCACCATGAATGTGTATTGAGCATGCACAAAGTGTCAGTGTTACATAGCATATATTTTCAACTTCAATGAATGCTTCTTGATACTGTGGCTCAACATTAAAAGTTGTGGCACAACATTAATGTTGCAATACTAAGCACTTCTGAATGCCTACTTTCTGTCGCCTGTATAACACAATGACATTGAAATTACATAAATTCTTCATATAAACTTAACTCAATCATATTCATTGAAATTACTTGATCAAATTGGGCTATCATAGCATGAGTCAGTTTCGGAAACCTAGACATTTCATTCATGTGCAACTGATGTACATGATAAAATCAAGTAAATCCAGCTATTCTTTTTTTCAGTGCGCTTTTACCTCTAAAACATCTTGCCCTATAAAATGTTATGAACTAAGGAGTTTGAAAAGTTCCAGGAGGGAGGAATGTGCTGTGAATATTTTCTTGTTAGGAGATAAAATATTTACATGGTGGGACAACTTCTTCGAGGAACTAGTCGTGGTCTGCGTTCTCCTCCTTGTGTATTCTGGCCTGGGCAGAAGAGGAATGATGCTAAAATATATCCTACCATTCCAAAATAATTATTTATATAATTATTTCAGAATTGGTGAAAAATAGCAAGTACATTTTTTTATATTTTGCATATCTAAATATATACAGTACTTTCTACAAAAATGAAGGTACTGAATGAAGGGATTGGAAATTTGTCCACACATTTCTGACAGCATTTATCCTTTAAAATCTGTGGAAGCTAAACTTAAAAGCAAGCAATGTTGATTGTTGAAATACTCCCTAGGCCTAAATTAATAATCTCTAAAGGTATTTTGATTTAAGATGTCTCACAGTACTGTTGCTACGTTCACCTGTTTTTAGCTCTGGATTGCTCATGAAACACTGTCAAATGCAGATCTGAGTTTATATCTAAATTAAAATGAGTAAATAATTGGAAGAAAGCATGACATAAAATAGCCATTAAGGACTCCATTAGTGGCCTGTTAGTGACACACAGCAGCATATTACTATAAGTAGTCTGCTTCTATTTGAAATTTGAAAGGGTTTTTTTTGTGCAAAAGAATAGTTTTCAGCGAAACAAAAAGAAGTACTGAAGAATGAAAAATATATTAAGCTGCCCATGTTTATTTGGCAGTTAAATTGGCTGTTTCAACATTAGCCAAGCCATGCATTTCTTGGAGCCGATGGGTGAGCACACAAGCCCAGTGGCCAAACAGACGGGGAGTAATCTGGTGCCTCCTCCTCCTCCTCCTCTCTTCTGCTCCTCCACCCCTCCTCCTCCTCCTCTCTTCTGCTCCTCCACCCCTCCTTCTCCTCTCTCCCTCTGGCAATACCCACTGAGACGGCCATTGGCAAATGCTCAATAATGGCCACAGGAGGGAAAACTGTCCATTCCCTGATGCCACATTTTTTTTCTGACCGGCCGAGCCGGCTGGAATAGCAAGCAGGCCTCCTCTCCTATATGGAAAGAGGGAGCTGTCAGTCACGACATCCAGGGTTTCTTTCTGTCACCTACTGTATAGTCTAGTGAATCAGACGGATCATAAGAGAAGTGCCACCCCATTGCTGAAACTGACATCTCTATGTGCAAATTAAGGGAGCAGAATTGTTATCCAAACAATATGCATTTATTTCTTTGGATGGCTAACTCACTCACTTTTGATCGATTTAGGGTCTTTGCAAATGTATGTAATATGCATCATCAGTTTGCATGAGAGTGAGGAAAAATGTGTCTTGATCCAAATAGCACATTTTTGTTCAAGGAATATATGTTGTTAGGTTAAGTGAATATTTGTCTGTTTACACAAATTTGCAGTCCTATCCCGTTTTTTTAATATTAAACGTCCTTGTGTATCCTTATGTACAGTAAAGCTTTGTACCCTCATAACTTCCTATGTATTTGGAATGTGATTAGGATAAATCTTAATTTTGTTTAATGCAAAATATCATTATCTGCAAATAAAATGTTTTTTGTTCCAGGAGATTGGTGCACATTTTCTGGAGTCCATTCAAGCTGTGTCTCCACAGAGGCCACCAAAGAGCAAGTGCTACATCAGTAGATTGATCAGGTTTGACTGCTGGGGTCAGAGGTCAATCCGGAGGTTGTGCCAGTTCGTTCTTGTTGTGCAATAAAAACAGCATGACCCCAGAATGGCCTGGACTAATCCCCAAACAACAGTGTCTGTCTCCGTAGCTCTGGAGTTGAGAATTCACCAGAAAGATAACTTTACTGGAACATACAACTTATATTGACATCTTAATATTTCAATTGTCAAAATTGTCATTTCTCTTGAGCGATAGCTGCAGACAGATACAGTAGGAAAGCACATAAATAAATATCTGGTAACTGGAAGAAGTTGAACACACAGATTGAAAGTGACTGCAGATGAGATAAAATAAACACTACTGTTTATACGCTTCCCATTAGTTGCATGTTTTTAATGATTCTGCACACCAAATAAATATCGCATATGAGCACACAAAGTCTCATTCTTTTAAAATTGACTGAATTATTGTCACTGTCTACCGTTAAATCTAATGTACAATGTACTGTACCTTGAGAAGGGTGTTATGGATCACTAGTGTGAACTGTCAAATCAAATTACACCGTGTCTGTGAAATACTTTGTCAAAAGAGATTGATTGAGCTACAGTATGCATGCTGAACTTATTTTGACCCTGCATTTTATGGAAGTGCTCCTCATTATTCTTAAGGGAGATATACAAATTCAGTTGTCAATTACAGTTGTCTTCTGATAAACTTGAGTAGTATATATCTTATAATAATATAATGATCATATACTGTTTTTTTTAAAAAAAAAAAAACTCTCCATAAAATGGCACACACTACAAGCTCACTTGTGATTTTGACCCTATACCTTTCAGATAAATAGTGCCTATGAGGTTTCATTGAATGCAAGCGTGACGCTTATTGACAAAGAGGTGTCTAATTCTAGCCTTCATTGCCAACAGGGTCCAGACTATCATTGGCCCTTTGTTCTCCATAATGAGGCTCTACATGTTTGACCCTTCCCTATGTCACAGATGGAGAATCCTCGTTATAAGCAGCCATTAGAACAATACTACTGGCCTGCCATTAGAACAACTCTATTGGTTCAGACCAGGCAATGAGGTCACGAGCCCTCTGATCGACACAATCAGATTGCTTTTGCCCCCCCGTGAGCTCAGGGCTGGAAAACCCCCACCTCAGATCCACTAGTGTGACTCTCAAACCTCTCAGCACCTTTTCCTAGGTCCCAGGGGTGTCACGACAGGCCTCTCTTTCTCAGGGAGTATATGACACTGATGGCTTTCAAGTAGTGCATGTGTCCTGGTAGCAGGCACCGGCTCCCTATTGACACCGTGGCACTGAATAGGAGAATTACTGCCATTAAGGCCCTGCTGGAGTCCTGTCTAGCCAAGTGGACGGAAAGGCAGAGAGAAATTCATCTCTGAGCCGCGATCTCCACTGACACAGAAGACGATGAAGCATGACAGATGAGAAACTTAAAATAAGCCAGGTGCAAGGGCTGACCTTTGATTTGGGACAGTGCTGGGAAAGCAGAGCACTTGAACGTAATCATGGGAGCATTACAAAGAGCATGGGTCTACGCATGACCTCCTCAGTTCACTCATATCTCATTTCTGACAAAAGTACACACAGTATACTGGTTAATGGCTCCAGCCTTTTTTTACATCAGATTTTCAAACCTGCCAAGAATGTTTGGTTATTCTCCAACAGAGTGACAATAGGTGTACATTCCATGCCCACAAATCAGCTTTACAAAACTCAACCAGAGGTAGGCTATTTATGAAAAACATTCATTGTCATTTATTTTTACTGGAAATAGTTCACCTAACTTTGCACATGTGACTTGGAAAATCACCTTGGGTAATGATGTCTCTCTGTACAAGTCACTCATGTCACTCATATCAGCTGTGGGTGTCATTAATAATCAATTCACCCCTCAAAATGGAAAAGCAGTTTTAACTTGCTATCAAATGCATCTCTGTAATTTTGTACAATAACTGGCTACTAATACCTGTATAGAATGTGTGTGTGTGTGTGTGTGTGTGTGTGTGTGTATGTGTTTGTGTGTGTGTGTGTGTGTGTGTGTGTGTGTGTGTGTGTGCGCGTGCGTGTGTGTGTGCGTGCGTGTGTGCATGTATGTAGACAGAATCTTATAATGAGGCCATATGGCCTGTCTGTTGGAGAGTGCTGTGGCAGAGCTGGTGGAGAGTGACTCTGTGGAGAGTGTTCAGACGTGAGGTGAATTTCCATGTGGGCCCTGCAGGCTTTACCACCCTGGCCAATTTGTTGTTCTGCCACTTTAAGTCTGTTTCTTGTTTTCTTTGCCTGCTCCAATGAGATGAAATCATGTGAAACAGTACTCTAAATATCAGTCCAACACCCAGAAATAGGAAATATGTCAGAGAGGGTAGACAGGGTGTGTTTGGGAGGAAAACAGTGGCTTGACCTAAATTCATATACAGTGAGGGAATTTAAATGACAGCACACGAAGCCAAGACTCTGGCTCAGACTTGATCTTGAAAGAACAATGGTAAGGAGTTTTACAGGAGTTTTAAAGGTATGTTCCAAAGAACAAGAAAATACCATTTAGAATATTATCGGCTATATATCCACGCATGGTATGTCTATATTTCACGTTGGGGCTATGGTCAGGTCATGTCAAACTCATGCCAGAAAATGTCCCCCTAAAAAGCATTATTGACATTGTTTTGATGACAGTCTTTCAACAATTCTTCTTTCATCAGATAAGAAAAGCTTTTGACAGCATGCTACTTTGTTTGGAATAAAATATATACAATACAAACTATTCGTTTACGCACCCTTTTGGTCAGTGAAAAAGGAAATGCAGGTACATGCATGCATCGGGTTTAATATTTATTTATTTATTTATTTTTTAAAGCCTATACACATGTATTATTAGATTTCATTAAATAATATGGCAACCATTACAAAGAAAATTAATATGTCCATAAATTGAAATATTCCTTTATCTCAGATGAGTTGTGTTCAACGTAAAGAGGTACACCCACTAGCAAGTTTTTTTTGGAATCATTTAATATATGATACAGTATGTAATATTCAAATATTTTAAAACAAACATGTGGACTGATAGTGTGTTGAATTTTTAAAAATTAGAATTAGAATATGCCCATATATTTCTTATTAGTTCATCACATATATTCAGTTCAAGTGCATCGCATTTAAGTTACAGTAATATCCATAGACATCTTGGGGCATCACTCTTTTTAAAAAAATATCAGGCTGTGTAGACTTAAAATTGACCCAAACATCAGCCACACAGCACACTTACTTTTATAATGAAAACAATAATATATTTAACAGGGTTTGCTTTATTTCAGCTACATGAGAATCTCAGCACCACATCAAAACATGGAGCTCACATTGACTGCCTGGATGGTATGAGCTTGCTAACTGTTTTTTCCCCATTATGTATTGCTTTCCTGAAACACAGAATTAATGATGTCCTTATCTTGAGAAAATAAAGTTAATATATAAATAAATTGAGATCTAAACGTGTGTCTAAAATAAAAGTGATTTGATGGCATTTAGGGGTTCCAGTATTGAATATGGATTTAATATGCCAATTAATTTATTTTATAATCATAAGTTGCTAGGTTTGGGAGCTGTCATACATTTCAAATATTTTTTCTTTTCTTCATAGAAAATAATAATAAAAAATAGCGGAAGATTTTTGAGAATTTAACAATCCTTCTCAGTTGTGTAGCTTTTATTTTGTCTAAAAGTTTCACTTTACATTAGTCCACTAGTGCTTGCATATTACTATCATTGAACTAGCAATATTGAATCATATTGTCATATTGAAGGACTTGGCCTGAAACAACAAGAAAGAACAAATTGCATCTCTGCTTTATACATGTACGTCTGTGTGTGTGTGTGTGTGTGTGTGTGTGTGTGTGTGTGTGTGTGCGCACGTGTGCGTGAGAAAGAGAGAAAGAGAGAGATAGAGAGAGAGAGAGAGAGAGAGAGAGAGAGAGAGAAAGAGAGAGAAGTGTGTGTGCCTGCCTGCCTGCCTGGGCACAAGCGTTTCTAGCCCCTCTGGCAGAGTGTGAGCTGATGGTGGCTGAGGCAGGACACGGAGGCAGGCAGGGGCAGGGCAGCAGACTCTACTGCCTCTCCAGCGTTCCCGTATGTGGGATGGGATGGCAGCACCTTGCGTGATCAGAACAAAGCAAGAGAGCATGACAGAAAATCCCTCAATACCCAGCCTTTAAAAATGCAGAAGGCCGCCGCACGCAGCAGCAAGTTAGGTAGATGTATAAATTATGGACCAGAAAAGAGAGTCTGCACTCAAATGGTAGGAGACACCACCCACAAGAGGCAGCTAACTTTACTGCATGAGAGTGGAGTGCTAATCGGAGTAGTTATAACTCTAATTACAAAGCACCAACTTCGATGGTTTTAACCCAAGGATGTTGGACACCATTAAAGAATAGTAATGTTTCTATATTTTCGTTGTTATTCTGCACATCAGAATAACGAGGCTTCACGTTAAAGAAAGTCTTTCTTCTTTCAACACAAATCTCATTCTAGTATCTCTTCAAAGGTCTTTGTATCCAGTATCTTCCTGGATACCTCCTTGATCTGTGCAGTTATGCATAGCTAACACAGCCTTGCTAGTCATGGCTATGCATGATGGCTAAAAGAGAAAGAAGGAGAGAGATGGTAGAGGAGCCTGTTAGATCTACAAGGAACAATCAAGCCTATTAATTTGTTTGCATAGCCACAGCATGTAACAGTAGGAATGATTGATTCTGCATAGAACACAGTGCACTGCATTGTGTGTAGACGGCGTGCTAAAAAACCTCTCAAACATACAGCTATAGTCATGTCAAAAACGGATAGTGTGTAGCCTACATAATTCAAAGCAGGTGTTGCTATAGTTTAACCGCTTTAGATGAAATGTTCCTCTACTTTGCCTATAGGTCGCACCCCCCACCCCGTCGTTTGTAGGTGCAAGTTGCAAAATATTTGTTGATATGAAAGGTACTGAATTATGCATGGATTATTTAATAATGCAGGAAAGTTGAGGGGGTTTGGAGTCAAAAGCATACAGTTCAAAATCCCATGTGCTTGCCTGGACTTCTAACAAGCGCTGCCTCTGTCCCTAAGCCTAAAGAATTTTCTTTTCCGTCGAGTAAAAAGAAAAAAGGCTTCAGAAGACTCCAATAAATGTTGGTGCTCGTGAAAGGGATCCATTATAATTGATATACACGTTGTTAGAGTGTTTTGACAGATGCACTTCTTCCCTTAAAAGGAAGCACCAAGGGGCAACACAAAAAAAGATGCTTAGCCATAATCAGCATTCCATTCATTGCCCAAGAATGTGTGGTAAAACAGTATATGCTGTGAGCAGGACAAAGTGGAGAGGAGAGAAGGAAAATATCCCCATTAAGACGAACATCATCCTCCCGAGGTGCCAGCGGTACCATAGCAAATCAGCTTGGATTGTGTCATGAAGGGAAAGCTGTGAAAACGCTCCTTAAAGCTCAGTTAGTGATATAACGCAGCCTCAAGAGTTTATCTGTTTAGGTGACTCATGTTCTCCTAAAGCAGTAGTAGGTGGATCTGGCACCCAGTTCAAAGGGAGAGGCTTTAATGCTATGAGACTCAGTTGAGGACCATAAATCACTGTGCTGGAATGATTAAAAAAAAAAAAAAAGAAATCACATTTGTCACGGAGGATAGCAGAGGGTCAAACAAAGTGCTATGAACTGCAGTTCTTCAAAAACTGGAGTTAACATGCAACTTAGTGTATTAGCATTTTTAAAAAGACCATACTTGCTCCTCCTGAAATCTTACTAAACTGGAAAATGCCACTCAGGTTTACAGCAAATGTTCAGGTTGGTTTTCGAAGACTTGGGAATATTTTATCTTTCAACACAAACAATTCCTTTGGGGTATTTTGATTTAAATGTATATCTACTTAAGGCCGCACATTTGTGCATTGAATACAAATTTGAATGACAGAGACAGTGAATCACAGTATTTGATCATTAAAATTCATGAATCAGTGTTTATCAAGTTGAGCAAATGCTTCTTCTCTTATAACAAATTTAAAAGTCATTGTAAGAATGGCAATCGAATCGAAATGGCTGTATGACAATGGAAAATCAGCTGTAATTTGTGTGCCATGTGACGGAGAACAGATATACAGTATTTACCTGTTCAGAATATAGAGGGGAAGGTGTCGTGTAATATGCCCAGAGGCAACACTATATAAATATAACATGGCCACCACTTGGTCTCAGACATGCCTCTTCCCTGGAGATGTGATCATATTTGCCAGTGGTGCACATACCGCACGAGATGGTATCCTAACATCAGCATGGAGTCTCTCCTTATGGGGCTGGAGAATCCAAACATACTGTAACATGGGCATATTTCCACATCCCTGACAATTATGGACTGTTAACCAATTTGTTGCAAATGTGTTTTCTCATTTTCACAGAGAGATAAACAGAAATTGAAAGCGTGATGAGACTTGTTATTAGCAACACTGTCTAGTTATTTTTGTATTGCTGTCTCTTATTTCGGCTTTGCCATGAAGGCGGGGGAAAAAAATCTCACCCTCGTCTTCACCAGGTCAACTTAAAATAATGTTTGAGACTTATAACTCAAACTGTGGGGGGGGGTTTTGCACATTGCATGTCCTGGTTTCAGTGCAGAAGGTCTCGTGGCTCCCTCTTTAGACGATGTAGTTACAAGGCAGAGTCGTGCAGCCGACAGCCACTGCAGAAGAAGGTCAGGTAACCTTGCAGCACATGTCTCTGCATCTCTTGTCCCCGCAGAGGAGCTCAGCTCGGTGACGAGGGGAACAGAAGCGCAAGCACAAAGGGGTTAAGGCTGTCTGGCTCCCACCCTTTACCCCAGCCTCTGACGCACACACGCACGCAACACACACACACACACACACACACACACACACACACACACACACACACACACACACACACGCACGCACGCAACACACACACACACACACACACACACACACACACACACACACACACACACACACACACACACACACACACACGAACACACACACACACACACACACACACACACACACACACACACACACACACACACACACTCACCAGGAGAGAGTCTGGCGGCGGGAGCTTCCATTTCCTCCAGCTAAGTGGGGGAGTAGACATGGGGGTAGGCATGCAGCGTCGCCAAGCATGGCTAATCTGAAAGGACAGTTCCTGCTTATTATAGAACCATTGCGGATAATAAAATCTGAATCAAACTGCCAGCTGAAAGCCACCAGAGAGTTTCCTCCTGTTTAATTTTTAAAGTTATGGAAGCACTTGACACTGGGGTGGATCAAATATCACTAGTTTGCGTGCAAATACTTACTTAGTGAGCCAGTGGACCTAAATCTGTTGAAAAACCTGCAGGTGTGCCGAGGCTCAACAACTAATTACGACGTTCCATTTACCCTCACCAACTGTCACAATTGGCCTTAAGTGGTCACGGATGATTACTTTTGATTAGTTTTCACAGGAGTGAGCGTTATGACAAATTTATGTTTTGGCTGCAGGAAACTGGTACCGATCACGAAACCACCACAACATCAAAACAGACGGGAGTGCGTCTGAAGGCCCGGCAGACTGCTGGGATCCCTGAGCTAAGTGCATGGTGTGCGCTGAGAGCCTGATGGAGAGGCAGGAGGAGAGACAACGGCGGGAACAGAGGAAACGAGTGTCTCTTCCTCTTGGCTGACTGCTGCTGAATCTGTTTGCTACAACAAATGTATTTTACTTTTCTGCATTGTTTCACCCCCGCCCACACACACACACACACACACACACACACACACACACACCAATTGTCTGTGTTTTCTGTGTTTTTACTGTGCTTGAACATCCTGCCCAGGGTGCAAATTAGCTATTTAGCTAACCCTGGTATAGAAGCTATTCTATGCATGGTCCCTGTCAAACAAAACCAATAAATTAAACTAAACCAAACTAAACCGACACACACAAACTCACTCTCCTGCAATCACACAACAACAGTACGTTCCCTCCACCGTTCTGCATTAAAGGCCTCAATTAGCATCGCTTTGGATAAAGCTACGTTTTTAGCTGCGAGCCCACCCACCCCCACCTCTCTCAGCTGTCTGTGCATGCTCTCCTCTTATTCTCCGACACTTGCTCAGTCATGAGGAAAGCACTTCAGTACACACAGCAATGATTTGACAGCAAAGGGTGAGTCAGGGACTGATCCAGACACTGACAGCACGTGCAATGTTTTGAATATATCTTGCATGACGTATATGAAGTGTTAGAAGTGTCATGTCATATAAAATCTCATAACGATGGCATGTAGTGCCATAAAATACTTTATCTTCTAAACTGAAAACTGAACTAAAAAACGAGAACACATCTATAAACTTTGACTGCAAATCCCTTATCAAAAAGTCCTGTAGGATTTCAATCAGATTTTGGAACCAAGTTAACATCCTACAGGATTCCTATAGGACTGTCCAAAACAAATCCCAAAAACTGATTGGGATCCTATAGGATTGTTAATCCTATAGGATCCCAATATAGGATCCTATTGGTTCCAAAATACTGTATGACTGAAATCTGATTGGAATCCTATAGGACTTTTTGATAAGGGGTGGCCTGGGTGCCTGGGTCCTGGAATACACAATTAAATAACATGACTTTGTAATGTTTTTCAAAAACAGATACAGTAGTCTCGAGTAGGAAGGAGACTGGAGCACACTGATCTCACTTGCAAGACTGCAAGTGAGATCAGTGTGCTCCAGTCTCCTTCCTAGTTCTTCATTTGAACAAGATAGTCTTTTGGAATCAAACTTTGTTTATAAACTCTGACCGCAATTGGCCTGGGTGCAGTAGTTTTGGGACACATAAGTAATAGTAAGAGGAAATCAGTGTCCATAAGAGAGCTGGCTGGGCTGCAGCGGGGGTGGGGGGGGGGGGGGGGGGGGCGACCACTCCTTCACACAGTGGCAGCGTTAATGAGGGCCTCTCTCGCACGCTCAACCATCTCAAACTTACATGCTAATGAGCTTTAGCTTGCATCCCTGTCACCACTCAGAACATCCATCCAGGGTCACCCCCAGCACAGAACACACATACATATCTGTAATTTCACGAGGATTGAAAAAGCTTGATTGCTCAGCTTGACAGCTTAATTAATGACTTGACATGCATGAGTGGCAGAGAGGTTTGGCTGGAAAGGCCTTCATTTTTTTTCTCAGAGTAGAGAGAGAGTGAGAGAGAGCAAGGGAGAGAGAGAGAAATACCTGTTAATTACAATAATATGGGATTTTGGTGCACTCCATAAATCATCCCTCAGGTGGCAAAGACAATAGCAGATGATGTGGCTGCAAGGCTTGATGGGTAAATGATCACATAGGGAACAGTCTCCTCATCACAAGAGCAGAGGCAACTGACAGATAATTACACTGTGTCACCAAAAACATTTTTAGATCATTTAAAGTAAGCATGCGCTTAAGAGGCAGAACAGCGGTAGGCAAAAGTCTGTTGATGAGAGTCTAGAGTTCAATTTCAAGCTGTCTTCTTCATTGTAATGCATAACTTAGCCATGGAAACTGTTACAACTTAACAACGTATTTCCCTTGGCTTTACTATAATAGCAATGACAGTTGTGAAAAATACAAATACCGGTACGCTGCAATTGTAGGGGCGATTCCAGTAGCAAAAAAAAGGGGGGGGGGGGGCTTTGGATACGGAAAAGTCTGGGAAGGTCTTTTCATCAAGTCAGTTCATGAATCTCAGCCAAGTAGACTGAGCATATGGTCCTTTGCAGTATGTTAAGATGTGACCAGACATCATCCCCTTCAAAGACATGTCTGTTTACTGCAGTGCACCTTCATGCCCTCACCCAGACAAGATCACAACACCGCTTTGATGTGTATCAAGCCAAGCCAAGAAGCAGTCCCTCATCAGAGGAAATCAGATAACTGAATTATCGCTTCCTCTGATGCCTTTCCCTGATAAATGTGCAGTTCTGCCACTCTGCCACGTAATTTCACCAACCAGCCCAACCAAGAGCAGTAGCATTAACTGCCTATCTAATCCTACAATCTTCAAATGTAGCCTGCCACTAATGATATCATTTCCCCTCACAGAACAAAAGAGATCCCCAGCCCGGAACAAGCTGATAGATCTTGGTTTTGTGTAAACCAACCATGGCAACAGTTTGGCGTGGGGACTGGACAAGGGCAGGGGAGGCGGCGGAGCCGGCAAGCCCCACGGCAGCCAGGCAGGCATCTGCAGGGACACCATGCTTGCAGGGGCTTTGGCACACTAACAGATGTGTCTCTCCTCACACTGGGCCTGAGACATGAACATGCTGATGCTTACACTGAAGCTCATTCCAGATTAAGGTGACTAGATGTCCGAGACCAAAACCAGGAACATAATCCCAAAAATGTGGAAAAAAAACATGGACATTTTCAGTTTGACTATCAATCTCTGTGAAATACATACAAGTTTTATCGGTAACACTTTATAATAACTACACACAATTCATCATCTATTAAGCATTTGTTAACTATTAGTTAATGGTTTGTTCATCATTAGTAATTCATTGTTCATGCATAATTTATCATCAGTTAAGCATTTGTGCACAAAGTTATTATTGGTTTGTTCATAGTGAATACGCCTATTTCTAAGATATGTATAAATTGTTGCTAATACTTAATAGATCATGCAATAACATTTTGTTAATGAAGTACTATATCATTATTTAACAGTTGTTACATACTGTATGCACTAATGATTAGTAAGGATGTGAATACATGTTTTATAAACCACTTCCTAATACTGTAATTCATGATTAACTCAGGAGTTACAAGTGGTTAGGTAATGATATTTTGTGACCTCATCTAAAGTGAGGACTATTTATGCCTTGCTACACATTTGCAAATGAGTTGTAAATACTACATTCACATTCATTCATTAAACTGACAATTTTATCCAGAGAAACATACACGTCAATTAAATTAAACATAACTGCAGGAGTTGGGAATCGAACCCTCAACTGAACAGGCTACAGAATGATAGCCCTGCTCCTTAACCGCTACACCACCTGTGCTACTATGTAAGAATAGATGGGATCTAGTTTTAGTTGTTTTAAAAGAACTACTTTCCTGTTATGCGTATGACTACATTTGATGTAGCACTAAGCAGCGCATTGATACAATAGTTAGAGAGTTATAGTATACAAGTAATTGACCGACGTACTGTATACTGAAGTAAAACTATGCAAGAGTGTCTACTACACACTGTTAAGCATGTTATTAAATGCTGTGTTCTTAATTTTAAAGCATAATTCCTACCTTAACTCTCATCTGTAAATCATGCGTATACACAATTATAGATGTTTGTTCAAAGTAAACTCGCGCGTCTATTTTATATTGGTGAATTTCTAGTTAAAATCGAAGTGGCCAGAGGTAGTGTAGTGGATAAGGCACTGGGCTAGCATGCTGTAAGCCAGATAGTTGGGGGTTCAATCCCCAGGTGCCACCATTGTGGCATTGCTCTTTACTTTCATTGATAGTGTCTCTTTGGATGAAAGTGTCTGCTAAATGAATAAATGCAAATGTAACCTTTATAACTCATTTGTAAATGTGTAGCAAGGCATATTCAGTCCTCACTTTAGATGAGCTCACAAATATAATTTACTAACCACTTGTAACTCCTGAGTTAATCATGAATTACAGTATGAGAATTAACATAGGAGTAATACTTTACAAATGATGATCAAAACATTTACTAATAGTTTGTAACTGGTTCTTAATAGGGAAATGATTTCATTTATAAATGGTTGTCTCATTATTTATAAGGTATAAACCATGTATTTACAAACATTGTTTTTATTTACTATGAACAAACCATTCATAACTTTGTGAACAAATGCTTTACTGATGATGAATTATACATGAACAATAAATTACTAATGATGAACAAACCATTAACTAATAGGTAACAAATGCTTAATAAATGATGAATTGTGTGTAGTTATTATAAAGTGTTACCGTTTTATCTCCAAAAAAGGGGGACATTTTTCTGTAATTTCCCGGGGACAGGCAAACAAAAAACGGGGACTGTCCCCTGAAACCAGGGACGTCTGGTTACCCAATTCCAGATGAAAGGAAGGTTGCAGTGTCTGTGTGAGAGCCAGTGATGAGCCATTGGTGATGTCGTCAGAAGTGGCATACCTGGTGCGTGTGAGTAAATATCCAGAGAGGCGAAAGGGTTGTGATATCCAATATCCCCACCTATTCCATCTCAGCGAGCATTCGTTCTCTGTGGACTGAGAGAGAAAGAGGATGATGGGTGAAAGAAAACAATTGTAAACTGAAAGGGATAACCTGAGGGAGATACACTTAAGGCCAGTTCAAACACAAGATCCGCGACGAGACGAGCTGCAACATTCTAAAAACCAGCAACGTTCTAAAACTCTGCGACTAAGATTTGACATGTTGAATGTTTAGCGACGGCTTGCAACTGCTTGCAACTGCTTGCAACTTTTGATTCACACCGGCGCAACTGCTCTCCGCAACCGTCTCAGACCGTCGCAAATCTTCGGTTTGAACTGGCCTTTACACAACAGAGCAAAGAGGGTAAGAAATTGGGTTTCTGTCATTGAGCTTGGAAAGGCCTCAAGCAGAATTGGTTCCACAGGCCTATTGAAGGAAGGTGGCCTTCTCATGATGTGCAAAATTATGTAGGCATGAGTGCAAAATTATGATTTAATCCTCTTGGTGATTAGATCAGTCTACTCAATTAAACTGGTAGCAATACTGTAGTATAATTTGGCAAACCATGGGAGGTTGGACTTAATAGAAGCTCATGTGTTCTTCTACACCTGAACATTGTCTGTAAGATCCTGAAATATAAATGATTGGTGTGTTACAGGTGGTCTAAGCAATGTTTCTAGCGGTTTCTGGCGAAAACATTTTGTCACAGACAGCAAACATCACCTCACCATCCGCTTAGTTGCCTGTGCCCTGAATACACTGAAAAAAAAAACATGTCTGTGGACAACCCAGGCTTCAAATAACAGCAACAATAACAACTTGGTCCAGGCTGGACCATAAAAACATGACAAACTGTTCCAACCAATTACTGACAAGACGCGTGTTTAGGAGTTGCACAGGATGGAGGTTAAGGGAGTAACAAGATCTGTTTTGTTTGAATGTCAACAGAAGCGACGTTACCCAACATGGCTAAGAACACCTTTAACTGTACATTCGACCTCCCTGCATCACAAGGTCAAATGTGATCCTTCTTTCGTGAATGGCCAGCTCTCAATTACGGTGGTATAATTCTTAGAGGCACTGTAGTTAACTTTTGACAGCTGTGTTTAAAAACAAACACGCTGAAGAAAAGGGCTCTTTGCAAAGCAGTAGTGCAAGAGGAAATAAAGGAACCTGATCTATTGTAGCTTCAGATGTGGCTGCTAATCTGATGCCGCCAACCCCTGTGTACACATAGAAAGAGCGAAGTGTGGACCTGCAGTCAGTGGGATGTCATAATTTAAAATAGCACAACACACTGTAGCCCGATACTGTTGAAATGCACATACCATTGAGAATCAGGAAATGGGAACATGTCTCCAGTTTTTTTTTTACATCTCCCAAAGGCAAAAAGGGAAATAGTAATCCCCAACCCTCTATCATATGCCCATTAAAACTCAATTTGGTCACTTTCTGATGAGCACAAAGAAGGGAAAAAAAGAGTACAATTTACAGGCACACAAAGCACCAATATGTAACTGGCCTAGTTTTGGGGGAGCAGCGGGGGACGGATGAATAAGTGATGGCTTTGCAATGGATTTCACTCTGGTACCATTATCAAGGCAGTTCTAGTTTCATCAGTTCACTGGGACTCTGCCTAATTCAAGTTAAGATAATAGTATCATCCAACTGATTTGATAATGTTTAATTTCATGCAACACCAGACTGTTTTCAGAGGGAGGCACCTGCGCTCTAGCTGTGTACAACGCTGAATGTGAATTAAGAAGGGGAGCTTGGCTGTGGGTCATACAAAGTTGTCTGAAAACAGCTACTTATTCATCATGTGGATGGTGATGTCTTTACTGAGGGGGAGAGGAGGGGTGTTCCTTGTTGTCAGTGTACGTCTTCTTCTTTAACAGCATTAAAGGGAGCATTGTGTGACAGCACCTTCATCTAATCAAATCTGTGGCTAAATTATATGGAATCAATGACTCTAAATTACCAGGACAGTGTTGTCAATCAATGCCCTTGAAGGCTTGATTCAGCATCAAGTGTGGGCCTGATAGTTTGATTAGCCTCACTTACTTAATGCCCTCAGATTTACTGCCTTTCTCTGGGCTGCCGACATTATATTAGACTCAAGTCTCTGATTTAAGACACCCACCAATATTGTGTCCATATGCCAGCACCGACACATTTTTATGAAGACTCCTGTTAAACATCCCAATAAATGAAGTGCTGTAATATACTACACCCACTCTGAAAGTTCTCAAAAAATTCTGAAAAAAAAAAAAAAATCCATTGTCTTGTTCCTGTTCCCTCTTTAGTCTCATTCCCCTGTCGGCATGTACACTGTACAGTATGTCGTTTAGTTTAACAAAAAAAAAAGTAATGACAATGAAATCAACAAAACAATTTTGAATTAAAGTAAATAGCCTACCAGATCCCTGAGCAACATGGCACCCTGCCGTTTGATTGATAGACATAATTTGAGGCAGTCTGGTGCAATTACACACGTTCAGGAGTTAACTAAACACTCCCAGCTATACTTGACTGGGTGCTAGCAAATCTGGTGCTGGTGCAAAATGAAGATGAATGACACTCTTGAAGAAAAGTCAAGCAACCAAAGAGCTCATTTTGGGTTCTGTTGAATATGCTCACCTTTCAATTATTAGGTATTTATGGAAAAAATACTGGTGTAAAACCAGATTGTATAACCACAAAAGGCTTGTATGTGCCTATGTGTAACTGATGAGGAAAGATATGGGAAACAATATATTGTGGATTAAGGCATGGTCTGTTTGCAATTACAGAATCAACGCTACTGTAAGACCCAATTTGAGTTTGAGACTGCTATCTTAATTATGTCAATTATGTGCTATCTTATTTCCTTTAGTGTTTCTTTCTGTAATTATGTTCAGACATCTCAATGAAGTACACAGTCTTACAGAACCACAGCTGGCAAGTGTTTGCTCATCTGGATCTACTGGATCGCAGAATGGCTGCAAAGTTGTAATTTCCTGCATTTAAAGAAAATCTCTTTGCTCTGCATGGGTGAATTGTGGCAAGCTTCACAGAATGCTTCCTTTTTCTGAAGTCTCAGTAAACAGCACAACACAAATCACAACTAAAATGTGGGATGTTTTGGGTCCTAATCCTATTTTTCAGAATGTCTGTAAAAGTTCATACAAACCACTCATCTATTTTTCTTTTTAGGTTAAAGGATGTTGCAGTTCTTAATGCACTCAATGTCTCAATGTCTTAATTCTAAAAAATTTTCTCAGGTTACAATTGCTAATAATGCTCACTTTGTGTGTTATAAAGAGTATACATCAGATTGGGTTGGACTTTCAATGACCCTCAGTGACTAACGACCTTCAATAATATTCAGTTAATCCTCTTTCTACATAAATGAAACGAGAAGAGCACTGAAAAATGATCACCTGCTCCATTATTTGGATCCACCCCAAGAGTTTTGCCCTTTACCCTTGCCCCTTGTTACACCCTTCCATTACGTTGAATATTGAACATACTGTAGGTAGTTTTGCATAATCCTGCTGACAAACAATAATGAAAACATTGCAACAACAAGAAATAATTGTGCAGAATCAACTCTCTGCTACGCGACTGCATGGTCACAAGTCAGTTAGTGTGTATTATAGTTTCCCCTCTCATTGTGTTCCATTTTAAATCAATTCCAGGAGGGCTTCTTTTTTGATTGGCAGTCATAAATATGCTGACTCAGTGGGGTGCCTTGGTGCCACTTGGCCACTCTGGTAATGCACTGACAAACACACTCCAGTCCATCGCTTCTCATGCTGAGAATTTGTTTATCAGTAGTGTCTTGGGAAATAAATATAAAAAAAAGGCAGGATGCCCAGGGGCCCTGGCTGCAACATTAGGATGAATGAAGACATTCCTGGGTGTCAGCAGAGAGGATATCTTGCCGATAGAAGCTCACAGCCAACAGCTGGTGGTGCAGTGTCTACGCCCAATAGCCATTGATTTCCTCTTTGCCCGGCTGAATTATCAAGGGCTGTGGGCAGCAAGCTGGCTCTCACCAACCAACACACAAACAAACAACGGGGAGTCTATACGGAGACAAACTCGGCAGTGCTGAGGGAACGTTTTATCAATCAATGACACCTTATCCTGGTGTAGAGCGAGCACACACATACAAGTGTGCTCGCATGCCCCCAATTCCCTCTACACACATAAGGCCTGCCATTTCCCAAGAGGTGCCTGTATTTTTGTAAAAAAAAAACAATGATATTGTTCTCACTGGGAGCACAAGTCATCAGGACACCCCTCTGAATATAGTTCCATAAAACTTAGCGGAAAGAACCACTTGATTCAGAGCAGATTTGTCTGGAGTCTGGACCATGCCTTTATAAAAAGTTGTTTCGGGGATGATCATGAATAAAATACCTTTGAGGAGAGACCTTAACAACAGTTAAGGCCCCCAGCAATACACCGGAAAATCAATAGAAAAGACTTATACCTAATAATGAGGCACTGGGACCTACAGTATAGAGCAAGTCACGGACACTGAAAACTTTGCTCGGAGAGACAGAGGCGAGCAGCAGAGCGGACGGCATCACTAGAAAACTGCTCTCTAATAGTCTCCAAATGTCCATGCGCTGATGTCATGGAGAACACAGGGGGAGAGTGTGGGGTGGGGGGGGGGGAGAGTTCAAGGGGAATTGAAATTAATGAGTGTAATCAGTGGCCAGCAGCGAATGAGGCAAGGGCAATTAATATAAACAGGCTACCAGTGGGCTACAGTCAGATCCGTATTAAGATGCAGCTCTGCTGCCACAGTCAACAGCAGATGTCCTGGAGAATCTAGAGGGCAGCGGCACAGACAGCCGGCAAAGCCCGCCTCTCCAGGCTGCTGGTGCGCTCTGATAAAGTGATCATTCCCCCCCACCTCCCCCCCGCCCCCACCCCCCGGAAACCAGCCTCGTCTGCATCGATTGCTGACAGTCATGCACACTGTAAATTACAATACACAAGATAACTAATCCTGCTGTCAAAAGTATAGGAGAGTTTAACACTGTTCCTGAAACTTTAAAGCATGAACTTTTTGCTTTTCTAAAAATCGATGCGAAATTAAAGTTTGGATGGATAGCTTGTAGTATGCATTGTACATGCATTATATTTACTTACTTTCACTCGCTTCAATCTTCAAGATGACTGTTATTTAACTAGACGGCTTAGTAGCTACATGTACATGCTTGTGACTAATGAAAGCACACATTGCTCTTATACTTTCACACATGCATACATACATACATACATACAAACACACACATACATACATATTCATATGCTGTTACAAAATAATGATGTGCTTGAACACTGACTTTGAATGAAAGTAAAAATGAACAATTATTTCAGTTCCTCAGCATCCCTCTATAACTGTTTGGAAGGTGGCACTGCATATGTCATGCAATCAAATCAATGCAATTTACTCAGTTTTCTAGACTTCATGTTTAAAACAAAAAGAGACAAAACACAGTCATTTTTTGACATGTTTTATGACGCAATGCCTTTTGAAAATAAGTCAGTTGATCCAGTAAAACAGTTTCAACGAAGTTTCCTTTCTATTGTCCTGCATTCTCTGATTAAAGGTCAGAACTCATTTCACAAGCAGCTAAAGGTCTTTTCACCTTAAGAAATATCCGACCTTGCACCCAATCTCATTTCTAGGATTCAATAAATCAGGTTTTTTTCCCCCATCAAGGTTGAAGAAATATATTATTGTGAGCGTACTATCTGAAGCCCTGGTCATAAATCCATAGTTTCATATTGTTTGTGTTTTGCTGCGCTCTGTGAGCAACTTTCTCCTGATTGCAGCAATAAATTAGAAGGACCATCAATAAATTCTAAAATATGTTTTCATATCCTTTAGAAGGAGTAGTTTAACAAGCCTTTTCTTTAGAACATCATTAATTTAATAGCATGCTTTTCATTATAAAGTCTTGAATTATATGCTTTCCTTCACAACCGGGGCGACAGGGTTTGGTTACATAAACCAAAGCTGAGCCTACTCAGACACTGATGACTTTCCTCAAATAATCGGTTTAAAAGGTTTCAATTTGGCAGAGGTTCAATGTTTGACAACGTAATGTGAAGCCACTGCTCCCCCAAGTGGACAAGTAGCAGTTGTCCACCCAGAGATGCTGTGGTCTGAAGAGAATTCACACTGTCTCATTCTGTTGAGAGATCACATTTTTTTAAAAAGGCATGTTAACAAAAATGTGATGCATTTTCCTCCTACAACAAAGCAAGGTCTGTTCCTATCAGATCCTATTTTCCAAAAAAGGACATCGATATAGCCTACACATGCAATTGGTTGGTGACTGAACGGTATCTAAAGATGTTTGCTTGTTTGGTCTAACCATTTTTGAAAGGAAAGAAAACAAAATGAAAAGTGGGGGCTGTGAAAAAAAAACTGAACTTTCAAAGCTCACAAAAATAAATCAGCTTAGCAATTACAGATTTTGTGGTAGCTCTCCACCCAGAAAAAATCTTAAACATCTTACTATCCAGGGGTTCACAGGAACTTTATGAGAAACACACTTTTCTATTAGAAGAACTCCTGTGTCACAATGACCCACAGATGCCAATGAACAGTATTTCTGAACCTCCACGTCATAGCCTTAAGCACAGCCAAACCACTTATTAGAAAGTGGGAAGCCAAGAGCCATAAAGACAGAAGGCAAGCTGCTTGTTATTTTTCTTTCGGTGATGTGAACTGAAAAAAGATCAATGGTCATGGTGCTTTCATTCACCACAACTATGGCATGGTGGGTCATGAGTGAACAGAGACAGGGAAGATATTAAGAATTGTTTGGCCTTTGAAGTTGACGCCAAGAATAATTTCCCACATGTAACACTTCCCACCAAAACCTCAGGGTCACTGCTGCATTCAACACCCCGCCCAAAAGCTGTGACACACCAGCAACGCCATTCTGCCTAGATAAAAGTAAAAAAAAGTCTGTAGAGTCTGTAGAAACCCTTATAAAAATTCACCCGTCTTATTGCAAAAGAGACACTTGCATGATTTAAAAACCATTGGTTCCCAAAGACGGTCGCGACCCACAAGACATTTTATTTGAGTCACAGTGTATATCTGCAGTAGGCTATACCTTTCATCTAGGAAAGCTAAGAGTATTCTATTAGGAGCTAGTTTGTTTACCACAGTCATGATTTCTGCCATAATTCGGCTTGCAGCTAGAGTAGTGTTAGCCACAAGAAATGCATTCTTGGCAAATTACCGGTACACAGCAAAACAGCACCTGAAAACATTCACACAGATTAGTCATACTCTATGACCACTCTTAAATGACCACTATTGAAATTTGCAAGGAATTTGATTTGAACCGTTTATTGATCTGTCTCCCTCACAATTTTGATGTACAATAAAATATCAATGTCACTGGTGGTCGGAAGTTTTGAAGCCTAACTTTGAGGGACTTCTAGAACTTCAGGAATGCTCACGCAACAGCCTCTGGAAATACCCTAGACTAATTTGTAAATAATTTCTATCCATAGCTGTAAAAAGGAACTGACAATTAGCTACCCATTCAAGTAGAAATTAACGGAATGATTTGGTGTACACACAACCTAGGTCTATTTATGGATGATGACGAGCCGAAACGATCGTTTGGGAACACAATTGTGCTAATCGGAGGATTTTTGATCTAGAAATGTTACCATCCCTTGAAATCACACTGGCCATCACATCAAGTTGTGAACACAGGTTCTCTTGTTTAGGCCATGGTGTGTACATGCTGTGATGACATGATGAACATGGAGACCACTCGAATCAGGTGTAATGTATGTCTTCTGCTTGACTATCACAATGCTCAGATGTATCATGTGATGCAATCTTTCAACCAAACTGCATTATCTCTACAAACTGAAAACAATTAAACTTCAGCAAATAAGCACACATTTTGTTTTATTTCAGAAGGTCAAATATGCTTGAAAAAAATAATTTTCAATTAACCTGAAGGCGTACTATGGAATACACCTACCAAAGAAATCGTTCAAAGACTAACGTTGCATCATTTTGTATGTAAAAATAAAACTGCGATAATCAAAACAAAATGTTGAATACCTACTACATCAACTACTATGTACAAACCGCTCAATGCCTTATTGCAATGTTCCCCATACATGTGCTAGGGGTACAGATGTTGTCCACCACCAGCTTTTTAGACAGACGTTAACATACGTCACAATGTATTAAAACTAAAATACAATATACTCTCCATTCTGCAAAATGACAAACAAGGCACATCATCAAATTGCCAATGTTTAGGCAGCTCTTCAGTATTCTAGGATTTAGAGAAGCACTTGGGCAGACTTTCCCAAACAATCCAAGAATAATGGATGGTCATTTAGTTCAATGTGCAATAATGCATGTTACCCAATATCAACGTAACCCAACAAGAGGCATATCCTCAATAGCATTTATCAAATGCTTACTTAAAGTACTGTAGCTAGGAACTAGGAAATTAAACTCCATCATATTTAACTACAGAGCATCTGTAGTTCACTTGAACTATAGGTCAGCGCGGGTGAGACCAGCTCCTCTGTGCCTTTGATAGCGCTTTGAGCCCTCATTTTCAAGTCCGTAAATTTAATCTTCCAGCTGTTTTTGTCCAGCGGGGAGCGGATAAGACCAAAGACCTGCTCAAAAGTACCAAGACAGGCTTGATCCCTGTGAATGGTGCCTGCTACTGCCACTATAACCAAACCATGTGGTGATGATATAGTCCGTAGGCCATGAGACTCCAGGTTGGGGCTAAAGAGAAGATTCTCACCCCGTGATAATGCTTGGAGGCGTAAGCTCACAAGCTCAGCTCCTTGGAACTCCTCCTCGCTTTCTTCTTCTGTGCTAGCCCGGAGTCTAAGTCGAACATCCCCCCAGAAGTGCTGCGGACCCCATTCATGTGGTTGTTGCCCAAGAGTGGGATTCTGGCTGTTCAGAAGCTGGAAGTACCACTGAGAAAACTGCCTCCCCAACGTCACAACATCAGAGAGGCCATCTCCTCTGACCTCACTGGATATACAGTCGTTTGCACAATGAGATTTCTGAGAAACCTGAAACAAGGAAGAGGGGGGGGGGGGGGGGGGGGGGTCATGAAACATAGGCTACCACTCCGACCACATTAATTAACACTGTACGGAGTAAGGACTGACAGATGTTTGACACTTAGACTATTTACGTGGTAGCCTACATTTCCGCATTGCCTCAAATGTAGTGAGAGATAGAACTTGAGTTCAGCTGGTGCAACCGGGTTTTTAACATTCCTAAATTGTCCCAAATGAATCTTAAGTAGATGCCAAAGTCTGTATACTCTTATGGTACACATCTCTGTCTGTTCTAGAACTGGTTGTTCACTAATACCTACAGATGCATCATGCACCAATTGATCGGCTGATGACCAGAATTATTACAGTTAAAGGGAGACTTCAACGATTAGCATTAAGCTTTGTATCTTTAGGAAACCAGTCATGGTCGTGCATCATTCCCTCAGTCATTGCCTTGAGATGGGAGACATACAGATTTCAAAGAAACCCATGAATAGGACTTCCTGCTTTCAATGATGTAAAATGCCAACATTGAAATCCTTATTTCTCCCATCTATATGTCTATGTCTATAAGTTAAATATATTACTCTGTATAGTGTCTCGCATATGGCTTGTATTTTACTTTTTAAGATGCATGCTTTTGATTAGTCCTTATTCAACCAATTAGACCAACGATCTGAGTGTGCCGTTTGGATGTTTGTAATTGGACCCAGCAAACGTGGACAGAAAGCAGGAGAGATAGGGATAGATGTAGGCTGCAGATCAGGCAGGGTTAGCCTAGGCCTACCCCACGTAATTCAGAGGGCATTTAACTTTCAAAATATCGTGTAGGCTAAAAAATGCCTTCAAGGTAACAGAATTTGGATTTATGGCCCATGTATTGCATTCATGCTATAATTCAATTAATTACCTTGTCTGAAGACCACAACTTAAGAGTCGCCTTCACCAGTTGATGTTTTTCACTGTTGGTTGGCATTACAACACCTTCACTTGCTAGGTACTTGAAAATGATGTCGCGGTGAACTTTCTTTCGCCTCAAGAGCTCTTCTGAATTCTGTGAGTATGTGATAATGGCCTCGATAGCCTCTGTAAACATAAAACACGAGTAAATTCATTTTCATCTACAAAGACAGTAAAGCCGCAGCAGGTTAAACGACTGCACGCTGAAACAGAATTTTACGTTGTCCAACTGTATCTGTAGCAGCTATGTGCATAACTCAGCCTTACCTTTCGTGCTTCCCACAGCAATCATCTTGTTAGTAACCGTATCATTAAGTGCTAATATATCAACATCGGAGAGTAAATTCAACAACTTTCTACAGCCAACAGCGTCTATTTTTGACAGAGTAGACATGTCAGTTTGGTTATGTTTACGCAAGAAACATACAGCAACCTGCACCAAAATCGAACGTCTCTTCCCGAATCATTTTCAATTCCGGGTTGGGAGATGTTATCAAAATAAAAGTTTCTATGCACAGTGATCACATTTTGTGGTCACCAAACCGGCTTGTGGGCTTTTATTTTGACATAATTGTTTGGAAGCCCACGGTGTCAACAAATCCGTGATGTCACTACGTTGTTGTCAGCGGCGAGTTTCTTTTTTCGCTAAACGGAACGAAACAGGATGCCAAGAAAAATACAATTTCGAGGTTGTGACAGTTTATTTTAAAGTTTTGTAACTCAAGATGTATCACTTACTTTGATCATTGTTATCGCACTAAATGTTTTAGGGTGAAATTACGTTAACGTTTGCTGTTTCGAAGTCGGCGACATTGTGAGGACATATCGGACTTGGTACTTTCATTTTTCCAATGCGGAAGATCTCTCTGCTTGCAGTGCAGGTAACGTTAAGGTATACACAGCTTGACACATTTCAATGTATGTATCAAGAGCATCTTTGCCATATTTCGTTGGTGTAAGTTAACGTTACTCCTCCACTCAATTCAACAACATTAGTCTTGTGGTAGGCTACTACTGGTGATGGGTAGCAATGATCCCCATTCCCCAAGAGGCCGTAGGCTCCAGTGATTTCAGAACAGCTAAGGGGCGTTGTTAACATTGGACGATGCAACACAAGCACTGTCCGCAACAGCACGACCGATATCTCTTTGCATTGTTCTCTCCAGGCGAAATATAATGGCTCAGACCGAGGGCTCTATAAAGGGCCGTGTGACGGTGTACTCTGTGATTGGTTGCCCACACTGCCTCCAAGCCAAATCAACATTAAAGGAACTGGGGTTGCCTGTGTGTGATGTGGACATAAATCTAAACGCAGCTCTAAGGGATGAGGTGAAGAAGCTGACAGGCCGCAGTACGGTTCCTCAGATATTCTTCAACAACGTTCATGTAGGGGGCAATGACGATCTGCAAAAGATGGTGAGGACTCCAGACGTTTGTTGAAAATGGCTTTGCTGTTCTATTGCCTAATACAGAAACAGGAAATGTCCTTAAAGTTTCCTAACTTTATGTCTAGGCTCCTGAGGAGCTTCAGCGGTTGGTGCAAATGGTGCGAGAACAGCCAGTCCCTGCAGATGCACCTCCTTTACCTGTGGAGAACAGTTCAGATGCTACAGCGGAGAGTGGAGGTTTGTCCTATCACCCAAAACACACACTGCTTGTTGTAAAAACATCTCTCTTATCTTTCCACGTTCTTCTGTCGGTAATGCTCATGAACACAGGGGATGGAAAGACACGCTAAGTCGATTTATAGATGCTATAGAGTTGCCATTGCAGTTTAACCAGGACTGAAAACCTTTTCTACTTTTGGCATGGATATCATTATGGATTGCATAGAGTGTGAGTGCTCAATCCTGCTCCTGGAGCACTGCCCCTCAGCACTGCACGTGTTCCCTTCTTCTCTGATCACAGCAAGTATTGTGAAATCAAAAGGGAAACGACCTGAAGGTTCTATAGACAGGTCATTTGCTCAACTTTTTGGGCCTAGTTTTCTGTCAAAGTTTTCTCAATGGATTCCTGGTCAGAACCCCTATTGAAACAGATTAAGACTTGGGGCATGTTAAATTTTGTCCAAAAATTCAAGATGGCCGCCGCATGGGCAATTCCATATCAGTTGGAACAGGTCCAACACCATGGTCCTCAGTTTTTCCTGATTTTTGGTCAAAATGTTCCTCCATGTCTCATCAGAGGAAAACCAAATTTTTAGCTTGGTATCTTGTTCAGTTTCTGAGATATGGCTCTTCAAATGTGGATAGACGTGTCCTAAAAAAAGGCTGAAAATGCCTGTATTTAATGAGCACCACTTTTTTTAAACCCCTCTCCTGTCTTAAGCCTACCATATTATTTTCTAAAAATTTGAACCCTGGGGCAGTACCCTGTTTAGTTGTCCAATATCACAAAGGAATTATAGTCCTTCCCACCATTGAAGACTTATTCATCGAAACAAACCCATATTTTTTTAAAAGCAATGAAAAACAAAAAAACTGTTTTTGTTCTCTTATGGTCATGAATGGATAGCACTCACATTTTTAAAACTTAACATATATATAGTCCATGAGTAAGAGAACATGTTGAAAAAAAATTGAGATGGTAAGTTTTCTTATTTCGAGGCTATGGGCCTTCAAAGATGGCCAAAATTGTGTTTTTTCCTAAAAATGCCAATTTTATTGCCTTTTTTCAAGGACAAGATGAAATGCAAATCCAACATTTCTTTTTTCCTGCAATAGTATGGCACTTTGTAGACCATGTGAATGTGGTAGATCCGACCTGTCCATTTTAATATCCCCTCAGTACATGTCTGAAGTTAGAAAAAATGAAAAATTGTCTTGGCTGAAGGAGGTGTTGGTTTGATTTTTATGAACCTCCTAGAAGGACATTATGGGGTTTAACCCCATTTTTTATGTTTGAGGGATCAGATTGCCATCCTGTAAAATATATAAAAATGTTATATCCCATTTTTACTCTTTTTTTTTTAAGATTATTTTTATGGGGCTTTTTATGCCTTTAATTGGACAGGACAGTAGAGAGTATGACAGGAAGCGAGAGGGAGAGAGAACTGGGGTGGGATCCGGAAAGGACCACGGGGCGGGAATCGAACCCGGGTCGCCGGTGTGCGGTGCAGGTGCCCCAGCCAGTCGCGCCATGGCTGGGGCCCCCATTTTTACTCTTTATTGATCCCTTAGAATATGTCCAAAAGTTGTCAAAAATGAAAAAGGCGACTAAATTGAGGGGCCAAGTGGATCAAGTCACACAAGGCTAAAAATGTAATATAAGACAGATGAGATACTGAGGGAGAACACTGTGAAATGTATAACCCCTGTTACGATGGCCTTTGAACCCACTGTGTCCCTAACTGAGGTTAAGGGCTAAAAACCACCAACCACCGATCCGGTGGTCTCCAACTTTTTCATATCTCTTGATAGAAAATTTATAGAGACTTAAAACTCATATATGTTGTTCATCTCTTCAAAGCGTTTTTTTGAGACCATCCATGACTTCCTGTGATAACCGGAAGTTGGTTTAAAACAGGAAGTAAACTTTAAAAAGGCTGTATCTCTGGGGAAAAAAAAAACAAAAAGCTGTTGGGGCCAGTGTTGAGGCCAAAATCATGGTTTGAGAGATTGTGTAGGAGTATGTTTCAGACCATTTGGAGTTGAGTGGTACCCACTTTGTATGACATAAAAAAAATCGCCCTTAGGGTTTAACTTAAAAGTGTAGGCCTCAACAGCTTTTTTGTTTTTTTTTTCCCCAGAGATACAGCCTTTTTAAAGTGTACTTCCTGTTTTAAACCAACTTCCGGTTATCACAGGAAGTCATGGATGGTCTCAAAAAGCCGCTTTGAAGAGATGAACAACATGTATGAGTTTCAAGTCTCAAATTTTCTATCAAGAGATGGTTGGAGACCACCGGATCGGTGGTTGGTGGTTTTTAGCCCTTAACCTCAGTTAACACAGTGGGTTCAAAGGCCATCGTAACAGGGGTTATACATTTCACCTCAGTATCTCATCTGTCTTATATTACATTTTTAGCCTTGTGTGACGTGATCCACTTGGCCATTTTAAGCCCCTCAATTTAGTCGCCTTTCTCATTTTTGACAACTTTTGGACATATTCTAAGGGGTCAATAAAGAGTAAAAATGGGATATAACATTTTTATCCTGTTTATAGGATGGCATTCCGATCCCTCAAACAGAAAAAAATGGGTTTAAACCCCATATTGTCCTTCTAAGAGGTTCATAAAAATCGAACCAACACCTCCTTCAGCCATGACAATTTTTCATCTATTCTAACTTCAGACATGTACTGAGGGGATATTAAAATTGACAGGTCGGATCTACCACATTCACATGGTCTACAAAGTGGCATACTATTGCAGGAGAAAAGAACTGTTGGATTTGCATTTCATCTTGTCCTTGAAAAAAGGCAATGAAATTGGCATTTTTAGGAAAAAACACAATTTTGGCCATCTTTGAAGGCCCATAGCCTCGAAATACGAAAACTTACCATTTCAATTTTTTTTCAACATGTTCTCTTACTCATGGACTATATATATGTAAAGTTTTAAAAATGTGAGTGCTATCCATTCATGACCATAAGAGAACAAAAACAGGTTTTTTGTTTTTCATTGCTTTAAAAAAAAAAGGGTTTGTTTCGATGAATAAGTCTTCAATGGTGGGAAGGACTATAATTCCTTTGTGATATTGGACAACTAAACAGGGTACTGCCCCAGTGTTCAAATTTTTAGAAAATAATATGGTAGGCTTAAGACAGGAGAGGGGTTTTAAAAAAAGTGGTGCTCATTAAATACAGGCATTTTCGGCTTTTTTTTAGGACACGTCTATCCACATTTGAAGAGCCATATCTCAGAAACTAAACAAGATACCAAGCTAAAATTTTGGTTTTCCTCTGATGAGACATGGAGGAACATTTTGACCAAAAATCAGGAAAAACTGAGGACCATGGTGTTGGACCTGTTCCAGCTGATATGGAATTGCCCATGCGGCGGCCATCTTGAATTTTTGGACAAAATTTAACATGCCCCAAGTCTTAATCTGTTTCAATAGGGGTTCTGACCAGGAATCCATTGAGAAAACTTTGACAGAAAACTAGGCCCAAAAAGTTGAGCAAATGACCTGTCTACTACTACAGAATGGGGGAGTCCAAGGGTATAACTCTGAGGTCTTATGTATCTAATACTCCTCCTATTGCTATGCATGCTCTTTTTACTTAGCCTACTGCACAATACATATACTGCACAGAAACTGGCTTCAATTTGAACAAATGGCAGCTCTCACCATCAGACAAATTGTCATTTAAAACACACCAATGTTGTGCTTATAGCAGAACTGAAAAGAGGCTTTCCCATGCAAGGAGGTAGGGCTGGGCAAAAAAAAAAAAATGATTTGAATTGAAAATCAAACCCCATCCAACTTGTCTGTTTCTACCGAAGCATTATCAGACCTACTACCAAATTATATCATAACTTGTTTTTGAACCACTTGTTTGACCATATGCCCATACCTACAAGTAGGGCGGGAGCAGGATTGAGTGCCCCTGCCATGAGAATATCTGGATAAGACCTCTACTGTATATGTGGCATGTTCATGAGAATCCTATGCTCTTTCCTCTACCTCACCAGTTTATCCTTGTAATTATGTGTGGTAGCCTTCTTAAAGATGCAGTCCTTGAACCTGAGGAACACTCAGCCAGGTACAGCCCTGTCCTCTGTGTTCAAGAAGCAACATTGTTGATTTGCTGGTATAGTTTATGGCTCAGTCCAAGCTTCTGTGTGTTCCTTCCAACTAAAGAGCCACAATTAGACCTCTGAAGTTTGCCTACAAAAAAGGACCCAAAGACTGTCATCTATGCCCATATAAGATCCGGATACCATCTTTGCCCACATACAGTAAGGACATCTGGATCTCCTTATATGGGCAAAGATGCCAGCTTAGAGTCCTTTTTTAGGGTAACTTCAGAGGTCTAGGAACACCTACCTTTTTTAAAATGTATACACTGGTGTAAGGAAAATTGGGTTCACTTCGATGTGAAGTGTAAATTAATCATGATGAAGGACTGCACCTTTAATGCTACGGAAATGAAAACGTATCATAACAGAGTATGTCTTTGAGAAGTAGTTGAAGAGATGATGAACACAAACAGTGTTCTGCTTGTTTCTCCTGCATCTCTGAACTCCCCTGAATCTGAATTCCCTCACAGATCCTGCCCTCAGAATATCTGCCCTTCCCAATTTGATTTCTTGTTATTTGTTTGTTATTTATTGTCACAGTTAACACAATAGAGTATGAGAGGGGGGCAAAATGTGTTGCTATCTAATACTGTTACATAACATCACTGCTAGATGTAGGCTATAATTAGCAAAAATGTTTGACATGGATGACTAAAACATCTTCATATTTCCTGTATAAGTACCAATAGAAGTAGATAGTCTCCTGACCTAACTTTTATTCCGGGCTTAATGGGTATATTGGGGAAACTATATGTCAAGTCTGTGTTTGTTCTAACAGCATTTCATTGTTATTCTGTAACAATGACAACAATAAACTGAGCTGAAACCTCTACAGTCAATAGAGGGCTAGAACTACTTGACAAGTTAACTGGTCAAATTAAATTGTTGCTATGCCAAAGTATTTTCGAAATTATTGTCCTCGTAGCATGACTCAAGTCATTGATTACATTGACTCCTGTAAGGGTTAAAACTAAAACAGAATTATTAACCTTTGGGTGGCAATGCTGTAATGCCACCAAGTACAGTGAAAGGCCAGCCTGATCTGCCTCCTCAACAGAGTTTATGTGTGAGAGGGATGCTTTTGCGGACTTGGTTGAGGAGTTCAAGTCCAGCGGGGTGATTGGCAGCCACAGGAAGGGGTTGAGAGTGTGCAAGAACAGCTTCACAGGGACACAGCTGGTGGACTGGCTGCAGACAGAAAAGGGCATGGGTAAGTTAACCTAATCTTTGTCTCAAAATGCTTGCAAAATAGACCCTATAGAAAGGCAGTCACAACCATGTTTGTCTTAGGCATTATAAAAATGTGAATACATCATTAAATTATAGCTGTTGCTGTTTAAATTGAAATGATTAGAGGTCTTCAAACGTTTGTCAATATCCCTGTTCATTTTGTGACTTCGGTTTGGAAACCGATTTGTTAGCAGAGCCTAACATCTTTCACTTGCAATTTGTAGACAGGCCAAAGGCACTTGAACTTGGACAGGGTATAATGGAGAGAAAGTACTTTATTGCTGTGGCGGGAAAGGGTGGGTTTGAAGATAGTAGCACCTTGTTCAGGTTGCTGGAGCATGACCCCAACGCTGCACTCAACACAGGAGAAATGGCAGCATGCAGCCCCTTGAAGGGTATGTAGAGACAAGAAAGACCCCCCCGACTCCTCAATTCAGATGCATTTCTCATTTATGATGAAGCAGAATCAGAATAGGTTTTTTTATTGGCCAAGTATACTTACAGTACATATACAAGGAATTTGACTTCAGTGGATGTTAAAATTCTCTGTACATTTAACAAGTAGACATGTAGTACTGCAGTAGACATAGCAAACATTCAAACAATAGTACTAAAGACACATACTGTACAATATGGACAACAATATACAGTACAAAATACAGTCTCCAAGTAGTCCGCATATTCACTTAACAAGGCCAGACAGCTTATTTACAGTATGAAAAGTATGTTCTCTTTATATGCATACTTCTCACAGATTGTCATGTTAAAGCATTGGTCTTAAATGCAAATTAATGTCAATGAAGTATTAGTTATTACTTTTAAGTCAACAATTAAGTCTCCTTGATGTGGTGTGTTTCATGCGCTGCCTGTTTCACTGTGTTTGTGCAGTGATGCTTATCAAAATGGTTGCTCCAGCATTGCAGGTAGATGTCTGAGAAGGGGCCTTTTCTGTGCAGGCATGCAGTTGCTTTTGCAGCTCTGATATTCCCTTGTTCCTGCATGTTTTTGTAACCTGCATGTTCCTGGACTTTTTTGTGTTGAATGCAAACACAAACCTCTACCATTGTGTTAGTTCACACATTGAATATCCCTTTAATGGTTTGATTCAGGGCAGGATGACCGCACATAATGTTGTGTATAAAGTGGAACAGCCTGAGTCTTAAATCTAAAATGTTTTATCTCTCGTTTAGCTTCGGAACTCTCTGAAATCCTGAGGAACCTTATCTTGAAACTTTATGCAGACCACCTCTCCTCTGATGGCAAGGTAGTTACTGTCTGAAAAAACTGTTCCCAATAAAGCTATACATACAAAATAAAGTTTTGAACCTGACATCTAAACCACCTTCTTCAATTCTTTAGAAAATATATAAAATCTCAATAAACATCAAGCAGTATTTTAAAATAAATGTCAAGGTCTGAAACAACCACCATCATGGTTTCACACAGACATTATCATGACTAAACCTCATAGAAAACTGCTCTCTCTCTCTCTCTCTGTCTCTCTCTCTCACTCTCTCTCTCTCTCATGCAGTTTGTGGACTACAAGGCGATGTCTCAGAGTCCTTTCTTTGAGCAGTACTGTGAGCTAGCGGTGCAGCTGCAGCGGGTGGAGCTGGGCTCCCTCAGCCGGGAGGAAAAGCTGGCCTTCTTCATCAATGTTTACAACGCACTCGTCATCCACGGAAATTTACGCATGGGCATTCCCAAGAACATGTGGCAGCGGTATCGGGTGAGATATTTGCCTCCTTATCCACAGAAGCCAGGCCTCTGACCTGGCTGGAGAGAAAGCCCGACCAAAGATCATTAAGGGCGGAGCAAGATACTTCAGGAGAAGCCACTTCCTGGAACCTGAATCGCAAGAGGGAGGGTGGGCAAAATCCCCCTTTATGCAGAGCTGGTCCATTGAAGTCTATGGGCATGACACACCCCTTTATGCAAAGGAAGTGATCCCCGTTTTGCGCCCATAGACATGAACTACAACAAAGTATCTTGCGCTGCCTTAAGGATCTTTGGCCCAACACATCAGCTGTCTACCTATCTCAGCTTGCACTGTCTGGCAACTATGTTTTTACTTGTAATTGTATTATTAATGTACTGTTCTCTTCCAGTTCTTTAACTATGCGAGCTACCTCATTGGAGGTGAGGTGTTCACCCTTCAGGATATTGAGAATGGAGTATTGCGAGGTAACAGGAAGGGCGTAGCACAAATCCTGAGGCCCTTCTCAAAGAGTGACCCCAGGCTTCAGGTATCTTTTACGAATCATTGTGTTTTTTTCCCTAGAGCTAATGATTGAGGTAGAAGCAGATATCATATTCTATAAGATAAAAAATCTCCTTGGTCGTAGACTTGTCACTGATCATCCTGTTATTCTTTGTGCTGTCCACTAGGTGGCTCTTCCTGACCCTGAGCCTCTCATTCATTTTGCTCTCAACTGTGGTGCAAAAGGTTGTCCGCCAATTAAAACGTACACACCCCAGGTAAACATTAACCTTTTAAAGGGATATTCCGCCATTTTTGGAAATACGCTCATTTTCCACCTTCCCTCGAACAAAACAATCGATATTTACCTTGTTCCCGTTCATCCAGCCATTCTGTGAGTCTGGCGATACAACTTTTAGCTTCAGCCTAGCATAGATCATTGAATCGGATTAGACCATTAGCTTCTCGCCTGCTAGCTTCATGTTTAAAAGTGACTAAGATTTCTTGTAATTTTTCCATTTAAAATGTGTCTCCTCTCAAGTTAGAAAGTACAATAAGACCAACTGAAAATGAAACCTGGCGTTTTTCTAGGCTGATTTGACATGGAACTACACTCTCATCTGGCGTAATAATCAAGGCAACTTGCAAACGTACCATAGGCGCAGTAATATCGTACGCAGCACCTGAAAATAGTCCCCATAGACAACAAGCAGTAGTAGTGCCAGTAGTCTGCAAGTTGCCTTGATTATTACGCCAGATGGGAGTGTAGTTCCATGTCAAATCAGCCTAGAAAAACGGCAGGTTTCATTTTCAGTTGGTCTTACTGCACTTTTTAACTTGAGAGGAGACACGTTTTAAATGGGAAAATTACCAGAAATCTTAGTCACTTTTAAACATGAAGCTAGCAGGCGAGAAGCTAATGGTCTAATCCGATTCAATGATCTATGCTAGGCTGAAGCTAAAAGTTGTATCGCCAGACTCACAGAATGGCTGGATGAACGGGAACAAGGTAAATATCGATTGTTTTGCTCGAGGGGAGGTGGAAAATTAGCGTATTTCCAAAAATGGCGGAATATCCCTTTAACATAGAGTACCCTAATTTCCTGACTATTAGCCGCGGCTTATACATTGATTTTGCTAAATATCTTCAGCTATGAGGTTAATACAGGGGGGCAGTTAATTTGGTGTTAATATGGTTTTGTTTCTTTTAACTTGGATAAAACACTGTCCTGTGGCTTATACACAATGCGGCTTACATGTGGAAAATTACTGTATATGTTTTACTAAAATTGGTATACATACTTCTCCTCCTGAATTTCATCGTGGATTTGCTGCTAATAGTCCTGGCCATGGTTCTATTATCTCTCTGTACATCAATGTAGTGTCAGGGCAATTTATGAAGAGTTTGTCTTCCTAGGGAATCGATAGTCAGCTACGGACTGCAGCTGAAGCTTTCCTGGAGAATGACGATGGATGCCTTGTGGACCCCGTCAAAGGAGAGGTGAAGCTGAGCCAGATATTCAAGTGGTACAAGGTGGACTTTGGAGGAACAGATGAAAAGGTATTTGAAATCTTACCTGAATAGCTGAATACCTGAATACCTGATACTTGATTGTCCACTGCTTAATCTGCTAACAACAACAACAATAGCAAAACTAGAAGTATTTTATTAATATAGCAGCTTTACAGTAACATAGAATGGAATTTGAATTTAACACACATTTTAACCAATTGTGGTGAAAATAGGTCAGCTGTGTTAAACTCTTTTATTCTGTGATGTTACTGCATGCAGCTGCTGAACTGGATCTTAAAGCACATGAGTGACTCCCCTAAAAAGGTCAACCTGCAAAGCCTGCTGTCATCTGGATCTGTCAAAGTGAGCTTCATGCCATACGATTGGTCTACCAACAGCAAAGACTGAGCAGGTGTTGCGTCTGCCTCTGATGTTCACTGCCAGTTATCTGATTAACTGGACATTCAAAGTAGCCACTGCTGTCTAGCCCAGTAGGGCAAAGAAACTTTGAAAAGTTGTCGTATATGTTTCTTGCCACTGTTGACTATGCATTCAGCTTTTTGTTTGTTTTTTCAACATTAGCCTACCTGGGGCAGTCTAATCCTGTAGCATGGTTGATACTGTTTTTTCGGTCAACACTGCAAATAAGTTTCAGCATTTGCAGAATACAAATCAAAAGGTTTTTTAGATTATCTATTTATTATATGATCTGCACTTTTACAAATATCCAAGTGTTTTATATCAATTAGCTAGAAAATTGTAGGAAGTAATAGCATTTTGACTAAAAAGACCATTGACATTGGACATATTTGACAGAGTGCTCTGTCTGAAATGTGTGATCTTTTTCTCAAGTCATTAAATTATTAATTTATTAATGAATACACTATTTAACATTACAACATTATTTAACATCAGAATACCTCCACTTGCCTTTCAAACTACTGGTTTTGACGTACTGTATGTCCTTTAAACTGAAGTCTGATCATTATCATACTTTCATACTGTAACATTTGTATACTCATGCACCTCATTATTATTTTGCCATTATTTATAAACTGTCATCTTGTCTGATAAAGAATCAGGGCAGAGAAAACAAGCCATAGGGCTACCATTGATATATTCTGAGATGCTGTTCACCAGATACTGTGAAATAATCTGTCGATGAATATTTGACCACACAATGTTTTAGTGCACATGAGAGCTCAAATTTGAGAGGTTTGAATTTAATTTCCATTTTGGTATAATATAATCAAAGGCGTGGCATGATCCAACCAGTGTTTCCCAAACTCTTCTGTGACACGCTACTGTGTCATAAGAGCTGCTCAGGTGTGCTGCAGGATAACACCATTTTCTTTTCATTATTATTTCTTTTTTTTTTCGAAAATAACTTTTAAATTGTTGAAATTAAATAGAATTTCATTAATAGATAATAGTTCTAAAGTTGTAGTTTAAAATTATGTTTAATTTCATTAGCTCTAAACTGAACTGACTTATTGGTCAATCAAAGGATAATACATCATTGTCCACTAATACGGTTGCAATAAACCCTTTCATTTTGTGACTTGTGGGATTTATTTTTGTTGTAAATAGTGTGCCATGAGAAGAATGTTTGGGAAACACTGATCTTGCCTCTGCTATATAAGGACAAGCTTCTCTGAGCCTTGCTTTTCTATTTTTGTAATGACTGTTCTTCAGTCTTTTGCCAGGATTGCATGCCAGGAGCTTTATTCTGCACACTGGCATGATATCCCAGTGTTTTTTATTCATTTGCATTCTGGTAAACATTGCATGCTTTGAAATGCCTGTTGCATGTATTCTAACATCGTACACTAGGGGTTTGTAGAACGGTAGGACCTTCACTCTTTAGTTTCTAGCGAGTGCCTTTAAAATAAATGCATGCAAACCATGGCAATCTCACTCTGGCCAATGCATATCATGGGTGCCTCTCATTTAGTCTTTTATACATCCTCCCTTCCTTCCCCGGTCCTCGTCCTCATTGATCTACATAAAGAATGATGGGGCGGCAACAATGGGATAGTCTATCCAGTGTTAGTTATAGATCAGTGGGAACGAGCCTCGAGGATCGAGGAGGGAAGTTGAGAGGCGCCCCATGTCCTACCTACATTGCTGTAGAAATGTGACCTCTTGACCTTTGGTCTTTAACACAAGAAAGGTCTCTACTGAATATAAGATTCTGTAATAGTCACTGCTGCAGTAAAGGCCTTTATGGGAGCAGACACCTGTTAAAAAAAACCCATGCAGGTTACCTCTTTTAATCTCCTCACCTATCAGGAAAATGTTATGTATGATGCAAGACTGTCTTGGTTCTCCTCATAACTGTAATCATGCTTTTGCATGGATCAAGCAATACTTGAAGAATCACAGGTGAATATGCAATATTTCAATAAAATATATATATATTAACATAAATAGTGTGTTTGTGTGTGCATCTGTGTATATATTTATGTTTTAATATGACAGTTTATTACATAGTACGCATTTCTAGTTATAAGACTACTTCTCTTGGAAACAATGAATAGTGTCTTTTCTTCAGTCTTTTCTTGTACAGGAGGGGGCACTATTGAGTCATGATTTCTTCCCAGATCCCAGCTGTAGAAAGTCATAGTACAAAGAATGCATCTGACATCGCTTTGTAGATGATTTGCTTGAATTTGCCTCTCGTATGTGTACTGTGCAGCTTGCATACCGTATGTAACCTCATCATTTTGCATTGCAAGGTGCATGTAAACTTACTTCGAGCACCTCAGGCAATGCCAAGGCAATGAACTCCAATCCATCTAAGTTCATCTTTATTTACAACATTAGTTCCTGCTAACAGAGTTTTTTAAGATTAGTAGTAATGTAACTTTTATGACTTTTATGTTTCATTTCATGCAACAAAATGAAGTTACACAACCACATTCTGTAATATATCCTCATAATGAACTGTGGAGACAAATGTTATACTACAACTCTCAAATGATTGTGATGTTATTGTGTATTCTTGTCTTGTTCTTTGATAGCAATATGAGAAAATCATTTGACATCGATACCCAGTGGGCTTTGATACACTTGGCGCACATTGCTTTTGGATGTGTGGTACAACTTTGAAACGGTCCCTTCACATAATGTTATTTCAAGGGACTACTCAATTTATATGTATACTGATAAACTTAATATCACCATTCGGATGGCATGTATTCTTTCCAACCCGAATCTCACCAGGGATTTGGTATGCGTATGTGTTAATGTAGAAGTTAGGCAAAATTACATTTACAGATGTTTCATTACATCTACAGATGATTCCATTCTGTTCCACGTTGTGCGTTTATCTCACTATTCCAACTGAGACTGACTAAGGGACTGGTTGCACCAAATGAGCTTTTGAAAGGCCTTTTTGAAGTCCTCATTAAAGACGGTGTATAAGAGAGGGTTAATGAGCGAGTTCAGGTAGCCCAGCCATGTCAGGAAGTTGACCAACTCTCCAGATGTCTGACAGGGACCACAAGTGTTGACGATCACCTCGTGGACGAAGAAGGGCAGCCAACAGACGACGAATGCTCCCAGGATCAGGCCTAGAGTGGTGGCTGCTTTCCTCTCCCTTCTCCCAGAGATGCGATGCTGTCTGCTAAACCTCCTGTGACGAGGTACAAGGTGTGAGCTTTTAGGGGTGATGTGAACCCGCTCGCCGTCCGTGGAAAGGTCTGAGAAGGACTTCTCAGGTGGACTGAGGGTCCCATGGCTGTGTGGCTCTCTGTCTGATGTGCACGTGGGCAAAGTATGTCCGGTCATTGCCTGTTTTCTGATCCGGATAGCGCCTCGCTTTTCATACAGATTCTTAGCGGCATGGTAGATTTTATAGTATAAGATGATGATGAGTAGAAGAGGAATATAAAAAGCCCCAAAGGTGGAGTAGATGGCAAAGCCAATGCTGTGTTTTATAAGACAGTGTTCATGTGACTCATTAATGCCTGAAGTCATATTACTGTTCTCGCGTTGCCTCAAAATGACAGGAGGCAAGGATATGAGGACAGCCAGCACCCATACCAGGACTATCATGACGGCAGCACGCGCGGGTGTTCTCTTGAGAGAGTAGGCCACCGCATCAGTGATGGCCCAGTACCGATCTGCGGCGATGGCCGCCAGATGCAGGATGGAGCAGGTGCAGCAGGTGATGTCCACAGCCAGCCAGATGTCACACACCACTTGACCCATAACCCAGTGCTCCGTGACAATATACGCAATGCTGAAGGGCATGACTAAGATGGCCACCAGCAAGTCGGTGACCGCCAAAGAACCGATGAGGTAGTTGGCTGGGTGGTGCAACTTGCGAGTGACAATAATGGCAGTGATAACCAAGGAGTTGACGGACATGGTGAGTACTGTCAATACAGACAGGGTCAAGGAGAGGACAATTTTACTGGCCAGGACTTCAGTGGCCTCAGGCGGAGATGGCTCTGTGAGATTAGACAGGGCCATACTTGGAGAGTGATGAGAATAACAACAATACAGTATGTCAGCAGGCCATTTGAAGAGGGAGATGGGCAGAAGAAAAGAATGAAGGGAAAGTTCATCTGAGTAAAACATTTGACATGGAGCAAAATACTTTTTATAATTAAATAATTCATTGTGTATGAAGGAGAGTTAAACCATTTCTTATATCTAATCTTCGTAATCTCTTTGTATGGTAGATTGCACTTAAGAACTGGCAAGAGACAACAGATGAGAGCGCACTAACTTACTGTTGTTCATTGAGCAATGTCCCAGATAGATAAATAGATAGATAGATAGATAGATAGATAGATAGATAGATAGATAGATAGATAGATAGATAGATAGATAGATAGATAGATAGATAGATAGATAGATAGATAGATAGATAGATGGATAGATAGATAGATAGATGGATAGATAGATGTGTGCCTTTCTTTTTCAGTACATTCTTACATTCTCCCAACACCAATATTTGTTGGAGACAAACTCCTTAAAAACGTGGTATTTCATACCTTTATGACCAGTCTTCATCAAACTGAACTTTTCAGCAGTGGAGAAGATACAGCCAAGACAAGTCACTCATGGCATCCATGAAGTGGTCCCTGGACACTGCAGGCTGCTTCATGAGTACAACCAGATGATTGATGACTGATGAATGCAATCTAATCTAAATATATTTGGAATACAAATCTGAGCAAGAACATCACATTGAGTTACAGTATGTGGCTGATTAAACATTGTTTGTGAGTAGACAAAAACAGCTACTGCTTTATTACCCCTCATCCAAAGGTGATGCTCATTGATTCTTTTCATATTCATATGTGTGAACAAGAGGTTGAGAAAGTTGTGTGTAAAGAAACACAACACAAGGAGGAACATTTTCTCAACTAATTCTACAGTGTAGGTTAACTTGCACCATGACTGAAGCATTAGGCAGAGTATCTCAGATAGGATGAGTTTATCCCGTCAGAATTCATAATGAACTGAATATGCTGTCATTTGGAGTTATAACCTCCTATATGCTACAAATAGCCTATAGCTAATGTCAAAGTTTTTAACGAATGCATTGCTCCCATAAATTAAAATCGAATGAATAATGTAACTTGTAACACACATGTAGCCTGTCTAACCAACCAACCAGCTACAGGTCTAGAAGATTCTTATGAAAAATGCTTAACCCTCGTTTAAACACAGATTTTTACATTCTTACAGATAACAAACTTATGATGTGAGTGACATGGTTAACATGCACACATCGTCTCCAGCAGAAATTAGCCAACAAAATGAAAATGACTACTCACGCAAAAGGAATGAGTCTAATTCTGAACTCGTTCGTGAGACCTCACATCCAGGTGCCTGCTCGCCTGAAGGATGATCTGCGGTGCTCTGCTCCTCTGTTGATGATCGATAGCCTATAAGTCACTGTAGGGCAAACGAAAACACTTGTTTCCTCTAAGCTCTTCCACGGAGAGACAGTTCTACGGTTATCATGCCTGTTCAAAATACAGACGCACTCCGTCACCCCCGTCAGACAAGTGTCATCGTTTGTAAATTGTACCTCTTAATGGCAACTTTTTGAATGTGCAGATTATGTTACAAATTCGTGATGAATAGGAAATATGTCTAACTATAGAATTAAAAACGAAGAAAACCCTTTGTTAAGTCATTCAGCTGAGACCAATATTAATTGCCTATACTTACAGAGCTGATTCATTCTAGTCATGTGGTTCCTTCTTCACTGTAAAGCTTGAGGGGGTGATTGGTGTGGGTGATGAGTTGTTTATTTCAAGTGCAGAGTGACAAGAGCTTCAGAAGGAGCTAATGATGTAAACCGCGATGAACTTTCACTGAAAAGAGCTACACCTTCATCAGAACCTACCTATAATTGCAAGTGTAGCCTACAGTTGGCCATCATGTAAAGCAGATCTGCTCATGTAAAGGCCATTGGTTCAGCATTTTGGAATTACTGTTTACTGTTACGTTTGCTAATGTATTCATGTTGCATGGAAAAAGACCACTAGCTGCATATGCATCTTGAAGTAGCCTACAGATGACAGACGGATCAATATCAGATGAGGATGTATCTTTAAAAGTACATTGCAGGTAAGCTATCCAGTCTCCGAAAGAGAGCAATGCACTCGACCTAAGTAAAATAAAAGTTTGTTACAAAGAAAAGCTGTTAACATGACTGGTGTGTTCTGCCAGTATGACCTGATGAGTTTTTTTGTAGGCCTCAAACTTTGATTAATGATAAAACGTCCCTTCACATTTGTGAAGGTAACAAAAAGGACTTAAAGTGTCCATTGCTGCCTTTCTATTTTGGCCCAAGCTTTGCATGTTTTGAGCATATTTGAATACATGAGGTCACTGGAAATATAGTCATTTGAATATTTTGATAAACATAACCTTCAAAGACAGCACACACAAGGTGTTAGATTTCAGTTGCAGCAAAAAGTAAGCATTGATTGTGTGTGCTTGAATGACATACAAAGTTGTAGAAGGCAGAAACTAAGGAAATGCAAAACAAACACTTGTTGAACTATGTGCCATCTTGGGGAAGAATCTAGCCATAATCTGTATGGCCCTTAACTGTATCTTACACTGAATGTAAACTCTCAGACTTTTACAGTCAGGCAGTGGAAAGATAGACAGACTCCCATCACAAAGGATTCTTCACATCAACTTCATCATTCCTTTCAACTGCTATATCAAACAGATGCTAAGCTCCTCTAGACAGAAAGAAAACCTACAAACCTTTTCATGGAAGCTCCTTTAATGAAAAAACATGGATTACTTCTTCAAAGTGTGCTTTTACATTTCTCTAACCAAAGCCTTCATACAGTTACCTCCATAAGTATTGGAATACATGCTAAGGTTAACTTTATAGAGGAAAATAATCTTCTGGAATTTGATCTTAATGGGAACAAAATGAGAAGATATCCAACCTTTAAGGACGTCAATTTTCTTTGTGAATGAATAGTGTTTCGTAAATAAATAAATGTTTTTCTTAAAATAGGGGTCATATTGGAACGCTTATGTTAACCCTATGTGTTACAATTCCCATAGGCAGGCATAATTTTATTATCCCTTACTTAAATGCCAGTTATTTCATGGATCCAGGACACTATGCACCCTGATAAAGTCCCCATTGGAATTGAAATAGCCCCACATCATCACATACCCTTCACCATACCGATTGGCATGGTTTTATTTCAGTTATTTCAGTTTCTCATTGAGCTCAATGCAAATCAAACCAGCTAATAGGCTAACTGAAATAAAACCATGCCAAGGTTTTTTCTCTATGTATGGTGAAGGATCCCTCATACAGGCATATGCTACCACACAATGGTTGCGTTCCTCAGACGATCGATGTCTAGCTCTTCCACCAGCACGCTCAGGCCAATCCAAACTTTTTTCACCTGCTGTTCCTCATTGGTGGAACACACTAACAGTTCCTACTAGAGTAGGGACATCCCTCTCCATCTTCAAATAACGTCTGAAAACCCAGCTCTTCTGAGAACATCTCTCATAGCACTACTTACAACTAGTCTATAGCTGATACTGACAATTTACTCATTGATGCACTTATTGCACTCATTGATTACATTCATGTGATTGAGGAGTAGGTGTCTCCTTTTGACTGGTTGTATCCAGTTGCACTAAAATGGAGAGGACATATTATCAAAGATCCGCTTTAACTCTCTGATATTATATTGCCCATTCATAATACCCAACTTTATTATCACAATATGTCAAAGGAACAATGTATTTTCAAGCTGTTTTATGTGTTTGAATGCGAATGAATTTATGACAAAAATAAAAGACTTCCTAAGAGCAGGTCAGCATGATGCCCACTGTGCGTCTACCAGCAGGCAGCCAGGATATGAGCAGTGTGAAATAATTACTTAACCTAATACATTATGCTAAATCAACTGTGGTTCCTGGCTATTCAATTAGGGCTCTCCATTAAAGAAAGTGTTTTTTTTTTTGTTTGTTTGTTTTTTTTTGGCATGGCTACATTGGTCACATCTAAAGAACATGGCCCTTGTTCACAAAGTATTTCATTTTGCTGCTAATTGAATTCTAAAAGTTTACCAGTTAAAAGTTCACAAAGCTGTTGAGACCAATGTTAGTGAGGAAAAGTCTCTTTTCAGACAGATCTGTGCTGGTGGCTTGGCCTACAACAAAGAACAAAAGATAATCAAATAAAGACAGAATACTAATTAAGTATCACAGTCTGTGGCTATGCAATACATGTGATGACATGTTTGTGTATACATTAACTGGTTTGACTTCATTTTTGATTAAAAATGCCATCCAACAGTCTGGCTTGCTGCACGGTCCGGCCTACTGTCCGGCACCACTGCACTGGAGTTCTGGTTGACCCTGTGTTCCGGAACCTTGCAGAAGAGGTACAGTAGACCTACTGTCAACATCTCCCTCATGATGGAACGGGAAGAGGCAAGTTGAAAAGAACAGCTATTTTCAATTAATTAATGCACCCTGACAAAATATTCAAATGAAAAGATATAAAATAAATGTAAAGAAAGGAAACAAATTCTAAAAAATATCAACAACGAAAAAAGCAGTCACACCCAATTTCAATTTCAATTTAATGTCACTTATAGAGCGCCAATACATTACACATGTCTCAAGGCGCTTTACAGAGTGTTAGACATTCAAAGAGAGCCCATGAGTAACAGGGGCAAGGAAAAACTCCCTAGAATTGGAGATACATATAGGAAGAAACCTCAGACAGACCCACGACTCAAGGGCCCAACCCATCTGCCTTGGGTCAGTTACAGTACAGTCATTTGTAGTTTGAAAGTTACAATGACAATGAAAGTTCAAATAGTCCAGTGTAGGGAATAAATTGTCCATTAGTGATCCATTAGTTATTTCGGAAGGTGATGGGTCGCTGGGATCCGAGGGCCAAAGATTCGGGCAGGGAACCACAGCAGGCGATGGTAGGGCAGTCATAGGGATGGCGAAGGCAATGGCGATGGTAGGGCAGTCAGAGGGATGTGACTTCAGGTGTGATGAGGGACAGGCACAGAGATGGTTGATGGCTGGTAATGGTTTACCTCACAGGTGAGGTATAGGGGAAAGGGAAGAGAAATAGAGTGTGTTAGTATTACTGTAAGTCATATTAAGTATTCATAAGTATATCAATGGTGATATAAATGGTTATACTATAGAGGGTTTACAAAACGCTTTTACACATCTTTTTTGTGGGGACAGGTGCGTAGGAATAGGTTACCCAGTTAAACCCGAAGAGGCATCCCGCACATCGTCCACCACGCATGCAAACATCCACCCACCCACCACGCACGCAACATCCACCCACCCACAATGTTTTAACACTTATGTTCTGTCCCTTGGGTTTTCTTCTCCCCCCCTATCTTCCCAGAACAGTTCCACTATAGGAACCCAGTAACTTAAGTTAGCCAAGAAGTACCACTTCAGCCTTGATATCCTCCTGCTTTTCATAAGCATTTAGAATGAGCATGACACCTGGTGGATAAGGATGAATTATCCTAATATATTTTATTCAGTCCCCTGCCAATAGCACAGTAACATAGCAACAACTGCCTTTCATCCGTGGGGTATGTGGGTGCTTTTTGATGTGCTTTAATGGCCCCTGAAAGAAATGCATGGGTCAGAATCATTCCTGTCATCACTGCCCAAGACTTTTATCTAAAACAGGCAGGCCAAAAGCACTTGAAGAGCCTGCCATTCATAAAGGACATTTACAATGCCATCCAGGAATGGTTTCTCACACCGAAAAGCTTGGTTTATAAAGGGTGTATAAGATCAACAGTCTTTCTGACATCTTAATTTCTCAGACTTGAAAAGATTATTGCTGAAGAGAATCACTTTTTGAAGAGACATTCTAAGATTAAAGATGTTTTGCTGCACACCCACATTACAGATCTGTTAACATGATGTTAACAGCTCTAAAAAAATAGACTCAGAGTTAAATGCAATACATTTTTTTACATTTGCAGGAATTCATTACATTGGTGGGAAGGTTTAAAAAGTTATTGATTTTCCACCAATGTAGTACAGTACATCATTGATTTAGTGAAATTATATCTGTTTTGCAGTTGTTAACAGAGATTAGAAACAGTCCAAAGAACGGAAACTGAAATGAACACAGTTTTTGGATGAACATAACTTAAATCGTCAACTTCGCTTGCTCCAGAGTGAAAACATTATTTTCAATGTTAGATAACCGGTTAATAACAGTATTTATTGTTCTACCTTTGTTTAAATAATATTCAAATGTCGATAGGCTTGGAAAGTCACCTGCCAACACAGTCGTCCATAGACTAGACCACTGGGATGAATTTAGGCTTCAGTCTTACTGTAAGTCTTTAGTCTTTAGTCTAGATTTTGTAAATCAGTGTCTCCCCTGTATAATAGGTTAGAACTAGATGATCAAAATGATTTTCAAATCCAACACTATCTAAATGCCTTTTACAAGTTTGTAGCCTAAATTACTGAATCATTTTGTGAAATAACATAAGCTACCACAAACACAAGGAAAATATCTATAGGCCTGTCATGCGGGAGCATCACACATGGGTTAGGCTATTACAGAGCTTCAGACATCAGACAAGTGTTAAGATCTAATATTAGATCTAAGATTAGATCTAGGGTTGCTGCACCTAGAGAGTGGAGACATAATCTGGTTTTACTGTAAAATTACTGGTGTGTTTGCGTGAGAACAAGAGCGTCAAGGTTAGCTCTTTGCCAACAAATGACAGTGACAGTGGAATTTTGTTTATGTGAGAGGCAGACAGGCAAATATGGCAGACAGGCAAATATGAGCAATATAGAAAGATGGCGCAGAGCAGGGGATTGGTAAACTCATGCTGTATGTCGGAGAAAACTATAAATAAGCCTTCCTCTTGGATCTGTAAACAATATGAGCTAAACTGTCCGACTTTTGCTTTACTTTAAGTGAAATTAAATCCATTCAATGACAATGAACTTTTGCTTATTGCAAAAGCAGATAGGCTATTTCAATGCTTGACGTTGTTTGTAGACCTATATTAGGCCTACTATTTACTATTTACTATTATTTATGGTAAATTCTCACCGAGGGTTTCTGTGTGTGTCTGAAATGAGCTCCAATATGCGTAGAAGAACACTCATCCACTCATTCACAGTCATTGCCAGACAGAGGCACCCTGACTTTAGGAATATTTAATCCCTGTAACACACATGTTAGAACTTGTAACCCAAGTCTTTTCTTGTGGCACAGCCAAAATTACCATTTTAATGATATTATTTGACAAAGATAATATAGCTATGGCAAAAGAGCTGTCAAAGAGCAAAGATGGTCAAATAGCCTCTCATTTCTATGCTAGCTATGCTAGTGATGTCCGTCAATAAATGTTTAAATGTATCTTATTTTAAGTCTTGTTTACTAAACATGCTGTTGTAATGCACATGGTGAATATCCATACACAAAATATACATTTGGATTTGCATTATATTGTCAAGAAGACATTTCTTGAGCAAGAGTAACTTATTCTTCTGTCTCCTCAGGTGACTGAATAGTTAACATTTTCAACCATGCAGTGATCACTATGGATAGAGAGATCTCTTATGCCTGAGCAAGGGTTATCTGGTAATGATATGAGAAACTGTATGTTAGATTTGATATTGGTTATTGTAATACACACTGCCTAAGGAAATTCAAGATGCTCTCTTAAGAACATCATGCCATGTGAGCATTATTAGCACTCCAGATGCCATTTTATTAAGAGACTATATTTTTGCTTCATCCATTCATATGTAAGCACTATTCCTCTTATATGGAAGCAATTCCTTATACTAAAGAATTGTTATTTTATAGTTAAGAAGCCATTTATCTGTATTTCTCCCTTGCAATTTATCTCTGTTAGATTAAGGTACATTTTCAACAAATAATGTAAAATGGATTCAATATCATATGCAATAAGCCAAATAATCACTGAAAATGTAAAAACATATCTGTAATCTATGCAAATGGCAAAAAACGATAAAAACAGGACAAATTGTTGACAGAACATTTGTATGACTAAAAGGGGGTTGGAATCCCATGTTTGCCAGATGAGAGGTTCTGACTTCTCAGTAGATCCCAGCTAACCTTTCAGGATGTGGACAGATGCTGAATATGCTGATGAAATTACCTTCATTGCCACGACTTCACTTGTTTATTCAGTGATACCTGAATCATCCATCCCTGTGGGACAGATGTTTTAGGAATTGAATATAAGGTACTCTTGATATGCATCAGTACACAGAGCCCCATGTTTTTATAATGAATGGAGATGATAAACCTGGATAGACCATTTCATCTTCCCCTGTACTGTATTTCAGGTGACATTTATAATGGACAAGTGATTTATTAGATGTCTATATCATCAACAGTCTCAGACACTTACGTCATATGGACCTGTGACAGAGTTTTCAGCTCAGATAGGAATAAATCTATGGCAGATGAGGCCAGCTATGTTCTTTCTTCATACAGAGATAGGGTACACAAACAAAGAAACAAGTACACACAGACACACAGACACACACACACACACACACACACACACACACACACACACACACACACACACACACACACACACACACACAGTGACGTGTACATGTACAAAAGCCACAAGGTCCTATGCCACGCTCATGTGCCTGTACCTGCTAGTTTGATATGATACCTGTGAGAAGACTTGCATCCGCTGAGTTCCCACTCCTCTGTGGGATAAAGGCCTGGAGCTGTGACTGCACATCGGGCCTCAGTGGAGACAGAGGCAGGGCAGGTGCAGGGGTGAGAGTTGTGTCGCAGCTCATGCTCCTCACACTAATTAAGTTCGGTGGCTTTGTGTGGTCGTGCCTGGTTACACTGGCTGACCAAAGAGGTTCAGTGTTGAGGGATTTGCTTGAGAGATGTAATAATCGTCACCCTTACTTTCCTAAATCAGCCAGCCCTATTCCCTTTTTGTTCCCCCGCCGTTTGCAAATGCTTGCAAATGGCAGCAGTGTCCAAGGTGTAGAGGCTCTTTAAAGGGTATTTTTTCATAATCAACTCATCCGTGGGAGGTTTAAGGTGCTCACGTTTCTGCTCCCTGATATCCTTAAGAAGTATTGCAGATTTAATTTCTATATCTTATAGATATAGATTTATTTTTGTGTTGTCATGCCAAACTGCTAAATACTTCTGTCATTCACTTTATCTATGACATGGGCATAATGCATCACCACTGAGTACCAATGTGTAGGAATCAGAGTATATTACAAATTGAATTCAAACAGCCAATTCATTGCAGTTAACTGATGTTTCCATCTATCTATACACACTGTTTTTGAAAAAGAAGTGGCCCAAAGACCTGGTTCTCATGTAGCATGAGGAGGCTTTGAGGGGATTCATTTGCATGCATTGAGGGCCCTCACCTGCCTCCCACCTATAGTGAGCAGGCGGGTGAAAGCCATAGCAATTGACCAACTGCATAACATAAAGATTAGAACTGCTCAGGTTTGGCTAAAACGTGTGTTTTCAAATCATGTAAACAAACACACAGACCAACATAATGCTGGTCATGTACAACTTAATCCCCCCCTAACCAGATGCTTCTCTGTGCTAGAATAGTTGCTCTTGGGTGTCATAAGGTCACCTTAGCGGATACCCAAGGCTCAAAGAATTAAAATAATTATTGTAGTTCAAAAGGAAACTCTTCCTCCTATGTGCAGCTAGCAACCTCATTTAAATATTGATTATTGACTGTATTTATACATATTGTGTACTTTGATCCAATGTCCTTGTGTTCAGTTTCATGTTCGTTTAATTTTTGGCATATCATTAACTAAGAATTTACAAGGTCCGAGTGCACGCAATTTTAAATCCAGCAAGAAATTGCTACCACTATGACATCTATTTGCATAATTATATCATTGTATCATTGTATAAACAATATTGTGCTATCAAAATTACATAAGTTCCATTGTTGGCACAGCAAGACACCTACGTATCTAGCCAAAGAAATGTTTTGCTTCAGGGGTGTTTTATATGTTTAGCCACAATGTAGGTTCCATCTGTAAACAATCAGAGTGGCCTTAGTCCATCCAGTGGTAGTGCGTCTGTGAAAGAAGCGAAGAGACAAACACTGGGGGCCAAGTGTCGGGTTTCGTCCTTTCTTTTCCCAAATTACCCCTTTAGTCCAGCTCTAGGGTGGCAACAGCCTGGGGATACAGGAGGCATTAACATGGATGAGAGGGGGGACTGCGGGGATTGATATAAATACCTGCACACCACAGTGTGTGCCTCCCACAGGTGTGCTCACTCTCTCCTCGCCAGCTAGCGTCATCTTCTCCAGTGAGGAAGGTGAGGTGAGGCGACGCCGATCAGGGTCCGAGCGCAGAAGAGTCGGGACTCCAGGATGACGTGCCAGGCGTTCAGCGCCGCGGACTCGTTCGCCACCCTGGCAGGAGACTCCCCTGCCCTGCCTCTGCTGATGCACCATGCCAGCACGGGGGAATGCCTGCCCGTCAGTAGCCACGCCAGCAACATGGTGTCCGCAGGTAAGAGAAGACCATGTTTTCATGTTGTGGTGCCACTGCCTCTCAGGCGCAGGAGATCTGGCCTCTGCTCCACTCTGTGATTCAGAAATCCTTCCTGGACAAAAGTCCTGAACAGCTGCTCCAATCCTTTTTTTGCAAATATGGAATACAACATTATATTGTATAATAATGACAAACTGTATATTGTGTATATATAATTTTAGAAATGAAAAAGTATATACACTATGTAAGTGTGTGTGTGTGTGTGTGTGTGTGTGTGTGTGTGTGTGTGTGTGTGTGTTCAGTGAGGTCTTACTTGGTTCTGAGGCCTTTGAGAAGGAATGGCTAACATTTGCCCAATTAATGCTCTGCAGCACCTTTGAGTGGGAGTGGGAAGGAGGCCAAGGAGATTGTTATAAATGAAGTGTGAATATTTCTAGTACTGGGAGCCAAGCAGTTATCTGTGAAGTGGTTTCTCCCCGAGGGCTTCTGACAGCTGGAAAGAGGCGGCAGCGGGGGTGGGTGGGAGACCGGGGGAACAGTTAAAGTGACAGAGGGGCTGTTCGATGGACGTGTATCTGGGCAATGTAATGGCTTTGCAGCGTATGTGGATGAGTGGGATATGTTTGATTATGCCACTGCTGGCTCTTCCTACAAGACTCAACCCCCCCACAGGGCAGAGCTCCCCAGAGTCATCAGTAGCATATTAGCTGGTGTCTCCTGCAACAAATGTTAATGTCACTGCCATTTGAGCTTTACCGCACTGCTGGAGAAAGCTCCACCAGACAGGGCTAAGGATGTCTCTGTCTGTGCGGATTGCATTGCTTGATAGCATAATGATAAGCATAACACGCTTTTGGACATCATGAGATTGGGCTTTTATTTGTACTTACAACAATGAAATTATGCTTTTTGTTTTAAACAAGTTGATGGTGCTTTCTCTATGCTGTGGTTAACCTTCAAGTGTAAAACGTCTGCACTCTCATCCTTGAATGTTATTCCTCATTTTCATAAGTTGCTTTGTAGAAAAGCATCTGCTAATTGAATACATATTAACATGAATGTAAGCTGCCACAAATAGGTTGCACATAAATATTTTGCAAGTCTTTGAAATAGAACAGATGTTTTTTCTTTCAGTTTCCTGAGCTGGGTGTCTGAATGTCAGTCTGTGAGGTTCAAACAAACTGTCAAATACATTTATTTGACTCAGTCTCATGTAGCCTAAACTTTGAGTGAACCAAGCTAGCTATAGTTTCCTATACCTTGTGAATGGCAATTTATCCAGCAATGTTGTATTTTAAATGCTTTTCTTGTATTCCATAGGCACCTGAGCAGAAAACTATAGTGACTAACTGGCCACTAGTTTGTGTTTATCTGTATACCATCAAAATGAAATTAAGAAAAAGTAGTTAAGTGCAAAACATATTTATCATATCTTAAACCATACCAACTTAAATAGTGTTGCTTTATAATGGGCTAAAGCAATCATAATACATGACTAAGGTTGTACATGGACTGCAAATGAGTACATGTTTTCTCACATTTGATAAGCACATGTAGCAAAGCTTAAGATCCGCGTAGAGTAGAGCAAATCATGATTTCATGGGTGGGCTACAACAGCTTTGCATCTGATGCAATGATGACACGATGAGACTACAGGGGAAGTGGGTCGCTATAGGTGCGTGGGCCAGGAATCCGAGCAAGCGGACAGCAACAGGCGATGGTAGGGCATACTGGTTATGGAATCATCCTATTGTAGCCCTTTGTAACATATACCTCAATTGGCTTTAAGCGCCATGTTGTATTCTCTACACCTAAATAAGGTATCATGTTTATAGGCCTACTGCCGTGTAACTGACCCTAGGCAGATGGGTCAGGCTTTGAGTCGTGGATTTGCTTGAGGTTTCTTCCTATATCTATCTATAATCCTAGGGACTTATCTCTCACCCCGGTTACTCATGGGCTCTCTCTGAATGTTTAACACTGTAAAGCGCCATGAGACGTGTAATGTTTTGGTGCTCTATAAGTGAAATTGAATTGAAATTGGTAGTCACCCTGATGATTTTAAATCAGCCTGACTGTTTACTACTTGTTTGTTGTCTACTTTAAATGTTTGCTACTTTATTTATGTTGTCTGAGGTAATGTATCTGAATGGAACTAACCCTTGTAGCACTTGAGCATTTGAGGTATTCTAAACTACTGTAAACCCTGTGAATGGAGAGTTCTCAATAATGGTGGAGATTCATACAAAAGTGCACTGGATCTTCAGCCGAATTCGGCGATATTATGAGGCTTCGGCTTGAGGATTTATCTCAGTCTAGCGTTCCACTCACAACGCTGTGGTCAGTCCTTGCCATTTCTGGTTATATTGTTAATTTCATAGTGTTGTATGAAAACCTCCTCTTGTCGTGTCCTGTCATTTACAGGTGTCCTTTGATTGTGTACATTTGTCAGTGTCATTCTGCTGTGTAATTTGTAATGTTGTTAACATTAATTTCACTGATCTGGAAATGCAACTTTTGTGAAAATGCAACACTGTCTGGTGACCTGTTCTTTCTCCTCTAATGGCGTTGTAATCTGATGGTCAACTCTCTTTGAAGTGTCGTCCGGCTTGTCTCTGGTCCAGTCCTCCAAGCGGTCACACATGCATCTGTCCACCTCTGCCCTTGGCAACACGTCGGCTGGCCTGCACTACCCCATGCCTCCTTGTCACTATAGCAACCAGCAGACCACATACGGGATGATGGCAGGTGAGCTTGAGCTTCATGGGCTTTTCATTACGGACTGCTGGTGACTGTACTAAAGTCAGAAGGGAGGATGTGTGAGGGTTGTAAGCGGGGGCGGGATGTGTGTTCGGTCATTTTTCTACTTTATTTGAAGGGGTCTACATAAGGGTGACATGTAACCGTCATGAAAATGGCATGACACATTGTCAAAACCCGAAACTAAACTGTCAAAAACATTCCAAAAACCGAATGACACATTATGACAATGGTCATAAACATCAATAATGTGTCATTAATGTGCATGACATGTCTCATGTCATTCTTATGACGGTTACATATTACCCTTATGTAGACCCCTTACTGTATGCTACTGTGTGTTCTTGTCTGTCTAAAGTTACAATGACTTGACTTCTCCCTCTCCTCACAGCACAGGAGATGCTCTCTGCTAGCATCTCCCAGACTCGCATTCTACAGACCTGTAGCATGCCCCATCCCAACATGGTCAACGGAGCTAACACATTACCAGGTACAACAACCACAGGATGCCACTATTTGCATGGATGTTTTCCGCAATGGCGCATGTCAGACTTGTTTAGGCTGTCGTTCAGAATTTTAGACAAAGCAGTGGGCCACAATGAAGTTGTGTTTTCCAAAACAATGTAGGCGTTCTACTGAAAAATCCCTCTGAATAATGAAAACTCAACCTACTTCTAAAACTAGGCACATGGGAAGCACTCTATCAGTGTGTGTTCCTTTACATTGGTTACAGTCTAAAACAAACGAGATACCAAAGTAATACATTAATCATACAAACTGACATACCCCAGATTTTTTATCACAACCTGGGGCTAAGCAGTGATGTTCATATAATGGCTTTGTTAAAGGAATGGTAAGACGATTCTTGTCGCCATGCTTCCCCCCAGTGTTAGCAGGGGGTAAATCACTCAGCTGCACTATCGTGACAGAGAGCATTCACCTCACACCTGTAGCGTGAATGCAATGCGTGAATGTCCATGTGTGAATGATGAGCGTTCAGCTGGTGACTGATGACGACTTGTGTATAAATCCTGTTTATAAAATCCCAGAAGGCCAATTTGCTCAGTAGCGTGTGTCCACCTGATCCACTACTGTGTGAGTCACCTACTGTCACAGCCCTGCTCTGTTGAGTAGATAACCATGTCAATTATTTTAAAAGTGATCCAATGAAAGTGTAGCCTATATGAACTCATTACAATAAAACCTTGACTGTCACTGTCACACCAAGGGCCAAACAGGTAAAATTGACAGTTTATGGGTGCCCTAGCGACTTATTTCAAGTCTTGATTTGTAAAAAAAAAAGAAACACATGAAATGAAATTGGGTAATCTGGTAATCTGTCTGGTACATCCCAATAATTTCTCTTTTGCATTATTGTCCCAAAACAACCACTAGAGGGTAGTGTTTCCATTACACTGATTCTGGCTCCTACATTGTATAACATTGCATTGTTCATTTAGGGTTTGCCTTAGCAGTTCACACCCATGCCTACATTGTATCTGTCAGAATTCCAACTACAGAGTGTATGCTTTAGGGCAATACAGTAGCAGTACCCCTTTCCCAGTGCTGAATAATGTAGTGTGTGCTGGGACTCCTTGGGCATGTGTTCTATAGCCCCGGCTCGATCTGCAGGACCAAAAGGGCATCAAGCCGGATGGTGTTGCCCTGGAATGTGTTCCTTGAAAATGTGTCTGAATGTGTTTCAAAAAGGCAGTTTGGCCCCGTGCCTGTACAAGTTCCCGGAGCACAGCCTGGGAGGAGGGTCATGCGCGCTGAGCCACAGCTTCGCCCCGCTGCCCCAGGCTCTGCTGACGGAGGAGCCCAGCCTGGGCGACATCAAACAGGAGCTCCGCCGGAAGAGCCGACCCCCAGAGGAGCCGCCTGACATGGACTCACCCCAAATTCGGGAGCTGGAGAAGTTTGCTAATGATTTCAAACTGCGCCGGATCAAGCTGGGTGTGTTCTCTCAATACATATAACAATGTTTCCATGTATTCACATGGTTCAATAGAGCATAGTACTGAAAAGAATAGGAAATACACCAACTTGCACTGCTACTGTCACTGAGTGACAGCGACAGGGGCCTGACATAGCTGGGAGGGAGGATATTTATGAAGGTCTAATTTCTTCTCCCCTATTATTCATTTGTGTTATATACAGTATGTAAATCATTCACCCTCTTAGATGCCGCTAACTGGGTTCTTACGATGTCCTCTGACAGGCTACACCCAGACCAATGTAGGTGAGGCGCTAGCTGCTGTCCATGGGTCAGAGTTCAGCCAGACCACCATCTGCCGTTTTGAGAACCTTCAGCTCAGTTTCAAAAACGCCTGTAAGCTGAAGTCCATCCTTGCCAAGTGGCTGGAGGAGGCCGAACAGGCTGGAGGTGAGTGGGCAAATATTCAACCAAACTCTGTGAGTGTGTGCGATGGCACAAGTCATGTAAATACACATACCGGTAGGATTTACCGGGGGGGTATTCCAAGTATGTGGCTTAGTGACAAACCTGGGTAAGTTAACTCAGAGTAAGTGGTAAACCTCCTGATAGAAGAGTTGTACGGCTTTATTCTCCTAACAAAACAATGCCATCGGGTTCTTGTTGTAGGAGGTTTACCACATACTCTGAGTTAACTTACCCAGATTTGTCACCTAACCACGTACTTGGAATACCACCCTGTCCGTGCATCTTATAGTTTGCATCCTTATACTTTGCTGCCGTCCCTTTAGAAGAAACTGACTCTTGTTTTTAGTATGATGGATCATCAGTAATAAAGTATGGGGATGCTCTAAGCCTCTATCCTTAGGCCATATGAATGTTAATCTAAATTGTTCCCGCCTGCACAGCTCTGTTTAATGAGAAGATGGGCATACACGAGAGAAAGCGGAAGCGGAGAACAACCATCAGGTAAACACACTGCTGGGAAGACCTTTCATCTTCTATCCTATCCTTTTGCACGTCAGCACATTAATATCTTATTCTTATCCTCTGCACAGTATGGGGGCGAAAGAGGCCCTGGAGAGAAATTTTGTGGAGAAGAGCAAGCCGTCCTCGCAGGAGATCGTCCGCATGGCGGAAGGGCTACACCTGGAGAAAGAGGTGGTGCGCGTGTGGTTCTGCAATCGCAGGCAACGGGAGAAGCGCGTGAAAACCAACCTGCACCACAGCTCTTTCTTCTCTAAAGAGGTTCCCTCCTGCAGGTAGACATCACGTGGAACTCTTCCGTGAAGATTTTGAAATGACATACGGAAAATAAATCTCAGGAATATTTGCCTCAAAGCAATGGAAAATACAGTATGTTTAGCTTTGACTTAATGTGAGTAAACTACAATGGTGGATTACAAACCATAGCATATACTGTATGTGTTAGCTTCACTTGGATGCTGGACATATACACTAAAAGACTTACTGTAACTTCAGTTGATACCTGAGTACTGCTTATTTTGATGAAAACGTTGTACCCCAGATTATATTTGAACCAAACTGTTCTCAAACTAATTCCATGTTTACATAATCACCACTCACTGTCATTAATTATGGTAATACAGTACATTTGACGTTACCTTCATAATAATGATGAGAGTTGGTTTATTTCAAATAATATATTTGCTAATAATTTATGCTATTAATATTATTAAAATAATTGTAATAATGTGATTCTAAAACAAATGGCATTTCTATGCATCTCTTTTACCTGTATCATCATGGTACAGTATGTTATGATTAAACACAGTAATAAGACATTGTTCCTGTGTTGTAAATTCTGAATGAACTGTATACTATTTAATGGGGGTATCATCATCCTCATTAACCCAACATTTACAGAATACTCTACATAATGTGTAGTTAATGATATATCCAATAGAACAATCATGGAATAGCATTACAATAAATGATTAAATGTATCCAATAATAATAGAATAATATAACAGATTCATTATTAAAACGTCCATAAAATATTTCTTGGATGAAGGCAAGCCCTCAGCAGGTTTTACCTCCATATTTCACAAGAGCTTTCACCCTAATACAGTAAGCTGCATACACAGTGGGGTATAAGAGGTCCCTATAGAGCACACTTTCTAAGATAATTTACTCATTTGGGTGTCTGGCTTGGCCCAGCACAGGTGTGCTGCCTTTATATCACACATCTATACGTCTCTTTGACAACGAAGCACTAAGGTCTACTCTTGATGTACAACTTCACTTTGGGATGTTATCCTACATGTGGAAGAGATATGTGGATCATATCAACTGTATTATGGATTCTGTCAGCAAAACCCACTAGTATATCCAACCAACACAGATCATCCTCTGGAAAGACCCTTTAATAATACCATAAATATACAATGATGTGATACATTAATGTCAACCTCAGAAACAAAACATGATTGGTAGTGAACTGGCTGTGAACTTTTATGGAATAACGCACCTTTTCTTGGAAAAGATGTTATATGAGTTTTTCTGCACAGGGAGCAGAAGGAAATTATTTGGTCCAAGACCATTCTTCATTGAAGCTGTTAAAAACTCAAATATTTTAGATTTATTGAGGTACTTGTGGGTTCATTAAAGGTTTCATAGAAATAGTGCTTTCTTTCATTATCAATTCTGTGATGAAAATTTAAAAGCTGCCTAAGAGGAACTTTCGAAATGAATGAAAACATAGCAGAACTGAAAATATGACCAATAAATGTTCTCTTGCATGCAATTAAGATTGCAGGGGGAAAAAGAAATAGAAACTTGATTCATCTATTGATCTGGTCAATTGGTTATTGCCTGAGTAAAGGTTCAAGAAACAAAGGGCGCCTCTCATTCGTCTTTTTATTTATCCTCCCTTCCTTCCTCGGTCCTCATTCTCACTGATCTAGATAATGATGGGGCGTCAACAATGGGATAGTCTATCCAGTGTTTGTCATAGATCAGTGGGAACGAGCCTGGAGGACCGAGCATCGAGGATCGAGGTTGAGAGAGGGGCCAAAGAAAGACCATTGCCATGTGGGTCCAGTCAGAATCATTCCATTTGTATGACTGATAGTGAGGGCAATACCAATCCATTGCTGATACGGTGAGCGGAGATTGAAATGCCTGAGCCATAATGAGTAAGAGATTCAATAAGTTCAGACTCAGCTCAATTGGTAATTCTTTAGGGTGATTAAGCAATAAATCGCTGCTTAACTCAATTAAGTCTGCAAATATAATTCAAATTAACCTCACAGTTAATTGGAGAGGGTTTATTCAAAATGTCTCAAAGGCACCATGCAAGGCAAATTGCTTTATTAGGTATAAAGCCAAATAAACTGTACATTAATATACAAATAGATCTTGAAACCATTATGAACATAACATGTTATCAAATTTCCAACATTTAAAATTACAAAGATATCAAGTTACAAGACAAGACATGAAATTAACATAAGTGCAGTACAGTATATTGCTTTTTTCAGTAAGAGGAGATGAGAAGACAGATCAAGTCACACCTATGCAAGAATATTCTCATTAGTCCCATTCATGACTTTATTTTAGCCATGATGATCATTATCCCTCATGTATTCACAACACTTCATCAGTGGCTTCCCAAAAACAGTGTTTATAGCCACGCCCACCTACTGTAGCTCTACTTTCAGGGAGATTACTAGTCTGGAATACCATAGTTCACTAGCGTTTCCATCTGTCCGCAGATTACCTGCCCAATTAGCGACAAGAGGGGATGATGCTTTAATTTCAAAATCCAAAGTGGCTGTGGTAAACGTATCAACGCCTGCAAACATCAACAATTGCAGTCGTCTGAATGCATACATTTATGTACAGTAAAAGTAGGATCATATACATTGTTTCCTGACTGTCAATACTGTTTATTGTCAGTTTGTAAAGTAAGGCGAAGAAGGAAGCATCAGCAGTAATCCCTGATCAATGTGATTGGTTAGGCTGGACCAATGATTTCAAAGTTAACGCTATACCACACAAGTGCTGGAGAGGTAAAGTGTAACCAGACTATTCACTTTGTGGCTCACAGACTACTTATCTATAGACACTGGGTGTTGAAGGAAGATGTTCTGTCTTCAGAGGAGCTGAACAGAAAGTATGCTTTGATTTCTTATGCAAGGATCACAGCATTTCACACCAATGTAAAATTGCCCTCTTGAACTGTCACCTATTAATTGTCATGTGAACAGTACATGTACTTCAAAAACCCTCAGAATCACCATTAATCAGATTTTCACAACGATCAGATGTTCAGCACACCCTGCTGCTATTTTCAGTCACAGAATTTTGTCTCAGCTCAAAATTTTCGTTAACACAATCATTGTTTTTCTCATGCAGATCTTTTCTTTTGATGACAGGAGGGAATTAAACGTTTAAAAAAAAAATCTATTTCGATCATGTAATTTAAAGTGTTCAAGGAATCCCTATCAAGCACAACAAAGATTAATACTCACAGTGAGATACCTAAAAAGACAAAAAATAAAGATGTTAATGTACAAATAGACGGTCAATTCTACCAGTAAAAAGACCTACACCACACAGTGACCCATGCTTGTATGCCATTATGAAAGACATTGTACCAACCCAAAATAACCACCAGATAGCTAAACATATTCAGTGAGGTACAAAAATGATTTCTTTCTTTTTGGGGGGGATTATAAGGAACTGTGCATTTAGAATGCAAATCACATCCCCAGTCCATAGAACCATGGTGTCATAGAACCATGTTTTCCAAACAATGACCAATATTCATTTGCAGAGTGTGGTCAGCATATTGTATGCTGACTATAACTACCGGAGCCTCTCCATCAGCCACTTTCAGGCAAACAGATCCACCCAGGAGAACCCCATCCCACTCAACCCTCTCGTCTACTGTACACATCATCCGTTTCAGCTTTGAAGACTGCAGGCTTTTTCATCAGTTTCATTAACACCCACATCCAACCTCCTCATCTCTATCTCTATGCCCAGCTCACTTCACTTCAGGTACAGTGCTGGCAGTAGACACACTCATGACTTTGCAGATGATGCACCAGCTGAAGGTTTCAGGAGATGGTTAGTCCATCCCGAGGGCCTTGAGCTGCCTCTCAATCTCATCATCTGAGATGGTGGAGGTCGTTTTTGTCTTGGATGAATGGAGAGGGGACTTGCCTACTACGGGAACTCTTGACATCTGCAAAGCAGCATCCGAGACACTGGTTAAAATCGATCATTGTTTATTTACACAAAGCAAGCAAAACAGTTTTTTCAACTTGGATAGGAAAGAGTGATTGTCTCGGAGTGTAACTGGATGACAGGGAGAGAAAGACAAACTTGAAATAGATAAATACAGATAAACAGGCAGAAACGGAAGAAACTCACTTTTCCTGAGATCTCAATTCCAATCTGGTCCAGAACTTGCGTCACGATATCTTCTGATTCTTCTTCATCACCTGATTCCTCAAAGATCTCATCCAACGTGTTCTTGACTGTGGAGTAGAAAGACCATAGACTACATATCATTTCGTATTCTACATAACTGCCGGCTAAACTCAAGAGATTTATGACTCAAGTGTAGAAGGGCCCTTACTCATGTCCTCTGTCATTCCCATCTTTAAGTTCTCCTTCTGGAAGTCCAGCATGGTCTTTAATGTATTCTGTGGGTCCATCTTCTTATTTACAGTCTGCATGGTCTAAGGAATAAAAATGAATCATATCATTTCTGCGATTTCACAGGAAAGACAACAGCCCACAGATAAAAAAAAAAGAAAAAAAAGTACACATGTTGTAAATAGATGCAATAAGTAGCGGAAATTAGATGTGGGAATTCATTTTGGATGCGTGCCACTATGAATCTCACCAAGTGTGTCTCATTATGTCAGTGAGTGACACTACCCCAACACCGCAGAGGAGAATAGAGAGCAGAAAGCAATATTTCTTTGTACAACCCAACAGTCTCTCTCTCTCTCTCTCTCTCTGCCATGGCCTCATTAAACCCCATTTCTTATTTACTGCACCCTGAAACAGCTGTGGCTGACACCAGTTCCCAGGACACTGAGTAACAGACAGGAGACAATTCTAATACCGTCCTCCTTTCTATTGCACCAACAAAGCATGACTGGATGTGATAATGTCAACATGGCCTACTTTAGCTAGAACTGAACTACTGCAGACGCAGGCAACTAACACTTGTACTCTATCTCACACACTCTCTCTCTCTCTCACACACACACACCCACACCCACACCACACGCACGCACGCACGCACGCACGCACGCACGCACGCACGCACGCACGCACGCACGCACGCACGCACGCACGCACGCACGCACACACACACACACACACACACACACACACACACACACACACACACACACACACACACACACACACACACACACACAAACACCCACCCACACCCACACCCACACCCACACCAACCTAGGGAGAGAGAGAGGGCTGATGAAAGGGGGGTACAAACGAGCAGCTAGAGACTGAATTCAATTAGCCCTCATTTGCATATTTTACTAATCTGGCTTTTACCAACCTGGTGTGCCTGCAGAGGGATCTGTTCATATATAAGACCATTGTGTTTTAGTGCACTACACAAGTGCCTGCCACCAACACTCTGCTGCCTCTATTGCCCCCTTGGCTGTGGTGGTGAGTGCTATTGCAGGAGCAGAGAGAGCATATGGGTAGACTGGAGCATGGCCCCTGCCTGCCTCTCACTCTAATGTCTGACTTCAGGCTTTATGGTGCTCTTATAACACAAGGAACAAGGCAATGCCATATGCAGCAACTTGTGAAAAGAACAGTTTTATATGATCGTCTTTTGTACTTCTTGAAAAATTCAGTTAGAATTAGATATGTACATATTTGACATAATTCAGAGACATTGACACATCCAGACTGCTAAGATAATGTAATTAACGAAAATATTCCATGATATTGTACAACACAGAAGGCTACTGTACTGTATGTGTATGAAATGTGTCAGTATATAATAGCAACACTGTAAATAGCACATGCAACAGAACTAGCCCTTGCCTTGCAATATTACCAACCACACATCTACCACTCGGAGGCAGAATACAGATTTTGCTTAAACAAAGTATTGTGTCCCTAATTAAAAATTATTTTGATGTACTGAGCTCAGTGAGCAGTTTGCATTGTTCACACACGTAGACCAACTGCGATTAAATACAGAAAAGCAGACCAGAGGGACTAGCATTATTAATGCAGAGGGCGAGGCGGTGATTTCTGCTGACTGGACACGTCTCTGATTACACTGTGCTGGCTAACGGATGCCATGTATCTGCAGATAAGTAGACCTTATATAAAATATCAGATGTGCTTCTCACTTTCGCTGAGGTGGACATGGCTCCTGCCATCTTCATCTGAGAGTTCATCACTTTGGTTTGGGTGGACATGGAGGTGACCTTCGAGCTCACAGCGTACGTGCGGTTCTTCTGTTTCCTCAGCTGGACTAGCTGCTTGGCAAGTATCTTGCAGGCTTCTCTGTTTCCTGTTTTGGCCATCTTTTTTATTTCCATTTCCTGTTCAAGAAAGGGACAACACATTATTTCATAGTACAGAGTAAATATGGTTCTAATAACAAGTTTTAACATTTCAATAATGCTAATAAAACATAACCTTTCTTTTTGCTGTGTGAGTGACCACACAGGACAGTGGCATATGCCATCATCTCACCAGTGAGGGAGCAATCTGTGCCTATACATTTGGAATTAAATGAAAACAATATCCCCTCTCTGCCTTAGGGAACCTTCCATGAATAAGCACTGAAACATACATTAATCTGAGAATCCATGTAAGAGAGAGTGTGTGTGTGTGTGTGTCTGTGTGTGTATGCATTTCCAAATTTCTCCCCAGGGACTAAGGCAGCCTGGAAAAATCCAAACTCATTCTCAAAGTAAATAGAGTCTGGTGACTCTCTCGGACACAAACATTAAAAGCTTTTTATATCTCAAGAGTAATTCATTATAGTGTTCTCTGAGAGGAATCCTGTGATAATGGGGACATCAGCTTTTAAATGTGCAGATGCTTGGACCTCAAGCTATACTGATGTGCAGACAGTTGTCATAATCATAAACACACAGACACAATCAGATGCCAGATAAGCAATATACCTATTTGCTTATGTGCTCGCTAGCAGATGTCAGCACAGAATGATATAATGGCTTTCAATGTGGCTGATCCAACACCTATTAGTGAGACTCATAACCGAGAATGCAAGGCATGTTTGTTCATCAGTGTTTGCCGAAGAGGCTGTCTCTTGAGCATGGAGACACTGACGGGGCCATCATCACTGACAGACCTGCTCCTGCTGATGAGCTAAATAGGGACGAGCCCTTGGCGTGTGCTGTGATGACACTCATAAAGCAGGTGCTGCTGCTGCTACTGTTTAGAATCACATCTGCTGGCTAAGCAAAAGACAGAGCATTAGCAACAGAGACGCTCAGCAATGCCCTACTTCACTCAGGAAAACAAAAAGAATCATCTCGTTCCATCACAAGTTTTTTTAAAAAGAAGACAAAAGACGAGACGAGCTCAGGTGTATTTTTTTTTTCTGTTTGCGCTTTTGGAAAGTTGTCCTAATTCAGTGCTCAGCGAGTGACAGCGGCTTGCTGGCTTTTGAGTTGTGGAATGGTTTATGGGTTTGTCAAACGCAGGGGGAAAGTGGAGCGGCAGCGGGAGATAAATGTCTGAGAGACAGACATGGATCCTGTCTGGAGATTAATGGAGTGCTTGTGAAGTTTTGAAGAACAGACAAGAGGTCTTCACAAGAGGAATCGCTTCTGAGATTTCTGAGAAATTGTTCTACATTATAAATGTAACGACAAAACAACGTTTGACAAGTATGACTACTCCACATAGCACACAATCATCTTTAATGATGATTTATCTGTCTTTAATGTGTGATGCATGATTGTATATTATAGAATAAACATATGATTATGTAAATTATGTAAATGTAAAAAAACACTGCACTTACTAACTGTACTTATGGAGTTAGGGCTATAGTATCATGTATGTGTAAATTGCGCAAATACACTAAAGTAAGATGTGGAATCAGTATACTACTTCAGCACACTTGTGCCTGAGTGCGCTTCAAATGAGGCGGAACCAACTGACTTGTGATGAATTACATCTCATCAACCTCCCCCTGCTTTTAAAAAAGATGAATCAAAGCCAGGGGGGTCAACAAAGGAAACAAGCCACACTGAAGGACTTACAAATTAAGCTGTGTGTGTGTTACATTTCAATATAGGTCATTTCCAGCATGGGACTTCTTCAGACCAAGAACAAAGCCCCAAAAAGTAGATTAATTAAAAGATGGTTTGTGGCGAGAGGGCTTCAGAGATCCCCTGAGAGGTAATTATATGCATGCTGCATTTATCCGCACTTTAACACATGAAGAGCCACAAGTCCCCAATGCTATTATGAGCTAGAAAAATAGATGGATTGAGTGACTCCACTTACTGATACATCTCGTCGTTATCTGACTAAACCTAATTTCCACATTCAACCCTGTTTAACACTAACCATAAGGCTGGACACAAAAGGTTGTTTGCTATCTATGAATCTATTTCATGTGACACTTCACAAGCTAAGAATGCTGACCACCTCATGGGGTTGAGAATTCTGATGACTTGTAAAGGCCGGAGCCCACCGGACACGTACGCGACACAACAAGAAAAAAATTAGAACTCCATTGTTTTTAATGGAGCAAAGCTCCACTAGAAAGGTCTGCCGTGCAGCAGCTACACAGGGATCGAAAACTGTTCAAAAATCCTGCATGTCAAGCTGCTGAACGCCGTATCGGGTGGGCACCGGCCTTAAGAGGAGGACATGGTGTGTGAGCACGGTGGAGTAGCTCGTCAAAGCATCTCTTCCTCACCATTTGCTTCTCCTGCTTCTCCAACGCTGCTCGGTCCCGAGTGATTTGTCTCTGGGTGCCTCTCAGCTCTTTTCCTTGTTCCTTAATGATATCTGAGGAGAACAAGGGTTTGGAGACAACCATTATTCAGGCTTTCATTTCCCTATACAGTACAATATATATATATATATATATATATATATATATATATATATCACATATCACATTCAGTTTATCAGAGAGCAGTTGATCTCATGCTGTTTTAGGCTGCCACCTCCGATCTGAAGAAGGCCATAAAGGCCAAAACGTTATCGCTATATTAAAAAACTGACTTATATAACTCAGAGTGTGGGGCATCTCTCTCCCTAACTAAGCTTTATTCCTAGTTGCCTGCACCTCGACTTTGGTGTGCGTTTGTACCTCTCCTCCTTAGGCTGCCACCTCCCCCGTGGGCCTCTGTGTTGAAACCCATATGTGGACAGATTGACAGTTGCTAGCTAACTGAGGAAACATTAACCAGAATGCAAGGGCACTGACCTACAACAAACCCTTAAAACGGTGTACAAAGCCAGCATGTCAGAACAGCCAGAATGTGACACATCCAGATTTGTCAGGGTTTACAGTGCTCACTCCAACGTGGACATGAGCTCATTTCTAGAGAAATTAGTTTTATGTAGAATAACTTTTTGTTCTTA
>NC_084997.1:23186857-23256857 GCF_963854185.1 Sardina pilchardus
ACACGTGGATCTATATCCATATGTATTGAAATATGCTGGATCAGATGCTAGGACACGTGGATCTATATCCATATGTATTGAAATATGCTGGATCAGATGCTAGGACACATGGATCTATATCCATATGTATTGAAATATGCTGGATCAGATGCTAGGACACACAACTATATCTATATGTTGTATTGAAATATGCTGGATCTGCTGACTAAGAAGAGTGAAATGTCATTGTTTTCTTTCTGACACACTGATTGTTGACTCAATCATAACAATGCTCATTAATTGGAGGATTTTGTTCCCCATAATCGGATCAAAGGGATCATGTTAAAGCATGCAGTGACAGATTTGTGTAGTATTTATAAATACAATGCAAGAAAATAGAAAAGAGTGTTTTATATTCAGCTGATATTTTTCAGGGCAGGGCATAGAGGATGTACCCCATCGAAATTGGAAATTTGCCAGTGGGTTCAAAGCGACTTTCAACTTCTGATGGTGCATTAATTGGTGTTACATTCAGTCTTTCAGCTCCTTCTATGGTGCAAAGAACTTCAGGACTCATTTTTATTCATAATGGTGATGTGTAATTATCTAGTCCACACTATAGCCCAAAATAATCTTTGTGCTGGAGATGGCATGGATAAAGTAACCAGTGGGTTAAAATGGTCAAAAAAATAAAGGTTACCAATTAGCATATGAAGTTCTAGTGTCCATGCCTGTGTCGCGAACAGCATATTAACTCAGTAGAACCCTTTCATAATCGGCTCTGCGCAATTGCACTGCAAATTTAAATTCGAGGATGATATGACAATGCCACTGCGAAAAAACAGTGGAGGCAATTAAAGCAATCCATTGAACTCGACCCTTGTGCAGGATGATATCCTCAGCAGGTAGTCCATTAAACACGGGATAACACATGTTTTTATCATTTGTTATGGAGAATATGTTTCAGATTTAGACAGGAAATTGTATTCTTTGATGTGGCACTTAAATCCCATTAAACTAAGAGATGCCCATTTCATGGAGATTTGTGTCTCTCAGCTGCTGTTGAGGAGCACAAGACTGAGAGAGCGCAAGCATACATACGCATACTGTACAAGCATACATACAACATACTGTACAAGCATGACAGCATTGGTTCATGCTTTGTAAATAGTATTTAGCAAAAATTGCAGTACACTTTGATATGGGGAATGCATTACTGCATTGTTTTGTTGTTAATAAAACAGGGTTTTAATGACAATGACGCTATTAAAACTACCTCATTAAAAACTGTATTGTTTTCATGCTGTTAGTATTTTCTCACTTGTGTATTTTTCATGCTCTGTGACTTTATCAGGCACCTGCTATCAGCTTGCCATGCCGCACCACAATAAAGCACTGCTGCTCAGACACGATTGGCTGTAAACTCGTTCTGGTTGTAATGGTTATGTGATAACAGTTCATTATGAACGCCTGCTTTAATTAGCCTTATGGGAACAGAGCATGCAGCTGTATGGTGCACTAGAGTTATTCAATATGATTACCCGTGTTGACTTTAGTCTGCCATCAAAATTATATTATTACTCATTATTACCAATCCTATGTCTTTATGTTATCAACTGATAATGTTCTATAATAAACAATATACCTTGGTACTTATTGACTCACATAATGTGTAATTATTCCTTTAAGACTTTTTGTCTTAGTCTGTTTGTCACGGTGAGAGGGATTTTTGTTGGTGGTGTGATGTCTGTACAGTATGCTAATATTCTTTTGATGTTTCAAGAATGACATAAGGAAGTGAAGCTGATCAATTGTTCAGTGACCATAGTCCCCTCTGCAAGTTCTCTGTATGTTCAGGTGATGAAGAAGAATGAGGAGATTTACAATCTGTTCAAGCAATGTGAATATGTAGGACCCTAAAGTAGATGTCCTTAAAATGCACTTTTGGCCGAATGCATGCTTGTAAATTTGTATAATTAATATGTAATGTGTATGATGGCCTTACATTGCTGTTGTAGCAGATTTTCGGTGGCTGAAAAAAAGCTTGAGAGAAATGAAGAAGCTCTGCTCTAATTTGTATTTAATTGGGGGTTAATGCAATTTGCACCTTCATCATGATGATGTGCCATCAGCAAACTCCAGTCTGTAAGAATCTCCGATGTAATGCCATTTGGATGCTGCAATACATTATCCTGTCTGGACTTCACTGCACCTGTATGGTCCTGTACTCAGTGGAATAGCCTACATGTCAGACAGTCATAGCACCACAGCCGCATTACAAAGATGCACTAACCCCCATTTCCATTGACGTCTTTGTCAACTTCTGAAAAATGTGAATTCTGTATTTTACAAATGACAAAAACACACATATTCACTTGTTACTACACTGCACATAGGCATACATATTGTACATATCTGTCTATACGGTTCTCACTTAATATCCATATTTAGACCTTTCCTGTTTTTTTCTGATATATTACTGTTACACTACATATATGTATTTGTACTACTCTTATAATGTTACTACTTCACTGCACATATCTGTGTATCTGATCACATGGCTCATACTGCATATCCATATTCTGATATGTTACTGCTAATACACTGTGCATATTTATAGTTCATTTGTATTACTGTAAACCATTCCGCCTTCTTAACTGTAACCTATACTATTGTCAACACTGCACTATATATTGTATACTGTTTATGCACCACCTGCCTAATACTGTGTATCTCATTGCACTTTTCTTTTTTTGCACTTATGATTAGACGCAAACTGCATTTTATTGTCTCTGTACTGACTCTGCACAACAATAATAAAGTTCAATCTAAACTAATCTGATCTACTGATTTAATTCACTGTTTGCTTCTCAGATTCCCAAGTTTCTGATTTATTTTTTTCTCTTTACAGTCTGCTATGCTATCTCAGTTTTAAAACATCCATTCCTATGGACTTGATCTTAAGAGAAGCCTGCACACCGGTCAGTTCTCCAGCCATCAGATGCATTGTCCCCATTATGGGTCCTTAAAGAATGATATGGCCAAAATTATCACAAAGTGCTTATTTCATTAACCATAACATTTTAAATAGATGGGAAACACCTTGGTTCAACAGACTGATACATTATGTTCACTATTTAGACTAAAGTATGTGTGCGCCATACCCGCAGGAACTTCATCCCATTCTCCAGGTTATGGAGTTGGACCCCTATTTGCGGCTATAACAGTTTCCACTAATTTGGGATCGATTTCCACCAGTTAAAGCAATTAGAACTTGACTGGCTCGCAGAACACAGGGTTCTCTACATCACCGAACATCTTTGGGATGAACTAGAACAGGCATCTGGAACCAGACCTTCTTATCCAACGTCAATGCCTGACCTCACAAATACTCTTCTGAATGAAAGGGCAAACATTTCCACAGATAGACGTGGATTTAAATGGCAGGCGCCCCAAATACTTTTTGTCTGTAGTGTAGTTTGAGGCTGTGGATCAACAAAGACTTAACTCTGGGTTCAGGGTCTGCATTACTGCACAGCCCCTGTAAAGTCGCAGAGCCACAGTTCCTCCACCCGCAGCACTACAATCGCTCAGGCTCAGTTGAATTATTCAAATCTCCATCTGCATGTCACAGCCATCATCAAAGTGAATGTGTGAAGGAACACCACAGTACTGTGATGGTTTATAATGCCTGAATGCTGCCGCTCACTTGAAATGAGAACAGTAAAAGAAACACTTGGGAATAGACATCAATAATATAATCAAACATATTGCCCTTTCTTCATCAGGCCTCTGTCACAATGCAAAAATGGCATAACAACCCATCCTCTTGCAGAACTCATGTCTGTCACACCAAAAAATATTTAGCACCTTATATTGTGCCTGATTTCTTTAGTTTACATTGTATTAGTTGCATATGATACAGGATGGATTTGAATATACCTCAAAGTGTGCCTCTGATGCTTCATCAGTAATGGAAGAGAATCACATGAATTTTCTGTATCAAAGTAGCCTACAACAGGCCTTGTGTGTAATGATTCCACATCTACTCACATATACTGTCTACTAAGTTCTCGCATTAATGGCGCAATAAAAAGCCCAAGCTAGATAGATAGAGAACATAAAAGACATTTGACAATCTGGCCCAGCTAGTCCTCTGATAAAGCAATATGCAAGAACTCTTTAGAATGAGCCAGGCCTGTAGATGAAATGAATTCTCGCAAGCATATTTTTTTCCAAAGAAGTGTTGTTGCCTCTGAGCACTTTCATTTCACTCTTTCAGAAAGTAGACTGACAACAGATGCTGACAACAGATGGCAGCAAAGCCTTCGCAAGAATGGTATCTGTAATATCTGAAAAAAAGACTAAGACCTGTTCCTCTGACATGTATTTTTTATTTTAGAGGGAGATAAGAATGACATAGATTTCATGAAAGCTGATAAAGTAAGCCTGCCCGGTGGCCAGGTCAGATATCAACGTCTTTGGATTTTTCTTTGGATAGGTCTAAAGCCCACTCTTCTACAAGAATAGCATATTATGGTGTACTGACATAATCCAGAAGAGTCCAGGCTATGTTCTGAGCAAATACGTGCTAGTGCAATGTAGGAGATTTCTACAAACAAATATTAAAACTAGTAATTTACGCGTGGCTATTATCCAACACATTTGGAGGTTATGATCTAACACCAGTGACAGTAGCCTAACACCTAATGACCAGACTGAAGGATCAAACATAATTACGCAATAACTTCATGTAGTCCACGAGTAAATTACAGTAGCCAAGGCTGAGAATAAAGTAGCATAATATTCCAAGAGCTGCAGCACTTGCTTGCGATCTTACTATGGCGTCTAAAGGGGTGTTACAGTATCATTACAAACTTCCAATAAGCGTCATTCAGCAAACTTCCCTCCAATCCACACATCGCCGAGAAGTTCGGCTATCAGGACTCTAGATCCCGCGCGTGGATTTGTTACTATTTCTCTGTCATTTCAATATGTAAGCTGTGGGTGGTTGATCTCCAATAGTGACACTTTTGTTCCCATGCTAATTCTTCCTTTTATTCACTGCGATGGCTTTGTTTACGCACGGTTTTATATAGAAAGGATGACGACACGAACGTCTATCTGTCTCTGAGGAGCACACCAGCAGCGCTTTTGCCGAACCTCTCGAGATTTCACGTCTCTTGCCATGAGTTGCCTGGATGTTATGTATCACCAGAGTTATGGAGCTCATCATTACTTGCCAGCGACACCAGCAGCGGCAGCGGCAGCCTACAGGGCGGCGTACCAGCAACAGCAACAGGTTTGTGGCAGAGGGGCAGTTGTATTCGGAACTTATTGTATTAGTGTTGTATCTGGTATGGATTGTTTTGAATTTTGTGGTGCGTTAGAATGATTCACTTACCTACAACTTGGTCATCTAAAATGTTTGTGTTCATGCGATTGATTGTTTGGGGGTGACCGGGTGACTTTTTTTAAGATGATGATGGTAAAATTTGGGGAGTTTAAGAGTGACAACACGACTCCCTTCAGTGAGCTAAATACGTGTGTGACACCCAAATCTTCTATTTGATAGAAAATATATTGTAATGGCAATAACAAACACAGGAAACCAAGATATTGTGTATCAAAATCAAGCCATGCTTGTCATGCCATGCCTACAACTCTGCATTGAACTGTTGTGCCTTGGTTATCATGGTTCATGTATTCAGTAAATGTCATAAAAAACTGCATTGCATGTGTTCTGATGCCTAAGTTGATGCTTACTCTAATTGTCATGCTTCTCTATCTTTTTTTCTCTGTCCACAGAAGAAACTCAATGTGTACAGTAAGATGCAGGAATCTATGAATATTCCCACACATTGTTCCCAAGGGAGGCTAGTACAGAAGCAGAGGGAGGAGGTGCCAGAGGCAGACCAAACAGGGCTGCAGGGGAAAGAGCTCCAGCCTGCTGAGGCTGAGTACCTCAGCTCCAGGTGTGTGCTCTTCACCTACTTCCAGGGGAATATCGGGGACGTCGTGGACGAACACTTCTCCCGTGCTCTGAGTCAGCCCAGCGCTTTCACCGGTGACGCAAAACCTCCAAGGCTTTCAACAGCACCACTATGGAAAGGTGAGTTTCAGATTCATGCTGGGAAAACATAATCGATGCACTAAATAAAACATAAGCTCGATGTTGCTGAAGAAACAACAAGAGGGATTCTCATTTTCCTGAAAGAAATGTCAGTTGTGATAAGCACTTTTGTGTAAAAGAGGATATTAGTGTCAGTGTGTAATGAGTGTTAATGACATGACATGCTTTTGAAATGAACTGAGATGCACACACCCCTTGGTGAATTGCTGGAGTTATACAGCTAGCTGTGTTGGCAGTTTTTGATGTCTTCTCTCTCTGTTCCAGAAGGAGGCTCTCTCTCAGACGGTCACAGTGCCAGCAGTTTACCTCCCACCCTGTGGAGCAGCAGCTACCCCTCTCCGCCAGCATCCTGCATCTCCGCAGTGCACCCGGACTTCCCTACCGGAGCTGCCTTCCACCCGGCGGACACGGCAAGCCTCTGGAGTGGGCACGGCCTCCCACAGCTCAGCCTGACCCCCGCAGCAGCAGCCGGCCTCTCGGACTCCTGGCACTATGGTCTCAGCCCTCAGGGTGGTGCTAGCTACCCCTCGCACATGCACGACCTGTACGGCCACCACGTGCACCCGCGCCATGCCCACCCGCACACCCACAGCCACCCGCCCATGCTGCCCCATGCCCATGCCCACGGCCGCAGCCTGGAGCCCTGCTTCAGCCCTCTGCTGCTCCACCCCGCCGCTCGGCCATCTTGCAGCCCCGTCTCGCACGCCGATGTGGCCAAGACAGAGCTGGAGACCGGACCCACTCAACCCTCGAGCTGGCCCACCTCCTTTCACAGCTCCGTGGATATCTTTGAAACAAGTAAGTTTATTTTCTTGAGAGTTCTCTCCCATCCTACGTCAACTTGAAAGGTTTTCCCTGTGTTTTTATCAGACTTTGTTGGTAGTGTGCTGATTGTGTACTGTATGTGTCTTGCAGTGCAGCGTTTTCCCTAATCTGGTCCCTCTTCTGTCCATACAGCTCTAGAACAGGACAAAGTCAAAGCAGCCGTTTGGTTCTGAATGAATGGATACCTACGAATCTATGGCCTGGGTCTGAGGCACTCCTGAATTTGACTGCCCAGGTTTCTGTTTGAACAGATGCTCTCCTGGAAACCGACCTCCACTATTACATGGAATAATTAAGAAGGGAAAATCTTGACTTTTCTTCATTAATGAGGCTCACAAAGCAATGTCCTCCAGACAAGAGCATCGATTTCATTGCAAAAACACACCCTTACCGAGTGGATCGGTGTATGTGCATGCAAGAGATTCCAGGAAGACAGCTTTTCCACTTGGCCTTTAAAGAGCTATCTCAAATGAAGGATGTTATGTTACTAAGAGTAGGACCTGAAAGGTATATTTTACTACCTTTATACAGAGTGTTCATAGTGTCTTGACTAATGGAATGCCATTGCAATTTTGTATGAACTGGTTCTGTTGAAAGAACTGTCTCTTGTTGGGAAACATAAATTGTATGTTTATATGCATATATGTGTTAATGTTGTATTATGTGTGTTTATACATACATGTGTAAATAATGACTATCTACTGTAATATATCTTGTTCTCTGGTATTCTCTGCAGGAGTCTTAATTGTTTTCTGTGTTGTTGTGCCTTTGTTGGAAACAATGATGTCATTTTGATGCTAAAAATAAATTGCTAAGTTCTATTGGCAAAGATTCTTAAGATGAATACCTTCTTAAATCTTGCATTGTCACATTATCCAAACCTAAATTCCCTAAAATCACAGAGGAGCAAGAAGCATACATTTACCAGCTTTCTGTATGAGATGATCCTATTCCGAAGTACACATTGTGAGTTTAAGTTCTGGTGCCGAATGTTTAAAACAATGATACCAAGTATTTTAACACATTGAATAAAAAATAAATAGTGTGAATAAGCTCAGCGCAAGTGAGACAATAAATAGAAGTGCAGTATATACTGTAGTTATGAGGGACAACAATCAATTCAAGTGATCGACCAACATTATGCTCAGTGTAAACCACAGACCTGTGCTGTTGCAGTTTTGTAGTAAGCCTGATAGGAATGTGCTGCTGCTTCTCCGTCTACAGCCTACTCAAAGTTCACTCTCCAAAGAATGCAAGGAGCGCTGGATATTTGCTCTGGGTGTGAAATTGAGCATTATTTTGGAAAACCTCAACTCTAAATAGTTCAGTATGAGCCCTGTGCCAAGAACCGTGTTCATTTCAGTCATGGCAGACAGCTGTGCAATCAAACCTGTGAGTGCTAGAGAGACAACTTTGAGAAGATTGCCAGACAAGTTCAAGCTTTTTTACATGGTGGCACTTATGATCTTCTCGAACAACCCCCACCCATAAGTGTATGGAGAAACTATTCTCACAGTCCATTCACAAAAACGCCCAAATTGCAATTTGCCCAATTTTTTTGCAGTCAAATACAAAACGGCTGTTTTGACTTAAATATGTGCCTGTGTCCTATGGTTTTGCCTATCATTTGGTTGGTACATGCTATGAGGTCCTCAATTAAAATATAAAACCTAGTGGGTTTGAGTGAAGGTTATTATTATAAATAATAACCAAATAACCATAGCCATTATTCTCAAGAGGGTAAACATGCTCCACTTAATATGCCCGGCTAATTAGGCCTCTGTTTACTCGCTGGGATTTAGAGGCACTGTTGAGACGGTTCTGATCTCACATTGGAGGAGCTCCTTAAGGAGACAGCACTAGAGGAGTGTGGGGAGAAATAATGATGAAACAACAGAAACACAAGCTCAAGAGCCACAGAAAGGACCACGTATTTTAGATGGACCTGACAAATGCAAGCACCTTCACTGCTGTACTGCATGTTTAATAATTTTTTGGCTGGCAAATGTGTTTTGCTTTGTTTGTGTGTTTGTTTTTTGGCAAAAATATTTCACCAACTGCAATAGTAAGTCAGTGCCTAGAGAATTTAGTCCATATATTATGGATTAAACGCTTATGGATATAGATACAGATGCTTTTCATTTTGGGATGATTTCTCGTAATGGCTAACAGAAGTGTTAGGAATATTGATTGACAATCATTCTAACCATTTGCCATGTTTCATTTCAGAGGAAGAATGTTTCTTTGGAATTACATATATTTAGGACAATGTCTTGCCTAACTGATATTCAACCTCACTTTGATAAATAAATAAGTGCTTAATGATAAATATTAATGGTGAACAAATGAAATCATACTACTTTTAGAAGACTATTGCTTCAGCGATTCCAAATTTCCAAGACAAATTTCTTGGAAATACTAAAAGTCCACATCTGAGCTGAAGCATTAGAGACTGTCATGATAATTACATTAAGAATTTGTTTAACGTGAATCTTTCACTTGTGGTTTGAAAATATGTAATGGTCATTTTAGACAAAAAGGTGTAAAACTTAAATATAATACAATACCATATACTATAATACAATATTCACAGACTCCATGACAGCAGCACTGTGGTCTCATTCTCCCCAAGGTGTTGGGGCTAAACCAGCTGGTCACCACAAACATGCAGAGTTCAGTGCCTTTAAGGTGGCCAGATTTGTCATCTCAAGACTGAGGCAGTGTGTTGAGCTGTCAAAACAGTGTGGACCCCACCACACCACACCACACTCAGGGTTTCCTTCCCTCATCTTTCATCCACATTCCTGCGTAATTGAGCAGATGATTAGTCTAACAATCACCAACACAATCCCAGCTGCCTAAATGTGAAACGCTATTTTGTTACACTCGTTTGGGCTTTTTGTGTGTCTGTGGAAGGTAACAGAGCATATGGCAGCCATAAACCCGACTCCATCTAAAGCTAATCTACCTCCCTCACATCCACATGCCAACTTCTCTCCCAATTTGTAGGAATAATTTAAACTAATTTGCTATCCTCATGCAACCAGCCCAAGATGAAACACACACTCCTCAGCACTGTTTAGATATTAAAGACAGAGTCCATTTCTCCAGCCAATCCATGTCAACACCCTTGTGAGTTGTATTAAATGAAGCATGATGGGTTTTTATCTTGCCACACACATACCTTTGATTGGCGGTTTTCTTGAAAACTGTGCCACTTGAGAGTTTCCTTATTGGTTGAAATAGGAAGCAGAACATGGGGGGGGGAAAGGGAAGGAATGAATAATACTAGCATACTTCCTGCATATTTGAATTAATCTTCCGATGAAAATTGAAGTTGCATGGTATGTGCAAATATAAATCACTGGACCAGAAGCATGCCTGTAGGAGAGTGTATTTCTTTCGGAAAATAATCTTGCACTTAGGCATGATTTATTTGATCAAAACTATTTTGCGGTTTACAGCAATATATAAGGTATTACAGTGAATGACATTTGGCTTCCAAATCTCAATCAGATGGGCTATTTATTATCTTTTGTGTTATACATGCCCACAGTGTGGTCTGGTCCCAGCATACATTATGTTCATCAACTGTGATCAACTGCACCAATGAACTGATCAAAGACGTGCACTTGAGAATGAAACGAGTCGTCCCATGGCTGTACACTCCTATGTCTGTGCAGAATAATTTGCTTGACATGGCTGTAAATCAAAGTTAAATATATTTCCAAGCATGGGCTAGAAGAGCGAGCACAGATCACAGTGTATAACTTGCTGCAAGAATATTTATATCCTTAAACAGCACTCCACCTGCTATGCACTAGCCCACCCACCAAGAGAGAGAGAGAGAGAGAGAGGGAGAGAGGGAGGGAGAGAGAGAGGGAGGGAGGGAGAGAGAGAGAGAGAGAGAGAGGCACACGCCTCTCTGTGACAGCTACCCTACCTCAACAAACTGAATAAACCCTTAATGACCATATCAAATATTTATGAGTGGTTACAGATTGCTAATAATGGTGTTATGCTCTCTGAGCACAAGGCGCAGGCATGAAAGTTGTCTTTCAGAAGTTTATGACATTAATTAAAAGCCACAATGGCCTACAAGGCATTCAGGGAATATCTCTATTACCCAGCCTGCTCTAACCCATGATTGGACAGCTTCTGTAGAGAATGTCACCGGAAAGTAAGGACAGTCTTATCCTCCAGCTAAGGTTCATTTACATAAAGCATGACAAAATATATATGTGTCCATTGTAATGTTGTATTCACACAGGTGTGAGGGCTCCTGGAAATGAGAAGATGTCAGACATGAGAGGAAATGGCTAAAGGATGGCTGCAATGTAGCAAAGTAACTCCTGTGGGGGAGGTGCCTTTCTTCACTGTCCTCACCCCAAGGTTGGAATACATTTAATATGGGGGAAAGGAGAAGTGGGCACCAATTTCTATTAACCTTTAGCATGGATGAAGCTCAAATTGAGATGTAAAGAGAAAAAAGGTTTCTGTATTTTTCTCCTCTAACTTCAATTCATAATAATTAGTTCTATTCTGTCGTCAATGTTCAACCATTTTACCTTGCACTAAGCTACCTCATCTCCCTCTCCTATATTCTTGATGATCTATATTTTGGAGGTCCAATATACTGTACCTCTTGAAAAAAAGTGAAAGATGTCAGATTCACTTAAAATGGGAGTGATGAACTGTCATTCCATACAATTGGTACAACATTTACTGCCTAACACTGCCTCAGGTAAATCTATATTTTGAAGAATGAAAGATCCTAAACCAATCCAACATTAATTGCCAAGAGGAGGGGGTTTGAGATTGAATCATCTTGCTCCTCTATTCTTGCTTGCTCTTTTCATGACCGACCTTTTTCCTACTGTAGATGGAAGAGGTCTGGTTTGGAGCTCAACTAACTGAACTTAATCAATGGCATACTTATCTTATGACCATCCAATCAAGCAGCATACAATCAAATGTATCCCACACACAATGGCAGCTATTTAATGAATATATCATCACTGCTCTTCAGCAAAGAATGACTTATTTCCTACGAGAAAATTACCTTGAAGTGTGTTTACAAAGAACTATCCTGGAGGAGCTCATCTGCTGTTGGAAATATAATTATAAAATAAAATGTTTTCTGCTCCCTAATTCTAACTCTAACATTTCACCAGCTGTGACACCACCACAACATGTGAGTCTAAAACACAGGTGAGCCCCAAAAGGCCCCCTTAAAAACACATGTGGTTATAAGGGATTACTGAGATCTCCCAACAGGATGAAGCCATCTTGACTGGGTTTCCTGTGTCTGAATGAAAGCATCGGGAAGTGTCAGCAACAGTCTGGAGATGTCAGCGAAAGGCAGTCCCAACAGCCTCCCACCCCCCCTGTAGTCTCTCCGGGACACTGAAAACACCATTCTCATTCCTTCCCCAGGGGCCACTTCCTCATTCATGCCAATGGAGATGAGGCTATTGTTATTGGACCTTGGGGCATTGTGAGGGCCAGATCGCTTTACCACCTACACAAGGTACATATAGCAAAGCCGTGGCTAATTTAAGATATATTTTTTCAAATCAAACATCAAGCACGGCTCATTACAGAAATAGGACATACTGTGTGCACTCTTAAAACGAATGTGTTGTTTTTAAGACATCTTCAGTTGGTGTTGTTTCCAACACATTCGTGTTAATAGTGTGGTGTTGGGTATCCTTTTATCCACACAATCTAGACACACATCCATCTTCTTCCCCTGCACTATGTGTGGTGGTGGAAAGAGACAGTGGTCCAACATTTCACATCACGTTTTGAATTCCACATTGTCAAACTTTATACAATCATTGTCAATGTTTTGGGGGTTTTTTTTACAAAATTTTTCAAAGCCCCAACTCTGCTCCTGCAGCAAGGGTGTAGTTGGAGAATGGAAAGAGAAAGCAATTTTGCAACTTCAGGCCCCTGCCAACAGAGGGTTCTGGATATGGTCAAAGCTTGTATAACTACAATAGCGCAATAACAGCACTCACACACATACATAGACATTCTCCCACTTGACAATGACAAGGGCCTGTGTTCTCATTAGGGCCACTAATCGTTGGCCCCCTTGGGTCATCCGACGAGAGGAAGAGATTCATTAGTCGTTGCCAGCGGCTCGCCTTCCTCCAGGCTTGTTTAAACACACTCTACCCTGCTGACGGATGGAGGACAGCAGGAGCAGGTGTGAGTCGGCCGGGCACCCCACCCATCCCCAGTCATGGAGCAGAGAGGCCAGTCAACGCCTCCCTCAATGTTCCCTCAGAAGACAATAGAAAAAAAAAGAACCAAGGCACTCTCTTCTTCAAAAATATAAAACTACTTTATTTAACTGACTAAATTCATGATTGAACATTTAAAAAAAAAAAAAAAAAGGAAAAGCAACCCACACACAGCGGCACAAGCAGCCTTCTTCAGGGTGTTGTGTTTGAAGAAGAGTGCCTTGGATCATTTCTTTCTATTTTCTATTGGATTCCCGACCCCAAAAGAGCACCTTTGAATATCTGACTGGACTTCCTGAGCAGTGTAGAAGCGGGTGCACACATCTGAATATTTAAAAAGAAGTAGGTGCTGGACTCAAAAAGCAACAGTAAAAAGGACAGAAAAGTCTGCACACTAAAGCTCCAATATTCTTTTTTCTTTTTATTCACCACATGTAACGTTTCGGGACACACTGCCCTTCCTCAGACATCAACTTCCTGACTTCCTGAGCACCCTGGACTTTTTTTTTTACTTCTCAAGATTCCCTCAGAAGATTTCAGGTCCTCTCGAGTCTAGACAGACACCAGGATGCAGGTTGTTGTCCCCACTGTCCTGTCATTCATGGCAGAAAAAAGAGAGAAATCCGCAGGAGCTCTTTGGCCACCGCAGATGAGTGACTCACGCCAGAAACCAAGCATGTGGTCCGTCCATCAGGCGGCCCAGTTGGGTAATGAGAGTCCGTCGTCTGGCTCAGCCAAAGGCTAGAATAACAGAGCAGCCGGGCGCATTTCTGGAATACTTTCTGGACTTTAAAATGAGATTAGTGGCCATGCACCCTCCACCTGTTTCCATGCCTCAGCAGTTTGGCAGTGGCACCAGTTACAGTTTGGCACACTGTGCTTTTCAATCACAACTATAGCTTCAGTGCTGCCAGATGCTCAAGAGGACAAAGCCACAAAAAAGTTCATGTTCAAATCGCAGGCAAACACAGACAGACAGGTACTAAAGATTGGTCTTTTCCATTTCTTATAGCACCCTTAAGAGTTTTTATTTTGTTTGTTTTTTATTGCCTCATAAAATCATTTTTATGGTGCACTTAGCCTTATAACATGACGAACGGCACTTCTAACATTGTCTGAGTGACAATTTAGGTGATTTCTGACCTAACAAGTGTCTGTGTTTGGGTAGGAACACTGCCCCACCCCCTCAGAAATCAAAATGGAGATCTCTCAGATCTCTCTCTACAGACTGCTGTCGACGCATTCACTCTATATTGTATTGGGAGTTATGTTCTAGAAAGGCATCAAGGTCTGGTCAAGTCATCCAGGTAGGGCAGGGGACAGACTTTATCACTCTCTGCAGTTTCTTCTTGTCAGCCGCTGTGCAACTCAGCCTACCACACAGTGTGCTAACACGCTGGCTGGATGGATGGTAGCAGCCTCTCCGCTAGTCTGTTCGTTCTAGACATCTCAGAGAGTGGAATCACTGCAGGGTCTTCCTTCCACTGCAGCTGTGTTTACTGACCAGGAAAGGTCCACAGATATGTGAGTTCCCTGGAACTTAAAGGTGGGTAGTACACCCACTCCATGCAGTCTTCCATGAGCAGGGTCAGCTTTGAGCCTCCCGAAGTCTTTAACCACCTCCTTAGTTGTTTTTTTATGTTAAGGGTCGAGTTGTTTCTGACACTCCATTCTGCCAGTTGCTGCATCTCGTCCCTTGCAGGCAGGATAGAGATACAAGGAACATTGTCCTGGTGCATAAGACATAATACATAGACACACAGAGCACAATGCAGTAGCATACTGTACATAACTCAACAGAGAAATATCTTAAAACATATAGTCAGCCAAATGCCTGTCTGAGCAGAAAAGATTTTAGATGCTTCTTGAATGTGTTATGAAGTGTGGTTAAGTAGTGAGTCTATTATCATATTTGAGCTATACCTGTATGAATGTGTGCTGTATGTGCTGTACATGTATATTTGCAGATTAGTTATTAAAGGTGAACTATGCAAGTTTCTTTTAGCTTAATTTACCTCAACTGATCAGCTTCGAGAGTCATTGGAATGGTTATTTGACTTATTTCAGGTTGAATGATGGCTGTCTCCCTTCCCCCTTGCGTCTGTGAGCAGAAAAAACACACGCTTGCAAGTTTGTGCCACCGGGTAGGTGGCATGACACACAGAAAGTTTCGCAGCCTCGCGATCATGCTCATGAAAATGCAGACTGACCGATTGAGGAGTGTTGTAAAATACATACACTAAAGCTGTAGGGCAAGCTCTCGAGAGAAACCGGCAAGTGTGAAATGAGAAAACAGCGAAGAAATCGCCAACCCTACATAGTTCCTCTTTAAATAGCGAGACCTTGTGCATGTTGCCTTTATTTTATTGCAATGAGTACTATCATGGCACAAATACCCCTGCATGAAAATTGCAGGTCATTCTGCACCACTAGATTCATACGTCTACCTAATGCTTGCGATTTAAGAAATAAGAGAGAAGACCAGCCTCTGAGCCTTGTGTCACTATTGTGTGTGACACAATCACTTCACCCTGTTCCTGTCCCACCTTTGACTTGTTGTCTCGTGACAGCACCCCACTAACAGCTATCACCCTAAACACACAGGCACCACAGTAGCCATCACAAAGGCACCCCACGCAATCCCACTGCTCTGCAATATGGCCAGTGCCACCTCATTGAATTATAGCTTCATCAGAGAGAGATACTGATCTTATTCAAATCTTGTAGTGTAACTAGGACCAGTATTGCATTATCTCATGTGATTATCTTTTTTAGATTTGTTTAAGGTGCATGTAGAGAAGTGACAGCAATAGTTTCATTTAGCTCACAAGTAGCAGAAAAAGTTAGAAGAACTCCTAGAAGACACCAAATTGTCGGGGCAGATGTTGCAGCAACGTTGAACAGATTAACAGTCCAATACCACTACCTACTGGGAACCTACTCATCCACAACAATATAAGCAGGATTTGACCTTTGCCATTTTCCTCCATGTTTTGCTCAGATCAAACTATTGTTTTAAAACCACTTGTGCTTCTCTGGGACATTCCAGTGACAGGGAATGTGATTCTAGTTCACTGAGATGTTCTTTCAGTCCATTCCCATCTCCCAGCTCCGCTCCGCTCTCGCCATCCCTGCCACCTGCACTCGGCATCACAATGGGCGGCATGAGATGGAGGACATGACAGGGGGGTGGCATCTCACATATGTGAAATGTCCCCCTGACAGCATCCCCCTGAAACACCTGTCAATCAGTCATTCCACAGGCCTCTGGAGGAAGCAAGGAGAGTGGAGTGGGAGAGTGTGGAGCAGGGGGCCGGCCAGGCTGATGCTGGGCCGGGTCTACTGTCGCTTTGGCAGAGGCCTGAACCACAGGGGAGCTCATTTAATGGAGGACCCCCTCAGCCCTGAGAGTAGCTCAGGCCTTGACAGCCCATCAGCAGGTATGCCACCTCCAAAACAAGCAGACTTGCTGGGGAGAGGCCCTTTGGGGCCACAGGAATCAAACTGGACAGTGGGACAATGAGGTGAAGTGGTGGAGGGGGATGTCGATAAACAATGGAATTAGTAGCCAATTTGTATCACTTCCCCCCACAGAATTGAGCTGTCTTATCTAGTTAGGAGCTCCTCTCTGCTGGGCTACACCGAGCTCCTCTAAGGCAAGTGAGGGATAAGCTGGATAAAGCTCTTGTTATCCCTTCATCGCCTCAAAGAGATTACAATCTCTGCTGTCGTGCAACTCTGCATGGAGCATTCGTGTCCAACAGTGTTTTTACATACTTGACTGACAACATCCAAGAGAGGTGTCATTCCACTCAGAATCTGTCACACATGACACATGGCACACAAGAGGGAGGGGACAGTGAAAGTCTGCGAGCTACTGGCCTGAAGGTACCTGGTTCCTCTCCCACTGTCCAGCCATAGCACCCATATCAACTCTGAATAACATGACAGAGGGGGGCCAAGCAGGATAACACAAATAAGGAAAAAGTGGAGTGAATGAATGGAGGAAGGCATTCTGTATTCTATGTTCGGGGGGTAGCATGTAAGGAATGTGCGAGTGATAAAAGCGCTTGGTGGGTTGTTTCTATCTGGCCGATGCCACAATGGCGTCTTTGACAGCTGAGAGAACAGTGCTTTTGTGGAGACTGGCTACTGACACTACTCATTGTTGTGAATGCTCTGCATTGCTCACATTCTCCCACATGCCTTCTTCTGTGCTCAAGGGCTTTACAAGAATTCCTCATGCTGTCACTTCTGCAAAAAAAAAAAAAATGGTTGTGTAGCTGAACATTGTCCCAGTGGTCGGTAGAAAAATGAGACTTGTTGAAGGGGTGAAAAACAGATGGTTAAACTTAACAGAATTAAAAGAACTGAAACTGTAATAATAAAAAAAAATATGTTGACATGAACAGAGTGTTGGGTTTGTTAACTGCAGAAAGGACACAGGAGCTATAGCAAATATGACAGCAAATTGATACCAATAAGACACTGATTTGCAATGGGTGAAGGAAACAATTAGTTAATTGATAGAATGAGTTCAATTTTCTGTGATGTTGGTATTTTCAGTTAAAACATATCCACTCCAAAATCCGCACCAAAATTATACTTCTCTACAAACATACAACCACTAAAGAGACTAGACTTTGATGTCGACATGCAAGCTTTGCAAGCAACAACAGCACTGTAAATGCAAAGTGTAGATATACAGTATCATGACTGGCAAAAATCAGCATGTCCTGGTCATTCAGGTTACCAATGAAATCAAGCTGGAACAGAGATGTGTCTGGCTAAAACAGATGAAAAGTGAAAGTGGCCAGAAATACAATCAGTAGCCTTCATACAGTAAAAACTCAACATTAACATGGTCAGAATGAGAAACCAAGACCTTGGGCATGAGTCATAGTATATAGCCACTGTGCTATCCGCTACAGGGCTTTAGACAGTGTCACACACAACAAAAGGGTTTTATGGAGATTTAAAATAAAAGTAAACAGTACCACCACCTCTTACCAGCAAAATTAAGAAAAGTTCACAGGGAGGTCAGATGGTTCAGTTCAATTAATTTGTACTTTGTGTAGGCCTACTGTAAATCTGGAAAAGTTCAATCTCCAATTTGTGCCCATCTGTAATTGCCAATCAATAATCCAAGATGAGCTGATGTCATGTAGCAGCACAGGGCTTACCATCTGGGGAACACACAACAAATACAGAACAGTGAACAAAAGCATACAGTACTGCTCATGTCATGAGGGGTAATATATTTGAAGTGGATAACCAATATGAACACAAAGACACTGGCTAATAGAGTTTCCTTTTAGATTTTGAGATAATGAACATAGTTCTGGGATAGCAGATAGGAGTCAACAGAACAACATTTGAAAATGAAGACGGAAAAGACTAATAAACGTCAGATGTAGAACAGGTCAAATTGAACCGTATGCAACTTCTTTTTTGCATACAATATGACATAGAGTTATGGTGGGCTTGAAAATATGAAACTGAAAATGATGTTGAGCACCAAGATGCTTCAGATGTAGAGGTAGCTATCTGAGATAAATAATATACTTGAGACAGAAACAGAGAGAGAGAGAGAGAGAGAGAGAAAGAGAGAACTGATTGTCTTTCTTCAAGTAAGCCCTTTTGAATCAGTGCTCCACTCAGCTCACAGACACAAAACTTTCATTTTTTTCTCATTCTTTATTCCTTATTGCAAGATACATGGTCAAACTTCATAGCTGATATTTTCCAGGTTTCCATAGGGCATAACTCTGCCAGTTTGTCATGTCATAAATCATGTAATGACCATGTCAATATTGTTTAATCAAATCACTAAGCCTTGTATCCCACGGCTTGTGAGATTTAAAGTAAGCTAAATGGTGAAACGCACAGTTCACATTTGAAGCTTTCAGAAGGATTTGCATGATCCATGTATCAAATGTCGTAGTAGTTTCAATTACATGTTTTCAAACAAACTTACAGGTATTGGATGCAACATTAATATGGAAGTGGTTGGATTTCATGAGGGCTACAACACATCACGCAGTAAGCCCCACTGTTCAGGGAAGGCTGGGCGCTGCGTGTGTAAAGTGAGCCCTCGCCAACAGAGCTGTCACTATATAACGAGCTGAATCCTGCCCAACATGGCATGGTAATGAGATTGGAATTGGGCTGGTTCCCTGTCCTTTAAGCATCCAGCGAAAAAACAAGGGATTTTTATTAAGAAAAAAAAAAACATTGTTCCTAGCCATGCTTCATACCCCCTCCCTTCAATTGCCTTGTTATGGAGAACCCAGCCAGCCAGAGCCAGACATGTATGGTGTCCATATGTGCTTATACACACACAAAATAATCAAATAAAGAATTTGTGCAAAACAAGCCTTGCACATCTTGGACTATCATAAGCACATACAAACATCATGCCTGAATGCTTCCATTGGGCACATACAGCACTAACTTTAAATTCAACCACCATATAAGCATCATAGATGACACAGTTATTAGAAACAGAATGACAAGTAGTGAATTATAAAAAATGCTATATTCTCGCGAGGCAACGTAAACACAATTTGTACTTACTAAGTTTGGCATGTGCACCAACACACACAGCTGCGGCACTGCCAGCCAACTGTGACTCAGAGCATTTGATCCTTCAGTCTGCAGCTGTAACACGAATCTGCTCCTATTTAGCGTGTTTATCCTTTCTTTTCAAACTCTAATTGACATGTGGCCTGAACGTGACAGATATCTCACATCAAGAGGCAGCCTGGTTCAGCGCTGCACCTTGTGCCAGATACATTTCTCACAGTGATCAGACTCATTGTGAGAAATCAATGTCAAAGGTATATTGTAAACTAACTTTACAAACTTCCTTATGTGCTTTCTCGAAAATAGAGGTTAAAAGATGTGAGTTAGTCAAATAAAATGGGCTGTAAAGCACAGAGTAGGCCCTGAATGTGATTGAAGGTCTTTATGTTATCCCATTCATGTTTATGTTTCACTGGTTTATTTTCATCAGAGAGGGAAAAAAACAGTTGTTGTTCTATAAAGGCAGTTCAAATAACCTCAAGCAAGTGAGGTTACCCTAGAAAGTAGAGTTTTTATAGGGTGTTTTGTGCTCTGCCGACAAATGAGTACTTTGTTACGGCGGTTAGTCTGATGGCAAAACATCTCTAACCTGTTTCAGTATCTGTTCCACAGTCCTACCCCATTACAATGGCCAGCTTATTAGGAAAGATAAGAGCAACTACGGCCCACAGGCCTTGAGGGCTTGGAACCCATTCAAAACTGCTTCGTGAAATGTATCATTCTGTTGTACAGGGAATAACACTAATAAAAATAATTAGTCGCTCTCCCATTTCAGCCCTCCTGGGAGCCTCTTCTTAGTGTATGTTCTTGGGTGACTATATACTTGTAATACTTATATCACAGTAAATGCAATGTTCTGTATACTCAATTCAAATCATTATGGTTGGTTCAAGAAATGAGTAGAGGGCATCTGCAGCCTTGTAGCAGATGTTGCAATAGACAACAAAAAAGGTGTCTTCAGAACGTGTGCTTTCTCCAGAACTCCCCTTCTCCTCCCCACCCAAGGTTTATGTTTTTTGTTTCAGGACATGATTCTCTGAGGACTATGCCCCTCCGGAAATCTGGCTTTAATTACATGGTGTGGATTAGGTGATGGAAAAATAATAAAATGCTTTGCAGAAAAGGCAGGTCTGTGCATTGCTCATCTTAAAACGGCAAAGATACTGACAATGGGCTAGGAAGGCCAACCTCAAAGCCGTAACCATACTTTGAGAATGACTTGCCTCCCAGTTTGCTGCAAATTTATATATTTTACGTTTCTGGCAAAATTTGAAACGAGGCTTTCAATTGAGAAATTCAAATTCGCTAATATCTTTGTCTGGGTTCACCCCATCTACTGGAGTGCAAGAACATAGACTAAATCAAGTAAAACAGTTGAGCAATAAGTATAATTCTAAAAATATCAGAAGTAGTCCTAAATAACTGCATCATGGCAGACTGGCTGTTCAGCAAGTCACAGAAGGCATTCAGTCCACATAAGCAAAGGCTGCTTGAACTTTCAGCAATGTTTGGCCAAATGAATTATATCTATAGGCTATATTACTGAAAGAATTATTTCATCCGGCATATTCTGTGAGTCAGCTGTTTATAGAATGACTTCTGGCCACGAAAAGCAAAGGCTGCTTTAACGTTAATAGACTTTTGAACAGACGCTGGTTTCCACCAAAGTTTACGCAGGTACACATCTGTCTATAACCATTTTTGACAGACAAACTCATATGTACTGTGATCAGTTGTTTCTCTTATCGGACGGCATCACAGTGGTAAGGAAATGGATGGGAGGAGCTAGGAGGACAGGATTCAGTTCTGAGGGAAGTCAGATGGGGAACAGGAAGTGCAGAAGTGAGGTGGCAGAGCGTGATAGGCCAATGCTCAGGGCTCAGTGCTTGCTCCTACGCTTCATCCCTGAGAACACTCCTAATCTGCCCAGTTATTTCCAAACAGAACCCTGGCCCGGGGCCCGCCACACATTCCACAACTTCCAGACAGCTCTGACTTTTATTTTCAGGGAAAACGGCATCAGTCCTTCTCACATGACATTCCCAAAAAAGGCACTGTGGCCCGAGACTACCCTGATTGCGCCATATGACTCAACCAGTCTGGAATTAAAACAATATGAGGTAAGGCCAATCCAGAGCGAGCCAAGTGACCAAGTCCCCGGGAAATACATCTTGTCCAATTGAAAAAAGCCAACGCGCAGTCCAAGTCTGGCCTAATTCACTTAGGTGTACTTCAGTCCGCTGCTTAATGGTATAAATCAAAACCATGCATTAGTCTAGGACGGGGAGATACCTCCTTACTTTCAAAGTAGGCACACTCATCCTTCAAGAGCCCAGCTGATACAGGCTTTTTTGGAATGCCACAAAATAGCCTAACAGTGTGTACAGTAGGAAGATGGCCTATGATGTACATCTGCTTGAAGGAAAAAAAAAAAAAACAATGAGCAAGGGCTTAAAGTGGAGATACTCAGAGCAAACCAGAGCTCCATGCTTCCGGAACAGTCTGTCCCATCAAGACCATTCCACACTGCAAAGTTTCCAGCCCTTATAAAAAGCATGATTGTGATAGCTATTTATGTCTTATGAGAGATTGTTGGCAGAGGAGCTAGGATCCTTTAATTCTTTGAAGACTTAAATATTTTCTGCACAGTATACTTTGCTCATTCTAATGTGAGAAGTTAAATGTCAGAGGTCGTTCTGTAATCTGTGTAAGACTATGTGTGGGTGAAGTGTGTGTGTGTGTGTTTGTGTGTGTGTGTGTGTGTGAGAGAGAGAGAGAGAGAGAGAGAGAGAGAGAGAAAACACTAAGAGACGCATTGATGTTTGCATTAATGCATCTGGACTCTGAAGTATGGAAAAAAGGAAAAGCAAACGGAACTCTAGTGCAACTAAAATGACATCTTAATCCAGATACAGATATAAACTCCATCATCTGCTACAGTACATTCCACTATATCTAAAGGAGAGGGGTTCACAAAGTTAATGATAAGTCAGTATTCACAATTAGTTCTGGCTACAGCAAGTAATTCATATATTGTGAAATTCACATATTTCCTCTAAAGCCCAATTAATTTGACCCTGTATGCCACATGCTAAATTACAGAAGGCAACTGAGGAAAATTAAATGGGTTCTGCGATGTGAGTGTATTCCAAAGGACATCCTTCTGGTAAATGTGGCCTCTAAGGCTCAGATCATGGGTTCAGGCACACTGATGAAATGGTGGCAGCTGGTAGCAAAAGATTACAAATGAGTTGCTGTTCAAATAATTTCCAATGACATCTTACAGGCAATATGTCCAGTTGTCCAGAACAAGAGGAGGAGCCAGGACTGCCAAGTCTAAAAGTCTCGAATGTGAGCAGAATTGTAATCACAGAGGTGAAGGACCTCCAATATACATATATGTTTTCAACTATACAATCTGAAAAAAAGAGTGAAGAGACACAAGGTGTGCATTCAGTAACGACTTATGACACACCCGAATGCACACCTTATGACACAATATTTAGCTCCAGCATGCTAAATATCAATAGAACTGTATAATCGGACATTTACGTGACAATATAAATGCCACATAAACCAAGAAATTGGATCGCATTAAGGCAGCTCTAGCCACTACTTGTGGATTTCGATAAAGTATGGCCATTCATTATTGAGAGGGCTATATTTATGTTAAAATTGGGAAAGCGTTGATGAAATTAATTTTTTCTAACCTTCCTTTAGGCCAGTGGGTTAGAGGTAAAAATTAAAATATTCATTTCCAATTAAATGCAGACAAATTAACATCATAAATAACAGAGAACTAAAGTTATTACAAGAATTTTAGTTTCATAAAATATTATACAAGTAAATCTTTCTCTGTTTCATACTGTAGGTCAAGCATCCAGAGCACTTTTCCCAATCCTTTACAGTCCACAGCATATGAAATTAGTCCATGAATATAATGGTGGGAATTTATGTTTAGTGGTAAATATGGCCAGAGGAGCTGATTACGACTGAATCCTAATGGCTGACAGAAGTGTCATTTCATATCTAGTTTTCAATGGGGAAAGACTGTTTTGGAGGATCAAATCACACAGGCTCTCATCCCAGTCTGCAGTAATTGCACTGGGCAAACATGACCCTCCAAGCCTCCTAAAGTTACTCATTTGCATACAAAGCACATCTCTGAAGACACATATGCATCCCGATTAAGGGAACAATCATTATCACAGCAGATTCATGCATTTCAGTTTAATTGAGTCACCAGCCATCCCTGCTAATAGAGCATAGTAAGAGGCATTGGAATATTGCTAAATAGATTTCATTGTTTTTATTTTGGGCCAAGAGGTAAATCAACAGTCTTCATCAGTGACAACACCCTAAAGCTCAAATCAATTCAAATTTATGACATTTTGAAGAACCTGATGTTGAAGAAAAATGCCTTTCATTTGCCATAGTAAATGTATACGAACTGCAAACAAAGATGTTTATACAAATATGAATGACATAATACCTTACAAAATAAGTTCAACCTGTGAATGCTTGTTCAATTATCAGACAATTAAAGCAAAATGGGAAAGTGTTATAAATATGCTCTAAAGAAAACAACGAAATTCCAATGTGGAGGTTTCATTTTGAATTTATATTTTAGTGGAAGACATTTACTGTACGTCATACTCAAGATCTCAATTCAAACCTAATTAGCTTCAGACTATAATGATCTACAGTATATCCCCAATCCAGTTAATTAACGGTTATACAATGGCCAGATGATGGGACTCCAGTCAAATGGTCGGGTAGGCTATGCTGGATCATGTTGAGTTTGTTTATGTTTATGTTTCTTAAGAGATGCTTTTGCCCAAAGCAACTTACATCATATTTTAACCAGAGACCAAAAAAGCATCCCTAGCTAGCTCATCCCTCCCTTCAGTGCTCCCCAATAAACTCCAAACAGTGTTTTGTTATTGTTTGTGGGACAGGCTGCACCCACATGGCTTGTTTCCAGTTTACCAAGCCAGGATTGTGGAAGACAACCTTTTCTTTACAGTGTACACAGCGAATGGAGAGCTAGTGGATATTTAGGACATCTTTGTTGAATGTTACAAAAAGAGTTACATGCTAGAAATTACCTAGCATTGTTTACCCTGCTTTTAATAATCATAGCTCATCAATACTCATGGAGCCTATTCCAAGAATGTGGTTTAGTGACAATATACTGAAACGAGTGCACATTCACCTATTAAAATGAGAGCACTAATTAGCAAAAAAATAAAGTACAAAATGTAAACTTGCAATGACTCTTCCTGGTGGGTATTCCAAGTATGTGGTTTACTGACAAACCTAATAGATGAATGTGCACTCATTTCAGTATATTGTGCACTTGTTCTACTAAATAGTGCACTCGTTGTACAGAATAGTACACTCTTTTACTAAATGAGCTAAACAACTAAGTGGACAACATATAGAATAAGCAAATCTAGTAAAAGTGCATAAAGTCCAAAACAGTGTCTTTACCAGACTGGTATACATGTCAATGAGACAAAGAGAAGAACATTCATCACCACTTTTCATTATGCTCTTCTCTGCCTCTCAATCATTTCTTTCTTTTTCTATCAAAAAAACAAACAATCAAACAAAAAACAATATGAGCTCATTAGTTCTGCCAACCTGTTCACATGTGGACCACAACAGAAGTCAGTATCCTTGATTAGATCGATCTGGATTTAGACACTTCAGTGAAACTTCAACTTCATGCAATTGAAGGAACACTGGTGATATTCCCCTTCATGGATATTTGCTGAGGCATTTATTTCACAGATAGTTTAGAGGGCTGTCAATACAACTGACCCCTTTATAGGCTGGAAAGGACAAAGTGTCAGATGTTATTCACCCTCATCTTCATTCGACCCCATGTGTTGGAGATAAAGCAATGTGGAATTGTATGATACTGCACTGCCCCCTACTGTCAGTTTGGTCAAACACCAGGGCCAATTTGAATCAGTGACTTGGACTGGATGAATCTAGCTTTTGTAATTTGAAATAAGACAAATAAAAAAAATTCAAACAATGCATGTGACTTTGTTCTTTACCATAAATATATTACATGTGCCAACCTGAAGGAGAACTGAAGGAGAATGTGCTACAGGCACACTGACAACTTCCTAATTATATGGAGATGGGATCAATTAGGCATGGCATGTGGTGCAAGGCCCTGAGCACTCTTATCCACAATATGTTTATGAAGAATGTTTAATAATTAGATTGTTATATAGGGTACATATGGCTGAGCATCAAGAAGAAATTCTCAAGCAAATGTGGCACTGAGACTGTTTCCCAGGGTAAATCATTCCTTTGAATGCCAACTTTCGCCAGCAAAGACAGATCTCACATCTGTCAGTAATGTATCTATTTTTTACCTTCAATGGAACTGAAAAGAAGATTATACGGAAGTGATAAAGAAGTCACTGAGCCCTATCTGATGCATAGGGTCAGAGTGCAAGTGTATTTGCTAGTTTGTGACGGACACAATGATCATTTTCCTGTCTTCGTTCACGTTATTTAAAGGAACCGTATGTAGGATTTTGGCCAAAACGAGTACTGCAATTACCATCAAAATACTGTAGAGCAGTGTATTGCCTCCCCCTCCCCTCTGAGTCAAGGTTGCCAGCTAACTTTGTTCAAATGTCATGGATAGGCTATTTGAAATGTCCATTTACATTAGCCTACAAGTAAGTTGGCCAAACTGATGAATCTTTACCTGCCCAGGAGCAAATTAACAACAATGACGTCTGTCTTCAAATTCTCCGTTTTAAGCTGTCTCAATCTCCTATACAAATCCTTGTTTTATTTCGGACGTATTTCATATTCATAACAAGGTCTTTTAGGTTTCATAATGTTAGACAGGGCAAATATCTTGTTGTCAGCAAGGGTGGAGGTGTTTCTCCTTTTTCAGGAGGCTAGGGGCATCCCTGAACTGCTGTAGCCAAAGTCTGTGTTCAAGATGGAGGGACTCCATGAGTTGTTATGGAAGGAGCCCATGTTCCTACCCTTCCAAGACACAAGCACTGTTGTGCAGGCTGTAGGGAAGTACTTGTGCGAGGACATTCATTCATCACGACATTCATTTGGATGCTGAACACCAGGGTGGCTATGACAATGCATGGAAGGCCTTCCAGAGAGAACTCGCTCTGAAAGAATTCTTCCATGGGCAGCCAAGGTGTGCCACATCAAGCCAATACCGTAATTTCCCAACTATTAGCCACGGCTTATACATTGATTTTGAACAAATTCTTCAGCTATGAGGTTAATACAGGGGGGCAGTTAATATGGTGTTAATATGGTTTTGTTTCTTTTAACTTGCATAAAACACTGTTCTGCGGCTTATACACAATGCGGCTTATATGTGGGAAATTACTGTATATAGCAATATGGTTATGGTTATGGTTATTTAGCAGACGCCTTTGTCCAAAGCGACATACAAATACAGTAAATAACAATACAAATTAAATGAACAATGAACAATTACAAAATAGGGAGAATAGCAATATTATCAATGAACATATTACAATATAGCACCAGTGTGTGCTACAAAGGGCGGACGAGATGATCACCACAATTGAACAGGACTTCTCGCTACTGTTGATGGAGGGACTGCGCGCACTGGGGATAAGGCGGTTCCCTGCATTGAAGTATTATGAGGGGAGGAGTTGGAGGGTCAATTGGGACAGGCAGACTTTTGTGGAATTATATGTCAATGACGGAGATCGATTGACTACCACAAGCCTCTCGCTCCAAAACACGATTATTGACTTCATTGTGGACCGGAAGTTCTCTTTTGAGAGTAACATGCAGCGGTACCGGGAGTGGAGGATGCCTTGGATCCCTGAGGTCCTCCAAAGGATTGAATTCCGAGCTTCACACTTCCTCACAATGTGAAGGGCATGCAGCTCAACCGACTTGGGCCTGGAATTGACATCAAGGTAGATCCTGAGAGTCAGGCTCCCGTAGTTGTGCACATCAATCCTTCGGCAGAGGCTGAAAATGTACAATTTCTTGGGGAGGAAGATGCAGTCCCTGAGAGGTCTTGGGCAATGGTGCTGCCAGCTAACACCAGCAAGCTGTGGACTGCCCAGGAGTTTAGCTTGATTTCCCTATCAGGGCCTGCAGGAGTGGCATACAGTGTCTACCTGAAGGCATGCCAACAGATAGGGATGTCTGCAAGGTCATTCAGGGCCTTCAAGCAGAAAAGGCCGTTTTTGAAGAAACATATCTGACCCCAAGAATCCAGGGTATTCGATGAGTATAGGGGTCAGAATAGCTTTCCCTGATGGGGGTCAAACCAGTTCTTGAATGACAGCGTAGGTAGAATCATGAAATAGAATAAGAATATATACTTTTTTGATCCCGTGAGGGAAATTCAGTTCTCTGCATTTAACCCAATTTAACCGAATTAGTGAACACACAGCACACAGTGAACACACAGTGAGGTGAATCACACAACCCAGAGCAGTGAGCTGCCTGCCCAACCAGCGGCGCTCGGGGAGCAGTGAGGGGTTAGGTGACTTGCTCAAGGGCACTTCAGCCGTGGTGGACTGGTCGGGGATCGAACCGGCAACCCTCCGGTTACAAGCCCGATGCGCTAACCAGTACACCACGGCTGCCCCAAACTCGATGACAGTCGAGTATTACAAGGAAGTCGTGATTAATTTCAAAACCATGATGACGGAGCTCAACACTTTCCAGAAAGCCGTCCTACAATGCAGCGCAACAACGTTGGCAATTTGCCCCGCTGACCAACAATTTGTACTTACATTATTGGACAAAGCTATTGAAAAAACAGCAGTGCCAGCTGGCGTTAAAGAGGAATAATGCAGGATTGGCGATTTCACCTCTGGTTTCAGTTTCGTTTTTCGTTTTCGCTCGTTTTATGCTTGCATATTTCTCTGCAGAGCTTCCCCGACAGCTTTAGCGTGTATATTTATACATATATAGGCTATATATAAATATATAAATTGCAAGCGTGGTTCTTCTTGTTCCTTTCGCGTCTCTGACTTCCAGATGTAAACAGCAGACGATCGTTTATCAGAAAGTTGCAAGGTTGTAATAGCAACCTTGCATCCCGTGAGGGAAATTCAGTTCAACCTTGCATCCCGTTGCAACATGCTGAAGCTTACCTGGATCATATGGATGATTTGCTAGGGAAGGCAGATATTCAGTTGCCAGCAAGGGTGGAGGTTGTGCTCCTGTTTCACGAGGATAAGGGAATTCCTCAGCTCCTGGAACCGGAGTCTGTGTTCCGCATGGAGGGTCTCTATGACCTTCTGAGAAAGGAACCCATGCTCTTACCATTGCGTGACATGGATGGTGAGGGCCTCCACACAGTGACACAGGCTGTCAGGAGGTTCCTTGTTGACAACCTCAGTGAGATGCGGTACAGGATGGAACATTACAGGGGATATGAGCACTCTTGGAAGGCCTTCCAGCAAGAACTGGTACTGGAAGAGTTCTTCCATAGCCAACCAAGGAGTGCAGCAATGAGGCAGTGCAGTGTCAGCCTAGGCACCTCATCGACAAATGTCAACAGTGTGACGATGACACGGCTTTCTGGGCCTTACACGTCATTCTGCAGCCAGTGCTGGGGTGACCCCCCCACCCCTGGACAACTTTGTCTCGTATAATAAGCAGAGGGACAGGATCAGTTGGCTGTTCATGTTTGCAGACTCATTCTCGGCTGCCCCAGCAGTCATTGGCTGGTCGCTAGTAGTTATCCTTTTAAAGGATATCTACGAGACCAATACTGGCATCCCTCTGCATGTCCTAAGATCTCCTACGAGGCCAAATCTCGTGGTGGACTCGGTGCACAGAGAGACGTGGATGAAGGGGGTGGTAGAACACGTGGGAAACTTCCGGTTCCCATGTGTTCTGCAAAGGGCACATGCTATGCTTGCAGATGTCAAGAAGGATTTCACAGTCCTATTGATGGAGGGATTGCAGGCAGTAGGCATAAGGTGGTTCCCTGCAATTAAATATTTTGAGGGAAGTAACAGAAGGGTGAATTGGGACGGCCAGTTATACCTGGAGATATACGCCAATGAAGGGGACAAGTTGACCACAACAAACCTGACTCTCCAGAACTCAATAATCCAGTTAATTGTGGATCGACAGCGAGATGCAGAGGTATCGGGAGTGGGGGATGCCCTGGATCCCTGATGTCCTTCAGAGGCTTGAATTTTGCTACCGACTTGCTCAAACTCCGAGAGATGAGGGAAAAACAGCTACGCCTCATGACGTTCGTCAGCTGTATTGCCCTCATCCAGAACGGCACATTCGTAGAGTTCGAGGCCCTCCTGTTTTTATACATTTCCATGTTTTCGTCTCGGTTGAGATCAACACGAAGGTGAGTGTCTCACCTACAAAGGAGGCACTTACACGGTCGCAAATAAAGGTGCCAACGTCCTACAGGCACACATATGTTCATCAAAGCATCGAACGTCAGTGAGGGGTGAGAGCTCATCAGCCAAAGTGAGTTCTTCGTATGTAAAAACGAAGACCATCTACGGCAGTGTTTCTTAACTGGTGGGTCGCGACCCAAAAGTGGGTCGCGGAGGTGTCCTGGGTGGGTCGCGAAGGGATGTTGTAAAAAATATAGGCTATGTATATTTTTTCATGAAACCACTTAAGGTTGACCCCAGCCACGGAGATATGCTACCATGGACTAGGCTACAAGTTGATAAACTAATATTTCCTCCCCTCCGTTTTCAACATTTTAACATTTAACATCGTGCACACTTGTCAGTTTTCAGAAAAGTTTTCGTTGACACCCGTGTTCATGCCGCCAAGAGCATGCCAAATCTTAGTGGTGTAACAAGAAGTTTGAGCCGACGTTAGCTAATCAGAATCTCGAAAATATCAATAACATCAACGAATCACTTCCTTGTTTCATTTCAGCTGTATTTGCAAATGCAAAAAACGAAAAGGGTTGGCACCAACATTAGATTATATTCTGCAACTGCTTCTCGGAATGCATCCATGATCACCAAAGCCAAATGAAAATGTAAACATTGGCCACACTTTTTGCGCAGATGCAAGTAGCCTACTACTTTCTCAGTTCACATTCATACGCGAAACGAGTCTCCGAGTCACGAATCTCCACTTTTGTCGGAGTTTTCAGAAAGAATTCAGAGGCGAAACCGCCGTTTGTGTGTAGGCTACACGGAAGGCACAAACGAAGGGAAAAGTCTCTGTTTATCAAGACACCAGCGAATGAGAGAACGGGGCTGGAGTCTCTGATCAGATCTAAAAAACATCTCCAGTTCTCTCATTAATGCTTCTAAAACGCATATAGGTCTAATTTGCACATTGTTCTCTGGTCTTTTCATTGTAAACCTGGCCTATAGGCCCCTCGTGTTACTTGCTGTGTTCACATCCAGCTACAGTGTGATGTCAAATCTAAATGTATCTAAATGTTGAAATGTTTGTTTTGTAAATCTAAATGTTTGTATTTTGTCAATTGTAATATATTTTGAGAAATAAAATATGTTCTTTATATATTTTAAAAAGTGGGTCGCGACCTAGTAACCATAGGGAATTGTGGGTCCCTTGGCCAAACCAGTTAAGAACCACTGATCTACGGAGTATTTTAGGTGCATTCAACTGTTGGAAGGGGAGTTTGCCCGATGTATTAACACCTTCTGGCCTCACTCCAACATCACCCACAATTTGGAGGAGGCTCTAGGGAAGCTAGGGGCTTTCCGTAGCTTCCTAAGCGCCCACCCTGAACATGCCAGTCTCCCAGAGTCGACCTCCATAAAAAAAACTGTCATGTGCAGGCTAGGGGGAGAGATTAAACAGCGGAACAGGGCTTTAACCTATAAAGACAAAAAACACAAGCGGACAGGAAACTGTCCACATTCACTACTTGATCTACACATTCAATAAAAGTTCAATACAAGTGTGATATCATCCATCATCTGTGAAGTCTCTTCTTTTTCCACACGTTCACTGACTAATTTTCAGCAGATGGATTCACCTATCATAGTGTATTGGCTCGGTACACAGCTGATAGCCAGAAGTGGAAAACTCCAGCTTCATTGAGTCCTACCACATACCTTTTATTTAAACCAGCTGATTCTAATTAGCACAACTCTTAAGCTAGGGCAGCTAATTGATGAGATTATACCTGTGCTAATACTGCGTTCATGCAGCTCGGAACCTCGGAGACCCGCCTTTAAAAAGTCCTGACCTCCGAAAAAAGTGTTCATGAGATCAGTTCGGAAAATAAATACAGGAAACGCATAAATACGTTATTACAACTGCTTAGTATGGTTGAGCAAGAAGGAAAATGTCTTGGGCGAGTGTCTCCATCCATGTTGTTAATGTAGTGACAAATTACCCTGCCTATTCGTAAGGACAGTGAAATTCACCTCTTGTGTTGTTGCAAGGGAGGCCGTCGTGGTTGGAGAATATGATAGTGACGTCAAGTCGGACACCTCGGGGCACAAAACTTCTGCACGAGTCTCCGAGCAAAAAATCCAACCCGACATAGCCTTCATGTCATTTTTCCACTATCGGAGGTCAGAAATTTCCGAAGGTCCGATGTGCATGAACGCACAACACGTGCAATACATGATCAGACTTTTATTCACTGAAGCTGGCGTTTCCATCTCTGCTGATAGCTGAGGATGTCTAATAAGGGCTGTTAGCAGCTGACGGCTAGCTGATAGCCATCTATGTCGCCAGACCTATCTGACTCCTACGACCACTAATAGCGCAGAGCCTGTCTACTAGTGATGCGCGGGTGGGCTTTTTTTAAAACCCGCCCCAACCCGACTCTTCAGGAGATCCAAACCGCCCCGCCCAATCCGCAAAAATATGTACGAATTGTGACCCAAATCCGACCCGACCCGCGGAAAGGAAAAAAACGCACCTAACGTCTTTCGTAGCCTAATTAGCCTAATTCTCCCAACAACAGCGGGTTACAATGATCGGTCATTTTGACAATCTGCGCTCTTCCACACCATTCATAATCTGCAGCCTAGACATAGCCAGTGTTACATCTCATCTTCATCATAACAAGTTTCCATTCATATTTCCCCTTGCAACTTCATAGGCTAGCCTACTTTTGCGTGAAACACTGCCAAGCATTTAACAAGCACAGCTGTTTATTCGTGTATATGACAGAAGCAAGGTGTTCTCGCATTGTGCACAACCTTCGATATCAGATCATTAGGCTCCATGTCCATAAAGTAGCGAATGCGCGATTGACTTTTTTCAGTCAGTCACGCATGGCGCATTTGGGTGCTGAATTTAGGAGAAATTATGTTTTTGTATGTTTTTGGTCGACCACATCTCCTGTGTATTGCAGGCGCATCGCCACCTAATATGTCGGAAGTTAACAAATGAGAAATGTGCATTTTTACTTTTTTGACCCGACCCACCCGCGGGTAATGGGCTGAACCGCGCATCACTACTGTCTACGGAATTGAATATTCTCTGGAATGTCTAGTAACAACTGATAACGTTAGTCAGCTGATGCTAACATTAACTGATAGCTAGCTACGCCAGCTACATCAGTGAACAATCCTGATTCCAATGACCGTTAATACGGTCCGCTCTGTCTGTGTATACATAAAACACACATTCACACACACATATATTTGTGTGTGTGATTTTTACACGTTCACGTTATTTGACATCTGCTGATGGCTAACTAATAGCTAGCTACGTTGCCGAACTTAATCACCAGTTCGTCTAAAGTTATGAACATTTCTCTGATTCCACTGACCATTACTATTGTCTCTGTATATGTGTGTGTGATTTATGGCCTGTTATGCTGTTGGAATTCACCTTTGTTACTTCAAGCATTGACGATTGCACTCTTCCACAGAAATGAGGGAAACAAAACATCTTAGGCATACATTCGTTAATTTTATACTCAGTGTCAGGGTCCTTAGTAGCGAGTAGAGGATCCATATGCAGCCACAACAGCTTGGCACCTTCTTCTCATGCTGGTCACCAACATGGCTACATTCTGCTGTGGGATGGCATTCCATTCCTCGATAAGGATCTGTTAAGTCAGCCAACCTGGTTCTGTTGGTGACTCTGGCACGTACAGCACGCCCAAGCTGATCCCACAAGTGTTCAATTGGGTTGAGGTCTGGACTCACTTCACGGCAGGCCATTCTATCCTCTCCACTCCCACATTCTGGAGGTACTCTCTGATGATCCCAGCTCTATGGGGGCGAGCGTTGTCATCCTGGAGGATGGCATTTGGTCCCATATTCTGGAGATATGGAATTGCCACTGGCTCCAGAATCTCATCCCGGTATCTAAACTCACCTGGTAGCACTTGAAGCCCAAAACGAGATGTCTGGCAGCAGAACCCTATTACTGGCCATTTTGGCACATTTTTTGTTGGCACTACTCAGACATTTGGCTGTATTGCTCATTCCATGATTGCCCTATGCTTACAAGCTATACCTCATTGTAAAGGTGACAAATCAACGATAAAAATGATATGAAAAACTTTACTGGTTGGTATTACTAAAGGGGAGATATAATGGGCCAAAGTCAAGTTTCCTTACTTTTTGTGAGCAGTTTAGCATGTATGTTTCTTCACTTACCATTAGCTGCTTGCTGTACTGCGACGAATACGGCCCGTTAATATGAATAAGTGTCAACTAAGTATTTAAATGCGGTTAGGTCTAATACTTTCTTGTCTACGGTGTCTTTTCCTATAATAAACGATTAGTCAGATCAAAACATAAGCAGAGCAGGCGCTAGCCTAACACACTGTTTCAACATTCAAAACTGGCTGTTTTTATTGCATCGTATGCCATTAAAAGTCCTCGGTTCAGAATTATGATGGATTTTGGTTTATTTTTTTTTAAATTGGGACTGGGAATTGTGGGATAGGCTGAGTGAACAGCACAGTAACATAGGCTATAACTTGGACTACGTGTTAATATAAAACCATTCTCCCCCGGGAACATTAGCCCCGTTTACATGGACACTTCTATTCCGATTAGAAACGGAAGAAACAGCTCAATCGGAATAAAAATCGTCATATAAACACCTCAATCGGAATGAAAATCCTGATCCGATCATAATTGTGATCGGAATAGAAGAGGTGGTGTAGTCCATTCCTATTCCAAATGAACGCTCATGTATACGGTCATTCGGATTGACCGTAATATCTTCCCAATGAAAAGTAGCATACAACGGCTATTCCGATCAAAGATTCTATAGAATAGAATGTAGCCCATGTAAACAGACGGCGCAAAAATGTTCAATCGGAATGACAAAAAACGGTCCATGTAAACGTGGGTATCCGCCGTTCATTCCGACATACCAGCACTCCGACATTGACGTCCAATTGTCGTAGTGGAGGCATGTCTCCTTATGGGAAAAAGTCCCACCACTCCGACATATTTTTTTTTCATGGTCGCAGTGGCGGTATTTAACTTTTTTTTTCAAACAACGTGCCATTCCGACATGAGGTAATTAATAGGCTATTAATGTTACAGTTATTATTTTCCTGTCACTTCGTCTGTTTTATGACCTAGAAGGTTGCATTTGGCATCTGTGGATAGCTCTAGCTCTCCTCTTTTATCTGACATGCAAGCCATATATTTTTTACCATGGTTTCACGAGTAGCCTAAATCAAACGAAAGTAGCGGTAGCCGAAGCTATATGACATTCTTATTTGTTTGTCACTTCGTCTGTTTTTATAACACAAAAGGATCGATGTGTTTGGTATCAATGGAAAGCTCTGTTTCTCCTCTTTCATTTGATATGCGTGTCTGTTGCCTGCGATGCCTGGTCCCGGAGTAATCCAAGCGAGAGCAGTGGCTGCGTGGAGCAATATAGACTGTAAATATGATAGGCCTATACTTTGATTTAAATTCATGATTTTATTTTATTTTCATACTTGATCGTACAGACACTGTCTAGTCTCGTTAAAGCCCCGGTTCTGCTCTTTCATGCAATATAGGTCTCATCTCGCTATGACTAATAATCGCGGAGCAATCTACAGAGAAAAATTGGTGTGTTTTTTGACGCACTTTGCGTCCGTCGGGCTCATAGGGTCCGTTAAATTGTCTTGGAAAAAAATAGGATTTGTAAATTGTCGGAATGGGGGTACTAAAATGTGTCGGATTGGCAGCATGTCGAAATAGAGGCATGTCTAAATGGAAGCATGTCGTAGTGGTGGCATGTCTGAGTGGCAGCATGTAACCGTAAACGTGGCTATTGTGCTGTTCAAGATGCAGTCTCAACGTTTGAGAAAGAATTCATTGGAGTCCTCATCATCATATTTTCATAACAAATAAAGCTTTAAAAACATGAATGCATTTCAGGTGCCACTCTAATCGATAATGGATTAATCCAACACTATTTGTCAGATTAGTTAGCATGAAATCGTTGTGTGCCTGCCTGGGACTATGGCTAGCTCTTCCACCCGGTCTACCCTGTACAGTGTTTTTTAAAAGCCTGTAGGACTTAATGGAACAAGTGCATGGAGAACGATGTGAAGAATGTGATCGATACCATACAGCCAGTAGCCTACGTGAGTAACTTTATCTCTGTGTTATCCAAATGTCTTAAAGTTAGCGAGGTTGAGTCTGCTAACACACCAACACCCCAGAACTGGCTGTTTTTTTCACGGACCCGAGATGGAAGTTTAGCTTCTTCTCGCGCTGGCCCCTTTAGCTGACGGGCTGGCTCTGGTTGGCCGAATATCAATCCAACAGAGGGGGGGGAGAATAGAATAGGGCTATACGTCGATTTTGCAAGAAATTATTCCGACTAAGTTGCAGTGTGGCTGCTCGCCGTGTTCATAGAAAACTCTGGGGCGATTTTCATCAACAATAATCAACCCCACGCACATAACCAGAGAATACCAATATGGTTATACAAATAAGCTACCAAAAAACAACTAAGTAGCAACGTTGTGTGAAAAGGGAAATGCAACCAGAATATAACGCTTTTTTCTTTAGTTGTAATAACGTTCGGGGAACTTTGATAACCTGGAGCTAACGTTCTCTCCAGGGTATTAGGTGGTTACTGATAAACTAACCACAGGAGAACCAACGGCTAACGTTATTTGCTTGCTGGGATTCAACCAGAATATAACGTTTTTTTCTTTAGTTGTAAAAACGTTAGGGAAACGTTATTTGTTTTGACAACCTGGAGATAACGTTCTCTAAACGTTATTAGTAGGTTGCTGAAAAACGAACTATAGGGGAACCAAAAGCTAACGTTACTGAAAGTTAGCAGAACGTTATTTGCTTGCTGGGCTAGTGTCTTTAGACCTAATAGGAATGTTTTACACAGTCAGCAAACTTTTTGCATTTACATGCAATGGTAATTCCTTCCATGGAATTACATTTTCTAGTTTAACATGATGTCCAAACTGTACCACAACATTCACCACAAGGAAGCAGTGTGGCGCCAGATAGGACTACTCCTCTGGGTTTCAGGTAAGTTTATCATATTACTTCTTAACGAAACTATGTAGCAGTGTCAGGCATAGCGTAGCTAACATTAACGTTAACTAGCTAGCAGCTAATGTATAGCATTATTTTATAACTGTTCACACATGATATCTGATAGCTGTTAACACATTTTAACTGTATTACCCAGGCGAACCATGCCGTCAGAAATGGAAGTATTTGAGGGATAAATACAAACGGTAAAAGAAAGAAGACAGAGAAAAAAAGGGTTTGAGGGAGGCGTGAAACGGCCATGGAAATACATGGCAGTCATGTCTTTCTTGGATCCCCACATCCAGGACAGGCCCACAACTTCTAATTGGGAAACCCCAGAGAGCATTTTAAATGCAATCTGTGACGGGCCTACAGAGGAAGCGAGTGTGGTAACAAGATAAGAGTAGAATATTATTAAGAACATAGGCAACAGAAGATATAAATAGACTTTATTATCAACAAGAAGCACTCCTGACCACCAACCTGTTTGAGTTTTTATACATTTCCATGTTTTCGTCTCGGTCGAGATCAACACTAAGGTGTCTCACCTGCAAAGCAGGCACTTACATGGTCGCAATTAAAGGTGCCAACGTCCTACGGGCACACATCTAAGCATCGAACATCAGCGAGGGGTGAGAGCTCATCAGCCAAAGTGAGTTCTTCGTAAACAAAAACGAGAGTGCACCCAGTACAATTACAAGAACATGTCCTGCAAAGACTTCCATTCTTACTTAAAGAGGAATAATGCAGGATTGGCGATTTTATCTCTGGTTTCGGTTTCGTTTTTCGTTTTCGCTCGTTTTATGCTTGCATATTTCTCTGCAGAGCTTCCCCGACAGCTTTAGCGTGTATATTTATACATATGCTATATATAAATATATAAATTGCAAGCATGGTTCTTCTTGTTCCTTTCGCGTCTCTGACTTCCAGATGTAAACAGCAAACGATCATTTATCAGAAAGTTGCAAGGTTGTAATAGCGGAGAGGGACACTAGGGGCGGGAGGAAATGTGACTGTTTTCGATAAAACTGGTCAGTCGAGCAAAACAACGATTTCTAAGCGTTATGACTCTGAAAAAGTTGCATAGGGTCTCTTTACTGAGAACTGTTGGGAATCGTAGACTGTTGGGAAAGATTCAGTCCTCTGAGAAATATGCCCCATGTGAGGAGGACTGAAAAGTATCCTTGTACAACTTTTCAACTTTAAAAAAATTCTTATTTTGTGCACATTTACAGTAAGACTTTCAAGTGTTTGAAATAGCCTTTTGAGCATTTGGCCGGCCAATAAAGCTCATTATCATACATAGTCACCATGTCTGTTGACACATTTGTATGAATTCACATATTCATAAGTGCATATGTACGGAGGCCCAGAGATGACATGAAGGGGGAAAAAAACCGAGGGTAAAAGAAAAAGAAAAGGTATGTACTGGGGACAAACACTGACTAGGTTTACGAGATCTTGAGTTTGGTTTTGCGAGATCTCTAGTTTGTTTTGCGAGATCTCGAGTTTCTTTTGCGAGATCTTGCCTTTGTTTTGCGAGCTCTCGAGTTTCTTTTGCGAGATATCGAGTTTGTTTTGCAAGATATCGAGTTTCTTTTGCGAGATCTTCACTTTGTTCTGCGACATCTCGAGTTTATTTTGCGAGATATCAAGCTTGTTTTTGCGAGATCTCGCAAATTCATAAAATATGAGAACCACTAGAATTGTTCCGTTGAGCTTTAGCCACTAACATTGGGTTGCAGTTCCTTATTTTGCCACCAAGAGGCGAACAAGAGCAAAAATAACGGGCTGCGCGCATATAGGCCAGGCTGCGGTGTCACTGTGTAATCGCAATGGATCACCAAATACGTCTTTATTTTGAGATAGGCCTGAAATATAATGAAATATAGCTGGCCTTGAGGCAAGATTACACCATCAGCCTCAGACACCTCAAGAGGCGGATCGTCGAACTGGGGCTCAGTTGCAAGCAAGGCTATGATTTGGGCGTGTTGGTCGATTTCATCCATGGCCAGCTACAACATTCAGGACAGCTTCATGGCTACCGCTGGATGTATGAAAAATGTCCCCAACACGGACTACGAGTGAGGAAGGAGGACGTGCGGTTGGTCCTGAGGGAGCTGGATCCAAGGGGTGTCAGGCAAAGGCAGGCGGGACGTCTCCGGCATCGCCACTATTTTGCCAAAGGTCCAAATTTCATTTGGCATTAGGCAACTATGACAAACTGAAGCCATATGGCATTTGTGTCAATGGCTGCATTGATGGCTTCTCCAGGAAGATGATCTGGCTGAACGCTTACACCACTAACAGCAATCCTAGGTTGATTGAGGGATACTACCTAGAGGCTATTGAGCGACTACAGGGTTGTCCCAGGGTTCTCAGAGGTGACCTAGGAACTGAGAACGGCCGTGTGGCTGCTTTTCAGCGTGTCCTTGTCTCCACCCAGCGGGACGCCACCCTGAGCAGGTACTTGGAGGGTGCAAGCACCGCTAATGCACAGAGTTCTGGATCCATTATTTGGAGAGCTGAAGGACAATGGCGAGCCGGAGCCGAACTATAGCTTTGACGTGAATCAGTCACGTGAATACTCGCGGTAGTTTTGGACTGGAGTGCAAACAGTTGGCAACTATTGCAGGGATGTCGGATGATGATGCTATTTTCTTAACTAGTCAACTAAATGTGTCATTACCATCACATCATCAAAAATATGGAAATGAAGCTTAAATGATAAATCAATGCCTCTAAAACATTTTCTGGTTTCTAATGAAATCAATTTCATTTTTAGCTCAATGGTATTGTTGGTTTTTACTTGCAAGATGAAATATAGTCATTTTAGTATCTACATTTTTGATTCATCAATCTACCCTAGTTTTGAATATAAGCAGCGTTTTAAGGAAATGCCATAAATCAAAACTTTTTTAATACAGTGATCGTTTAGACTGTCAAACATTGTCAAAATATATAATTGTTGGATATTTTTGTAATTTATACCTAATTTATTGGCAAAAAATGATACTTTTCTAAGTTACTTTTCTGGACATTAGGGCATCTGTTTTGCAGCTTGAAATCCATGTGCTCCACTATGATATTATGTTACCATGGCTACCAAATACGGAAATGTTAGTAAAGTGTTGTGCAGCAGCGACATTTCCGGAAAGGTACTGACTCGATTAAATTCATTCTGGACTCTCTATCTGACCACATAAAGACGTGGGGGTACTTCGGTTTGGCTTTAGGGACCCTCTACTCACTACCACGTAAGTGTAGTGTTGTTTGGAACAGTAGAAGAGGTATAAAAATAGCGTTTTGTAGCGGCGAAAGGACACGCCCCGGTCACTTCCAGGCTAACGAGTTTTGGCTAAAAACGGTGAACTCGAACTATCTCAAAATACATCCGAATGACATGATTTTGGTGTCAACTCAACGTATGTACTCCCAATAGTCAGAAAAATTTATCTAAAGTGCATTTCACTCCGGATTATCCCTTTAAAGGGATATTCCACCATTTTTGGAAATACACTCATTTTCCACCTCCCCTCGAGCAAAACAATCGATATTTACCTTGTTCCCGTTCATCCAGCCATTCTGTGAGTCTGGCTATACAACTTCTAGCTTCAGCCTAGCATAGATCATTGAATCGGATTAGACCATTTAGCTTCTCGCCTGCTAGCTTCATGTTTAAAAGATTTCTGGTAATTTTCCCATTTTAAAACGTGTCTCTTCTCAAGTTAGAAAGTGCAATAAGACCAACTGAAAATGAAACCTGGCATTTTTTTAGGCTGATTTGACATGGAACTACACTCTGATCTGGCGTAATAATCAAGGCAACTTGCAAACTACTGGCACTACTACTGCTTGTTGTCTATGGGGACTATTTTCAGATGCTGCGTACGATATCACTGCGCCCATGGTACGTTTGCATCGCCTTGATGTCAAGTCCACTGTAAGTAACATTGATTTGTGAACACCAATCATCCAATTTAAATGGTGGGAACGTTAAATGTACAAGTATGTTGAGAAGAGTTAAATGCGACTGTAATAGTTGGCCCAAATAAACCTAAGTGTAGTGGTTTTCTCACGTGTGGCACAAACATAAAGTTGTAGTGACCTAGAGTGTGGTGCTTTGATCATGTGTGAGGAAACGTAACCCGTGGTAATGACGTGAAAGTGTGTTTTGATCACGTGTGGAATTAACACAGGTGTGGAGTGTAATGGGCAAATGGGTTAACGCTATTGCATTATTGCTCCTCTCTTTGGTGGTTCGTTGTCGCTAATTGCTGTCCTCTCCTCTCTTCTAGCCCATCCAATCCGTGAGTCGCAGGTTCTGATTGCATCCTAGTTAAAACTGGAACGGCATTCATTCAAAGAGACATCTTTGTAAAGGGAGCACCGGAACCGAGCGGCCTGATAGCAACGGAGTGGCTTCTTTTTGCTGTTTCCTGGTACAGTCTCCTCCGTGCTTGGACTATTTTTCTTCTTGAGCCAGCTCTGCTACAGGTCTGTTTTTCCACCTGGGGAGTTCCTCCATCGGGCACGCAAAAGATTCCTGTGCTTCCTCGCCTGATGGGCATTGTGACCTCCGGAGGCAGTGTATGTATGTATGTGTTTTTGTGATCGCGGTTGTCAGTCCGTGACGTGACTAGTGGTTGCCAGATATTGTAAGTCCGATCCTCTACTGGCTATTGTCATGCTCTGATTTATATTGTTGATTAGCAGCCTATGAATATTGACACCAACACATATGTATATGGCCGTATTTGCACCCATATTTTATAAGTCTGTCCTTTGTGGTTGCTGCATTTTATACATGTTTTGATTATCCATTATCTTGTTACCTATAAGCCTATTTATTGATGTTGATGCCTGTGTGCACAGCTGCTTGTTGTATTTTTTATATGGTCCAAATTAAATGAAATTATTCTACTTCCTTGGTGTGTTCTATTACCCAGCCACAAGCTTGAACGAACCTGTTTTGCTTTAAAATTGAATGATATAGATATTGCCCTTTTTGGGCTGGCGTAGTCGGCTACTTGGTAAACTTTAAAACTCAGAGCCTCTTACACGACCGATTACGCACATTTATATGAACACTGTTTTGAAACCTGTTTGTACCCATTGGAAATTGAATGGACCTAGCAGTTACTGCGCAAAGCTCAGATTCCATTGCTGTTATTGTAATCACAGATTTTATATTAGCCATATTAGCAATGTAGATCCAGTGGGTTACATGTCGGCACTCCGACATCCCTTTCGTCCGACATGCCGCTATTCAGACATGGTGTTATTCCTACATGCTGCCAATCTGACACATTTTAGTACCCCCATTCCGACAGTTTACAAATCCTATTTTTTTCCACGTCAATTTAACGGACCCTATGAGCCCGACGGACGCAAAGTGCGTCAAAAAACACACCCATTCTTCTCTGTTACATTGCTCCGCGATTATTATTAGTCACAGCGATATGAGACCTATATTGCATGAAAGAGCAGAACCGGGGCTTTCCAACGAGACTAGACACGTGTCTGTACGATCAAGTATGCAAATAAAAATAAAATCATTTAAATGAAAGTATCATATTTACAGTCTATATTGCTCTGCGTTCACCCACGCAGCCACTGCTCTCGCTTGAATTACTCCGGGACCAGGCATCGCACAGACATAGCACGCATATCAAATGAAAGAGGAGAAACAGAGCTTTCCATTGATACCAAACACATCGATCCTTTCGTGTTATAGAAACAGACGAAGTGACAAACGAATAAGAATCATATAGCTTCGGCTACCGCTATTTCGTTTGATTTACTCGTGAAACCGTGGTTAAAAAGATACAGCTTGCATGTCAGATAAAAGAGGAGAGCTAGAGCTATCAACAGATACCAAATACAACCTTCTAGGCCATAAAACAGACGAAGTGACAGCAAAATAATAACTTAATTTAGCTCCACTTAGTCCGCGAATAATGAGACCGAGAAGAAAACTTGCCATGTCTAGAACTTCCCCGAGTCGTGCACGCAACAGACACATAACCATATCAAGAAGTCTTAATGACATTTTAAATGTGAATCTTTATTATTTTACACAATTGGATATAGTTATGACATTATATCCTATTAATTACCTCATGTCGAAATGGCACGTTGTTTGAAAAAATAGTTAAATACCGCCACTGCGACCATGAAAAAAAAAATGTCGGAGTGGTGGGACTTTCTCCCATAAAGAGACATGCCTCCACCACGACAATTGGACATCAATGTCGGAGTGCTACTATGTCGGAATGAACGGCGGTAGCCGATCCAGTGTCACCTTCCCAATGCCTACCACTGTGGTAGTCTGGGCCTGTGGCAGAAATATTCCCAAAACACAAATACAACAAAATAACCACCAAAAAACGATATTATGCTTTTACAAAATGCAACATATTAGCAATATAGATCCAGTGTCACCTTCCCAATGTTGGCCTACCACTGTGGTAGTCTGGGCCTGTGGCAGAAATATTCCCAAAACACAAATAGGCTAACCACAAAAAAAACATATTATGCATTTACAAAATGCAACATTTGAAAACCCATATTGGTGCTGTTGTAGTTGATTGCATCTACATGTGTACGTGGTTACTCATATTTCCAGCTGTATTTCTCCGGCCCCCCAGTTGTGATACTTTCATGAACTGGCCCCATCATACATGATACATTTCTTCAGAAAGAATAGTTTATAAAGGAAAATGTATTACCCTGTGGCATTTTTGAAGCGATAATGCTTCCCAGCTAACAATTTCTGGTTAGGAGAACGTTTTTAGAACGTTTTTTTCCTGGTTAGGAAAACGTTGCCTGAAAGTTGCGAAAGTTGCCACAAGGTTCCCCAGGAAAGTTTTCTTGACGAAAATACTACGTTTTTTTCTGGTTGTTTATTTTGGTTAGCAGAACGTTCTCCTACCCTTTAGGGAACTTTACTATATTTGGTTGCATTAACGTTCCCCTAACCTCCCAGCAACAAAGTGTAAAGGGGGAAAAAATATGTAGAAGGCATGGCTCCGCTGTACACTTGCCGTCTGCGGCGACAGCCTATCTTTCTGCAACCTGGGAGAGCGAACGTCTCTGATGACTAAGGCAATGACATTATACACGCATGACAATTCACTTACCATTAGCTGCTTGCTGAACTGCGACAAATACGGCTTGTTAACATATGCAAGTGTCAGCTAAGTATTTAAATGCGGTTAGGTCTAATACTTTCTTGTCTACGGTGTCTTTTCCTAATAAACGATTAGTCAGATCAAAACATAAGCAGAGCAGGCGCTAGCCTAACACACTGTTTCAACATTCAAAACAGGCTGTTTTTATTGCATCGTATGCCATTAAAAGTCCTCGGTTCAGAATTATGATGGATTTTGGTTTATTTTGTTTTAAATTGGGACTGGGAATTGTGGGATAGGCTGAGTGAACAGCACAGTAACATAGGCTATAACTTGGACGTGTTAATATAAAACAATTCTCCCCCGGGAACATTGTGCTGTTTAAGATGCAGTCTCAACGTTTGAGAAAGAATTCATTGAGTCCTCATGAGAGTCCTCATCATCATATTTTCATAACAAATAAAGCTTTAAAAACATGAATGCATTTCAGGTGCCACTCTAATCGATTATGGATTAATCCAAAACTATTCGTCAGATTAGTTAGCATGAAGTCGTTGTGTGCCTGCCTGGGACTATGGCTAGCTAGCTCTTCCACCCGGTTTACCCTATACAGTGTTTTTTTAAAGCCTGTTGGACTTAATGGAACAAGTGCATGGAGATGTGAAGAATGTGATCGATACCATACAGCCAGCCTACGTGAGTAACTTTATCTCTGTGTTATCCAAATGTCTTAAAGTTAGCGAGGTTGAGTCTGCTAAAACACCAACACCCCAGAACTCACGGACCCGAGATGGAAGTTTCTCAACCTAGCTTCGCTGGCCCCTTTAGCTGACGGGCTGGCTGGTCGGCCGAATATCAATCCAACAGAGGGGGGAAGAATAGAATAGGGCTATATGTCGATTTTGCAACAAATTATTCCGACTTTGCAGTGTGGCTGCTGGCCGTGTTCAATTGGAAACTCATAGAAACTCTGGGGCGATTTTCATCAATCAACCCCACGCACATAACCAGAGAATACCGATATGGTTATACAAATAAGATACCTAAAAACAACTAAGTAGCAACGTTGTGTGAAAAGAGAAATGCAACCAGAATATAACGTTTTTTTCTTTAGTTGTAATAACGTTCGGGAAACTTTGATAACCTGGAGCTAACGTTCTCTCCAGGGTATTAGAAGGTTACTGATAAACTAACCACAGGAGAACCAGCGGCTAACGTTATTTGCTTGCTGGGATTCAACCAGAATATAACGTTTTTTTCTTTAGTTGTAAAAACGTTAGGGGAACGTTATTTGTTTTGACAACCTGGAGATAACGTTCTCTAAACGTTATTAGTAGGTTGCTGAAAAACGAACCATAGGGGAACCAAAAGCTAACGTTAGTGAAAGTTAGCAGAACGTTAATTGTTTGCTGGGTTCCTATTGCCATCCACAGCAATGGCGTGCATTACAGGAGCACACGCAGAGCAGAGAAATGGGTCCATCCCCATGGCCCTCTCCACCTCATGCTCTGCGTAGGACCACTCTATGACCACTGAAGGCCCGCTGAAAGGTATCTCCACAGATGTTGCTGGACTAAATAGTAATGATAAATATGGAAAGATACTATTACATGTTACATATTACATTATATATTATGTGATGAGAATTATTAAGAGAAAGGAAAGATATTTACTCTCCCACAGGCTCTACTCCTCTCCTCCAACATGCCAAGGTATGCCTGACGCGACAAGCCCGGAGCAAGCAACTTCAGCTGCTGGAATGTTGTCAGCATATTGACCTGGTACAAGGTGTGGTGATTCACCGTGGCAGGCCAGTAACCACACCTGACCAGGTCCTCCAACCCAGCTGTCCAACTCTTGTGGCACAGGCCACATGTGATAGTAGGGATGGACAGGTTGTGATTTCCACCAGCTATTTACATCTCTACCGAATATAAGATTGCTCATATACTGTAACAACATCAGACAACACTTCAAGGGCCACTACAAAGTAGCTCGGGGGCCGGATCCGGCCCGCGGACCGCTAATTGAAGAGCCCTGGCCTAGGGAGTCCCTTTGCATTAATGTTAGCGGTATTGGTGGTTCGTGATCTGAGAGCCGCTCACACATAAACGTATACTTTTCATGTACCGTAACTTTGTGCAACCAGTACATGTTTATAACATCTTCTGCAAATCGGCCCATTTGACCGAGGGGGAAAACATTAACAAATTTACCTTGCACCAGTCTAGCACCAGCGTTTTTTGAAGTGGAAGCTAGAATTTCTCGGGTCATGGTGTCAAGATCGCTGTTTGAAATTGAGTGAAAGCTCTGTATGCCCAATTCCTGCCTCCTTCTGAAAAGGGTCGCAACGCTGATGCCCAGGCACTCAGCAATTGAGGTCCATGACATGGCACTCTCCCTGAACTGAGCTATCTGGTCACCAGAAAGTCAATACCTGGAATTTAACCAAAATGTTGGAAAATGCTTCTGTAAATGGTTGACCTCACCTGGGCTCACATTCTATCTGCAGGTGTTTATGTTTTAATCTATTATGCTACATTCCAAACCTCAGGCTTAACGTTGCCTCTAGACTACACCACTGATTACACGGAACAAACTGCATACCTTGGACGTCCACCCGTTCGTTGTAATCGTAGGCCTACATGCAAAGAAGTTGTTTGGGGGTGAATAAGGACATCCGCCTGTGTAAATAGTTCCTTCACTCCATTCATCAAGTCTATTATTTTATGGAGGAGGTTGTTGTCCTGTAGAAATGTTTATCAACAGTGTTTGGGTGTAGCTATTCTAATTAGGCCTATTAGCTACGATGTTAACCGTAGTTAAAATATCAGCCATAGTCATAAGTAGCCGTAAATGTTCCTCAAGGAGGCGGTGATTGTGCTCCAATGCATTTATGTCCCTACTTTGCAGAGCTAACTAAACAGGCATCCAGTTCTGCCAAATAACAGGCGATGTCGTTTGCGGTACAGCATGACAGCAGTAATAAGACACACAATATGAATTTCATACTGCCTTTCCACTTCTCAGTTCTGTTTACCACAGTAGCCTAGGCTAGCAGCTAGTTCTAGAATAGGCTATGTTTTAGTTCCTTTGAAGAGTCTAGGCGTTGTTGCTTGGCAACCACTCTGATAGAGGAAATATTTATTGATGAAACTGATTATCTTGAATAAACCATTCAATTTGTCGTTGTTATAACTTTTTGCCATATTATGTTTATAGTAATCGTTTTAGAAAAGATGTCTATTTTCATTTCAAACGTTCCAATGGATAGCGCCGCACCGCCCAGTTGGATATCTCGCTATGTTCAGTTTCGAATGGATAGTGCTGCGCCGCCCCGCCCAGTTGGATCTCTCGCTATGTTCAGTTGGATGAGTGGAGTCCTGTTTGCTCAAACTGATTTCGAACGGATAGCGCCACGCTGCCCAGTTGGGTCGCTAGCTCCGTCCAACTGGATGGGTGGTGTCATTTTTTCCTTAAGCCAGCCGTAAACAAAGGTTAACTTAAGGGTATAAAATGATTATGTAGGCCTAACGTTATAACGTTAGAATCTATCTTATTTAGCCTGCTAGCTTAAAATTATTAGCATACGGTCTCCAAATGGAAACCCTTATGATCTATTTACAAGCTTAACATCTACATTATCTGTCTAAATAGTATACCTCTCCTTATTGATTGGGAACGTGAAAAATGATAAATCGGGCCTTTCGCACTGCCGGTTCTTGCAGTTAATTGCCGAGCAAAAGGCTCTTGATGTAACGGCCATTGTTGTTAATGACAATGTATTACATTAAACAGCTGGCAACGGCACAACATCTGTTCGGTGGGGTGTCCTACGAAGCTCGATTAGTGGCTTAGCAAGGTATGTTGCGCTCAAAACCAGGGTATGCTGTCATACGAAAGTGGATTTGTTTTAGCGTCGCTGTATCACCATGGTATCTTATGCTCGCAACCAAACCTGGTCGGGAGCGGGTTATGTGCTTAGTTATAGCTCAAATCGTGAAATATCACCGCCCTCTGACCAATTCTAACCAATCCATTATCTTGAAAAACGAAGTTATCTCACGTGTGTTAATCTGTCATACTTTGAACGGGTCCAGCCCCGCCTCTGCAAACATTTTGAATTTCGAAGGCGCTTTTAACTATGTTGTGCGGGCAAATATGTCACTACTATGGACATGCATGCCATACAATATCTGATGACCATCGACTTTTTGATGTTATAGGTTAGACACTAAAAAAGACCACCCTAGATTTCGCTACCGCTCATAAATGCGGAAGTAATGGTTTTAAAACCTAGGCTGTCTTGTGCGTCTCCACGTTTCCCGATTGGTCAAAATCACCCCAACCACGAGAACGCGCACAGATCTGAGCTGAAAGCCTAGTTTGACAAATTTATCACATACCTGCTGTCGTAGGATCACTTAACTTAATACCCGAGTTGAGGCTTTGTGCAGCCTCGATATGTCTAGATAACCTAGATTTGTCTAACTTGCTTCGTAGGACACCCCACAGGTGAGTTCAAAGCACAGCCATGTAGATACATTGTATCTGGTTCATAGAATTTGAACCACAAATATCAGGTGTAGGATGACCAACTAAATACTGTATACTTCTCTGGAGGACCTTGTAGATTGTGTGGCAACCTTTCCTTGTTTTTTATCTGGTTCCTCAGCAGTACTGACTGTAACTTTGCCACCACGGAAAACTCTTTTAGATGTCATTATTCTGTTATAGTTAATATTCCAGGAACTGAAATCAATTAACAGCACAGTTGGTGGTGACGGTATTCAACTACAACTCAATCAGGCCTTGTCCACAGATGCAAGACTGCCATGCTCTGCAATAATCTGCTGCAAGATGCTGCTCCTACTGCACTCAGGGAAAGCAAGCTTGATACTAAGTGATATATTCAGGTCTTTTGAATGACCAGCACTTCTGATTGGATGTTGCCTCTCATGAGAAAACTATCATAAGAGGCATGTTATGTCTACGGGAAACATCAAAGGTACCCCTCTGCTGAAATAAACTTTTTTTTGTCAACAAATTATACAAAATCCCATACAGTCTGATTGATCAAAAGGTCATTACTTGTGCTGGCTTTTGCTTAGTCAGTTTCCTAATTTAAACATTAGGAAACTGAATAAGCCCGTATTGGCCTTATAAGAGGCTCATCTAAACAACATTTGTGCCTGAGCTTGCTTTCCCTGAGAATCCTACAGTTGACACTGAATGTTAATTCAGCTAAATAGCTTCAATCCATTGTTGCACTTAATATTTGTTGTTTAGCTATCTATCCAATAGAGACATCTTGGCCAATGATTTATTGTCTGATCTGCACTTCTGAAATTCCCTGATTTTCCCACATTTCCCCACATTTTCGCTTCAAAGACAACCATAATAGTCTTGATTGCTAATGTATTGGGTATCACCTTAAAGGGATATTCCGCCATTTTTGGAAATACGCTCATTTTCCACCTCCCCTCGAGCAAAACAATCGATATTTACCTTGTTCCCGTTCATCCAGCCATTCTGTGAGTCTGGCGATGCAACTTTTAGCTTCAGCCTAGCATAGATCATTGAATCGGATTAGACCATTAGCTTCTCGCCAGCTAGCTTCATGTTTAAAAGTGACTAAGATTTCTGGTAATTTTCCCATTTAAAACGTGTCTCCTCTCAAGTTAGAAAGTGCAATAAGACCAACTGAAAATGAAACCTGGCGTTTTTCTAGGCTGATTTGACATGGAACTACACTCTCATCTGGCGTAATAATCAAGGCAACTTGCAAACTACTGGCACTACTACTGCTTGTTGTCTATGGGGACTATTTTCAGGTGCTGCGTACGATATCACTGCGCCTATGGTACGTTTGCAAGTTGCCTTGATTATTACGCCAGATGAGAGTGTACAGATGGTACGGGTTGAGAATGCTCCTTTCTTTCCCGCACATCGGGACTCCCGAAGCATCGGGAAAACTGCAACCGCAAGGGGGCAACATAGACCGCCCTAATAATATGAAGGTTCGGCTCATGGAAAAACCCGAGGACACCGCGCTGGTGACGAGCGGAGAAAAGAGACATCACGCTCGGCATGTCAGATTGCAGTTTCAGAGTTTTCGAATGTTTTACAGCCTACCTCACAGCTGGCTCTCTCACTCGACGTAGCCTATAACTCAGTCAGTCCAGCAGAGATGCCAGAGCAACGTTTTGGTCAATGGAGAGGGAGAGAAATGCTCCGCATATCCGTCTCATTTAATCCGTCTCATTTAATCATTAAAATGAAGGTGATGACTGGCGAAATTATAATCAAACGACGTTTCAATAAACCATTGTTGAAATTAATGAAAATGGTTTTAGAAGCCTTCAATTCAACCTGAAAGACTCGATAGGCAACCTTAGATTAATTCATTAATTCATTAAGGTTACAAACCGCATTTCCGTGAATAGGCTATTATTGTCAAGGCGAAGACGAAAGAGATGGACAAGATGGACATTTAGGCTACATTTATGCTAGGAATACTTAGAAATGTGTAGGCCTATAGGCTATTTTAAAACGGAGGCATGTTCATTTTAACCGGCGACGCTGGGTAGCTTACCCAGCACTTTATCACAGATTTTGTCCCCACCACTTTTGACAACTGAAAATAAAATGTATTTAACAGAAATATCTTTAATAGGCATACATGCCTATCATGTCACTTTACTTATAACCGTAGGCTACATGCATGGAGAAGATCGCGCATTTTGTAACATTGTATGGATGGTCAGATATGCGATAGGGCAGTGAGGGTGATTCATTGTAACCATCGACTAGTAGGCCTAGTTCCGCAAAAGAAGTTTCTAGCAACTTAGAATATATGGATCTCGTTATGCATGTTCATGTTGATTCAGAGATAGACATAGACTACCGTGGGCTACTGTGCGTCAATATAACAGCATTTTATCATGTGGTGAATTAATGACTAACGTCAGTTTAACATGTCAGAACTTTTGATCGGCGTTTCAAGTGCATGCTGCGAATAAATGAACTCGACTGACTGAATCCTTTATATTTCTTGGCTAAGTGCGAAGATATTGATACTCGAACGGTGGCGTAACTGGATGAGGCATCTTAATCACACATCAGCGACCGGGGTTCAAAACTTACTCTACGAACCTCCGGAACCCATTAAGACAAGAGGCATTATTTTATTAAAAAGTTTTGCAATTTTTTTTATGATTGCGATGTTTGCTGAAAAGAAAAGTTAATATGTGAATTCGTGGTTCAGCGCGCGCGCACACACACACACACACACACACACACACACACACACACACACACACACACACACACACACACACACACACACATTTTTACATTTACATAATAGGGCTCGGGCACACGCCTTGAACTCTAGGAATATCGCCGCCATTTGGTAGCGCACTGAACGTAATATCCATTCATTCAGATGCACAAGACAAGAAGCAGAAATATAGTAGCGATTTATTATTTTCCTCTTGCGATCGTGGGTTGCACTGTTACACCCCACTACACAGCAACATACGACCAAGAAGGCAAAAACTAAGTAACAGGAACACACTAAAAGGCGGGAGTAAATCCATAGTAATCCATAGTAAACTAAGGAGTGAAGCTGCCAATGTGGCTGTGCCCGCGAAGTTTTGATGTCATGATCCCGAGCCCTAGTGTCAGGAAGTGTCTGTCGAGAGAGAGGGGGGAGGGAGGCAATCGTCCTCAATGCAGCATATAGGTAGGCTATAATGTCTAGTGAACTGGTTAGACAAGTGTGGGGGAGGGGGAATGATCGCACAAGACAATTGCTCTTCATGAAATGGGTAGTCTCACAGACGTTTGTCGATGTTTAAACGTAGCCTACTACATCACTTGCGAAATCGGACGTGGCACATAGAATTATTAGGCTACTGGATTTAATATAGCAAGTCCATATACTTTGTTCATCCTATATTAAAATGTAATGTGCTGCGGGGAAGCATTGGGGAAGTCAGTTTAAGTTGTCCTGTAACAATTTGCCTCTTATTATAATCAAGAGTAACACGACAAACACAAATATCATGTATTGTGTCGTAAACAGTTAATGACTTCGTGGCCACTATGCGCAACTGCATCGCGCAGTGAGCTGAAGGATAGGAGGACCGACACTTATTAACACAAAGCTTTGTAAAGCACTAACAACCACCCCTCAAAGTTCATAGTCCATAAGTCCAAACAATAAGTATAAAAATTCGACAATCCAAAACGATAACGAGATCTCCCAGAAACGAAAAACAAGTTTGTTGAGTAGCCTAGTCCTTCCAACAATCTCAGCTTTTGCGTTTGTTAGATAAAAGGCATTCTGTCCTGCTGTATTCCAATGAGAAAAAATCATCCACAAGGTAGGCTAAGGGTCACGGTAATGCAACATGCAGGAATCTATATACGCACAAAACGAATGAATGGGTTATATCGGCCAAAACGAATGAATGGGTTGGGAGAGTCGTCTGGCTGTGTCAGCAGACTGCAGTCGGTCTCGAGGGGTTAAATAACGCACGTACTTGAATTTTAATCTGAAGAAGACCACACGGTCGAAACGTCATTCCTTTGTGATAAAGAAAATAAAATAAAATCAAAAAAGAAGGATTTCAAGTGTGCGAACCTTTTTCCATTTTTTTATGATTTAGCCTACTCTTGTTCTGCACCTTGACCGGGGATGTGCACAAACTTTTTTTACTACACTTGAATTTTAAACCAACCATCCTATAGCCATACTTTAATAATCAGATGTTATGCTCATTTTTGTAGGCTACACCTCACCGGCAAGCACGCACGCAAATGCTGCTTTTATTGCACATGTACAATATTGGCCAGGCTATATAGAATAGGCTTTTAGGACTGTATTTTGCCTTCGTGCAACTTTAGTTGTGCTCAATCTAAATTATTGTCAGTAAGAATAGGTCATATTACCAAATGGCGAACCTCGAAAATTATTTAGGATATAGAGCCGTGTCCATTACGCATGCAGATATTTTTTAGGCTATTGTTTTATTTGAGTATTTTTGTCTACCATGGCAAACATAGTTGAAACGTTCGCTCTAAACTTATGTATTTCCAATCGGCTTTCACAATCAGCTACAGCTGCGCATGAAAACTTGCAATGTCTTTACAGAACTGCTTTCACTTCCCCGAGTCGCGAACGCAACATGCACAACAACCGATATTTAGCAAACACATGCATTTCCAGCTCTCAAAACCGATGAGGTCCAGATCTCAGTGGACTCAAAGCTGCCTACAGCCATGCATAGTAAGCCTAATGATAGCCTAATAGTTATGACATTAATAGCCTATTAATGTTTAGTGTTTAACTTTCTGTTTAGTGTTGACAACACAAAGGCCTTCACGTTGTGTGGCAGTGCTTGCTTGCCCTTCGATCCATCCCAGTTGGTGGTTTTGCACCTGTCCCTGAGTTATAGTCTATATGAGTAAGCGCTTATGCTCTAACCGCATAATAAAAGAAGCACCTGCAGCAGTGCTTATGGCAAGGCTATTAACACCTGTCACTGAGCTATGGACAAGCAGTTATGCTCGAAAATTATCATAATAACAGACACACCTAATTGTATGGCTCTATGTTTGAACACATCAAATTAGCAAGCATTTCCTCCCGATAGCAGCAACGTTTGCTTTTTTTTTCTGTCGGTCCGCGGTTGCTTGGTCAATTGCGCAGCAAATTATCAGATGAAGCGGACCTAATTTCACTCCATGTCTCGCGGACCAGCAGCAGTCTCCACGTTTCGCGGCCCATAGTTTGAGAAACGCTGCATTAAAGTGTCATTAAGTTGTAGGCTATATGTTTAGTGTTTTCTTTGTGTGTTTTGCATTGTAGTGTGTTTGCATTGAGTAGTTCTTTAAAATACGGAACAAAGAGCGTCCCGTAGGCTATCTGTTCAATACAGAAGAAGACTTTTACTTATATATTTCTTATAACGAAACGCGAAGAAAAAATACGAGGACTGACCATCTCGCCTCTCCGCGTTTCCCCCAATATCATGGCGACAAAGAGAAATAAATATGATTGGACATTTTAATGTTTGTAGCGCGCCAGTTTACCCAGTGTGTGTGCATTGAGTAGTTCCTTAAAATACGGAACAAAGAGCGTCCCATAGGCTATCTGTTCAATAAAGAAAAAGACTTTAACTATTACTTATATATTTCTTATAACGAAACGCGAAGAAAAAATACGAGGACTGACCATCTCGCCTCTCCGCGTTTCCCCCAATACCATGGCGACAAAGAGAAATAAATATGATTTGACATTTTAATGTTTGTAGCGCGCTAGTTTACCCAGTGTGTGTGCATTGAGTAGTTCCTTAAAATATGGATCAAAGAGCGTCCCGTAGGCTATCTGTTCAATAAAGAAAAAGACTTTAACTATTACTTATATATTTCTTATAACGAAACGCTGCATTGAGTAGTTCCTTAAAATAGCCTACGGAACGAGCGTCCCGTATCTGTTTAATACGGAAGAAGACTAACTATTACTTATATATTTCTTATAACGCTGGCTGTAGGCGATTTCTATAACCATTTTCATTCATTTCAACAATGGTTCATTGAAGTGTCGTTTGAATGATTTCGCCAGTCATCACCTTCATTTTAATGATTCAATGAGATTATGGAGTCGACTATTGACGGATATGCGGTCTTCATCATTAAATGCAGTTGAAACTTTCTGCCACCTGGTGGTTGTTTGGGTACATTGCCTTAGCCTCGAAAAAAATCGGCTTGACGCACTGCGGGATCTCTTCGGGAGTCCCGCGGGAGAAGGTGCATTCTCAACCCGTACCCACTGTAGTTCCATGTCAAATCAGCCTAGAAAAACGGCAGGTTTCATTTTCAGTTGGTCTTATTGCATTTTCTAACTTGAGAGGAGACACATTTTAAATGGGAAAATTACCAGAAATCTTAGTCACTTTTAAACATGAAGCTAGCTGGTGAGAAGCTAATGGTCTAATCCGATTCAATGATCTATGCTAGGCTGAAGCTAAAAGTTGTATCGCCAGACTCACAGAATGGCTGGATGAACGGGAACAAGGTAAATATCGATTGTTTTGCTCAAGGGGAGGTGGAAAATGAGCGTATTTCCAAAAATGGCGGAATATCCCTTTAAAGGAAATTTTATCAGCTTTCACGTGGTACCATCATAATGCTCTGAGGTTAATTCTAGTGAAGTTATAAGGAAAAATAGAGCTCCCCCACCCAAAATGTCCAGCGTTTTTGACATCAGAACTTCATGGCTCATGAGGCAGGCATTCCCATGGTCAAAATGTTTTTATATCTGGTCATTGCACAGCTTGGAGAATGGGAATCACAGCAATTGGCTTTAAAATAGCAAAAAAAGCTTTTTTTGAACAGGTCTAATGTGTGCATTGTATTGCAGTGTATTGCCTATACGCAAAAACTGTATCGGACCTTTTAAACTCTCGCGGGCCACATACTGTATCAGACCCTTAAAGCTCTCGCGGGCCATATGAAATGACGTGGCGGGCCGCATCTGGCCCGCGGGCCTTGAGTTTGACACCTGTGCAGTATGTGAACCATTTAATTTAAAGCTGCATGTGCATGCCATTATCCATGCATTTTCACCCATGCATCCATCAGTAGCTGAGGATATGCCACGATTCCCCCTAGTGATCAATCTACTGGCCTACTGGCCAATCAGATCAGTGCATCAGATACATGTCAGGAACTGTTGTAGCCATGAGGAGGTATTATAAGAACTGGAGAAAGTGAACAAGTCCCGCCCCCATTCATTTCAATGGGAATGCTAGGCTAGTGAAAATTAGCAAAATTGAACAATTTTTTCAGGCTTCAACATGCCGTTTCTAGGGGCTTGTTTCCGGTGCCGTTTTACTTATTAAGTGCCAGGTAACTGATTGACGTAAGGTACAGAAGGAGAGCTCAGCTGTGTCCAGAAGTCAAGCGTGAACGCTGGATAGTACCTTCTTTCCAGTACCGTCTCAGTTAGCTTGCTCTTCAGTATGCGACCCTACCTACATTTGGACAGCACTAACTAGTTGCGTCACCTGACTCGGGGAGGGGGGTGTGTTGACGATTTGCATGACGTGTGGAGCTTGACCTGCGCTGTGCAATGGATTATGGGATATCTGAGGCCAAAAAAGATGCATGGATGCACGCTTGGAAATCACGCCAAACGAAGTACCCATCTAGTAAGAGCGCTTGACTTTCGGACAGTCTATTCTGACGTAACCTCCGGAAAATGCACACTGCCCAGCGTGTGTACTTATGTTTCAGACACAGCTCTCGTGCCCACACTAAGCTTGTGCATGAGCTGAGAGTGGAGCAGCCACCAATCAGCATGCGAAAACGGCACCGGACATGATGTATTTCTGGAAAATGGCGACGAGGAAGTGCCTTGCTAATCAAATCAAATCCTGACCCCCTGGTTGTAGCAACAGTTTGAATAGTGGAAATGAGCAGTGATTGGCTGTCAAAACCTAAAGAGCTGTGTCACTCCAAACTTAAGTGGGCCATATTATTTCACCCAATATGAGAGTTGTATTCCGTTATGCTTTCCATTTCTGCCTTTATAGTGGATGTGTCTTGTGAAATCGTGCTTGAGGTGGGTGAGATGTGTTTTACACAAGTGGAAACTGCTTTTGTTTAACAGTCCTCTCTGGAATTTTAAGTACTTTGAAGAACCAAGAGGAGAAACCACTGCACTGAAAAGAACAGCAAGGAATGTCTTCTGCAATCCTAAAAGTATCCAGTAGAGGTCGCTCTTGATTTAGCAGTTAGATTAAGTGTTCCATCTTGAAGAGATTTTGTCCTTGAATTGGAATTGCCAAATGATCCATTTAGAATACATCAGCAGAGGTTGTCATCAGCTGTCAGATATCAGAGAAGACACAGTTTATATAATGTGTGTAATTTCTGAGGCCAGAAAACATATTGTTTAAGTGTTACAGTTTCTTGGAATGACCTCTGAGATTGGAGTCATGTTCAGAAATCTGTTGCCACTTAACGCTGTAGTATCAAAAGGCTTTTTTATGTAAACAAGCTGCCTTCTCTGTGTATAAATAGAACATAAAATAATATGTTTATCTGTGCTGTGTACGTCAGATTTTTAACCCAACTAACAAGAGGAAAAATGACAATAATCTCAGCAGACAATCTCCTCAGAGGCAAAAGTCTTACGTAGTTTCATTGTCAACTGAGAATTCAGAGCAGGTTCTATTATGGGGTTGCTTCCTTATTTGTGTAAACTGCAAAACAAGGTGACCAGTAACATCTTTTTTTTTTTTTTTTTTTTTGTCTTTTAAAAAAAGTTGGATGACATTTCAGATTTCCCATAACATGGTAACATCCAAAAATGAAAACACAGAAAGGGAACGACAGGGTTTGCATTCTCGCAGTGTTCCAGCTGTGTGTGCCGTGTACACACACTCGACGCAAGCGCGCATGCAAATATCTCTGGAACGTCAGGTTGCCCAACAGGACCCAGAGGCTTATTGTTCCCATATGTGCCATGTCTAAACCACTGCAGCAGTGGAGCAGGAGAATTAACTGTACCCGTCCAGGTACTCATTCTTCCACTTTGGATCTTTCCCCCCCCCGGAGGTGGGAGGCGCCCGACCGCATTCTGGAAGCTATTTGCATTTGTCACACATTACCCCATTCACACACACACACACACACTGTTCACACACACACACCACCTTTTTTACTGCTGTTTGTAGTTCACAAACACTTCAGAGGACCTGATACTGAGTGCCTCTGTGGCCTAGTTTCTCTGCCATAAGACTGTGGTGCATAGCTTTACATTGTTTTCTGGGCGCCGGAGAAAGATGGTGGGGGCATGCGAAAAAAGGGAGCTGCAGGGTGGAATGGGGTTGAGGGGGGGGGGGATGGGGGGGGCTGCTAGCGTACCTCGACTGAGTGCGTCAGCGTCAGTCGGTTAAGTAACTGCCAGCCAATGATGTAATGAAATAGCGACCTCACTGCCGGTCTGCCACCTGAGCCCTCCAGAGAGAATTTAGTCTAAACAGACGCCATTGTTCTCAGAGTGTCTACATACACACACACACACACACAAACACACACGCCAGACACAGGCTTACTCATAATGATGCCTGTGAAGTTCTCATAAGTGTGTTGCTCAGTCCAATTGGACATAAACATGGAATTACAGCACGGCATTGTACGCAATGTGCTGAGGCTAATTTCTCTCTTAAAAGAGCCTGTCTGTGTGAGTGTGTGTCTGTGTATGTGTGTGAAGGGGAGAGCTTACGGTAAGCGTGGGTGAGTGTGGGTGTGTTTGAAAGGTGGGGGAAAAGGCAGCGTGCTTCTTATCAAGCAGCTGTTATGTGTGTGGCGTTAATGTTGTGAAGAGAGAGTAGAGAGTATGCTGAATCAGGTCGATCGAGACCACGTTCCTCGAAAACCTGCTGAGAAGACCTGAGAGGCTGTGACACGACGTTCCTGTAAATGACAGTGTGTTCACACATTATGCTAGCCGCTCGCAGCTACATTGACTCTTCAACATAATTATGCTTGAACCACAAGTGCCCTGTTTCTGACAATAAGCGTCGGTGTTAGACAGCGTCTTTACACTGGCCGGTGTCGGAGGCCGCAGAGGCCATTGCTGTTGCTGTTGCTGATGATAAGCTGACCTGACCTCTGTCCGCACTACATAGTCTTTGTCTGGGAGGCCACTAGAAAAGGCCTCCTGGGAGCATCTGTGTGTTGCTATGATGTCTGGCTTTACTGTCTACTTAGATGTGTGTGTCAGTGTGTGCGTTTGTGTGCATGCGTCAGTGTATTTGTGTGTGTGCACATGTGAGTATATAAATGTGTGTGTGTGTGTGCACGCGCGCGTCAGTGTGCATGTGTGTGTGTTTGTGAGTGCACGTGTCAGTATATAGAGTATATGTGTGTGGGTGGGTGTGCGTTTGTTTGCGTGTGTCAGTGTATTTGTTTGTGTGTGTGAGTGCCTGTCAGTATACTGTGTGTGTGTGTGTGTGTCAGTGTGCATGTGTGAGTGTGTGTATCAGTACAGTATGTATATATATATGTGTGTGTGTGTGTGTGATCACCCTGTACACTCTACCCATTTGAACCGCTTAGTGCTCCACACTTTCTAAAGTGCTGATAGCAATAGCAACAAGCCATTGATTTCAGCAGCGCTGCTATTGATAGTGTATGACCTTTTTGCCTCCACCAGCTATGATCCCATAGAGAATGCTTGCTTTTGCTTTAACCGGATGACAAACACAACATAATGATTCCTCCATTTCCCAGCTACTGCAACAAATGGCCTCCCCTTCTCTGCTCAGCCTTGGCCTTTCGCTAGCTTCCCCCAAACATCTGTCTGACGTCTGCTTTCTTTGCAAACTAAAAGGTCACTTGGTCAGAGGAGACGAAAGTGCCTGTAGCAATATTCACAATGCCCTCTAATTGTTCCAGCCCTATAGGATTGGTCTCAGTTTCCAAACGCCCTTTCTCTCCTTCCCCTTCTCATTTTCCTCTCTCTCTCTCTCTCTCTCTCTCTCACTCTCTCCTTTCTCTCTCTTTCTGTCTCATTCTCGCTTTTCTCTCTATCTCTCTCTCTCCTTCCCTCCCTTCACTCTCCCTTTCTCTGGGGCTAATCAGATAAGTCTGTGCTGTGCAGTAGAGTCTTGTAATGTACATACCGTTCCTTCTCAGCACCCCTGCCCTGCCCCCTACGTATACCCCCTCCCCCCCTAACACACATACACACACACACACACACACACACACACCAGTCACCTTGTCTTTTGCTCTGCTTCTCCTCTGTCCTGTGTGCACCTACATCCTGTTTTTCTCTTTACTGCTTCCCATCCCTTTCTCTGCCTCCTCCTCTGCTGCACCCTCCACCCCACCCCCCTCCTCCCCCCATACTGTCGTGATGGTACTGACGTCATCCTCCTCAGCCCAGCTGGATGGAGGGATGGGTTGGAGGGGGGGGGGGGCAGGTAGAAACGGAGGCCTCCCTGAGGCTTTCTGACTGCAGCTAATGGGAGGATGAGAGAGAATGCAGGGAAAATATCCTCCTCCAGAAAAAGTCGTGTGTGTGTGAGTGTCTCTCTCTGTGTGTGTGTGTGTGTGTGTGTGTGTGTATGTTTATTTCTCTAAATCAGGTGATTGCTTTTCAAAGGACACCTAGCCTCCATTTCTGTTGTGAGATGTGAGAATTGATTGGGTTATTTAAAGGGAAGGTCAGGCAATCTCAAAGCACCTATTAGATGTGTTTATAAATGTGTGTGTGTGAGTTTGTGGGTGGGTGTGTGTGTGTGTGCGTACGTACGTACGTGGGTGCGCGTTGTTTGGAACCAGTTAGCCAGCTGCCAGTCCAAGGTCACCCCGACCTTAGCACTATATCAACCTAATGAAACCGGACAGTGTGCTAGTGCAGGTGCAATCAGAATGAATTCGGCCCGTACATCTCCTAGAGAGCACTGCCATGGTCTGAAAAGCACTATGTTTTCACCACTAAAACCAGAGGATTGGAATGAATCAGAATGAGATTTAAGATGTGAAAATACAGAATATCTGCCATATAAAATATAAAGGCCCCTTTGCTATTTGGTTTGAGTATACTATTATTTATGTGAGTGTCCAGTTTCAGTTATTAAACCTTAAAATATTCATACATCTTGTCTCTGTCTCTCTCTTTTCGTCACACTCGTGTGTGTGTGTGTGTGTGTGTGTGTGTGTGTGTGTGTGTGTGTGTGTGTCTGTCTCTCTTTGTGTCTCTCTCTGTTCCTGCCTCTGTCGTTCTCTCATGCTTACACACCGTCTCTCATGCACGCACAAGCACAGAGGGGTGACGCTAACGGGGTGGGTATTACTTTCAGCTGGCTCTGCAGCGGCAACGTAAGCCGTCCGCTGACACCTCAGCTGAGCCTGGTGGTGAGATGGGACTGTGTGCGTATGCAGGCCGTGTGTGTGTGTGTAAGTGTGTGTGTGTGTGTGTGTGTGTATGCAAGCTGTGTGTGTGTGTGTGCGTGTATGCAAGCTGTGTGTGTGTGCGTATGCAAAGTGTGTGTGTGCGTGCGTATGCAAGCCGTGTGTGTGTGTGTGCGTATGCAAGCCGTGAGTGTGTGTCTATAAGTGTGTGTGTGTGTGTGTTTTTGTGTGAGGATAAGGTTTTTTTAGAATTGCAGGGAGAGTAAAGAGGGAGATAAGAAAAGAAAGATGAGGAGCGAGAGCAATAAGAGAAAGTGGAAAAGTATGTGCTTCACACCGAGATGAAAAAAAAAGCAAGTGTTTGTTTTTCTGCATTATGTGTAAGAGAGAGTGAGGTAGCGCAAGGTGATAAGAATAACGCAGGGCAAGAGAAAGGTAGGGACTCGGCGTACACGTCAGTGCCAGACATCACACGTTGCCTTAGCCACGCGTGGCAGAGTGGAAATAGCCTGGCTCAGCTCAGCGCAGGGCCTCTCCCCGAGGTCTGAGCCCTATAATCCCGCAGGGAAGCCCAAACGCTCGCCCGCAAATACCACGTCTCACCTGGAGATGCGCCCACACGCCCACACGCTCAGGGTTGGGGATGGCACCGTCCCGTGGCACAAAGCCAAGACGAGGGATACCGACCCAATCTCACGCGCAACGACATCGAGAAACTCACTGTAAAGATGACGATACATTGTGCAACTTTTTGTTCAATGTGGCAGGGCAATGTTCCAGAGAATTGTTCTTCGGACACTTTTCCGTTGATGATGGGCATCATTTATGTTTGCACTTTCATCACCAGTAGGCCAATTGACATGAGCATCCAATCAGAACACATGGTACCACTTATGGTTGCCCGGCAACGTTGCCCCTTTGTGTCATCACCTTTCCAACGCAATCTGTTCACTCCAATCATCTTCTCAGCCCAGCATCTGGACCTAGACAAGATTCTGAGTTCAGACCATGTGAAGGGAAAATCACGCATGTCGCGACACATGATGCGCTGAGTAAGATGTTAGAAATCTTTACTGCTATATTTGGGAAAAGGGGTTTGAGTGAATCTTGAGGCAGCTTATGTAGCATTAACCTATAGATCCTATAATCTTAAGCATCCCTAAAAGCATATGGACTAATGCCTGGTCTGTTTCACCACCATATGCGCCTCTATCCAGGCTCTCCTTAGTGTGGGAATAATGCCGAACAGTTGTTATTTACCGTAGAAAGTTGCAGGTCTGTTGTCAACATTGACAAAGTACAGGTGTGTTGGGCTTTTGGTCAAAACGTGCTATTACGGGAGTAGGATCCCCAGAGAGAATCACCTGCGTCTGGTTTTCTAGAATGACTACTCTCACACTGCCAGTTAAGGAGAGAAAGTGTTGCTAATCCTTAATGTGCTTGCAGGGGGCATTATTTCTGATACATACATGTATATGGTAAATCTGTATTTCAAATACAAAATATAAAATGATATAACAAGTAATACAGTTACAGTAATATTAAAAAAAAAAGTATTGATGTTATGGTAAGTGCTGTTCTCTCCTTGTTGCCCGATACAAGGAAAACGTTTTATTGTTCCAAAATAGCATCCATGGTCACTAAATTTGTCTGACGCATTTCACATGTCACAGAAGGAAATTATGTCACTCTGACTGTTCATTAGGCTAATACTTGCACTGATTGTAAAGTGTTTTTCTGTTTATTTCACTTGAATTATTCAGTTTGAAGTGAATAATTCAGACTTGTTTGTCCTCATGTTGCTTCCATTAATGTCATTAATAAAGGACCATTACTATCCTATTAGCATGAGTGTATGAGAGTGTGTGTTTTTTTTTTAAGGATGCAAAATATTGCATAATTATTGTAATTGACAAAATCACCACAAAATATTGAGATGACAATCCCCTACCTCTCGCCAATAAAATAAAAACATGTCACCCTTTTCACGCAAGCCACTTTTCAGATGCTAAATGACTCAAGGATGCTGACCAGAAGGGAGAAGGAGATACTTTGATGTGTCTCACAGGGATTATTTCTGCACCAGTCGTGTCAGTATAGGGACAGCCCCAAACACTCCACAGATTACTCAAACTATGTGAGATTTCGATGCAGAAGTTCGAAAGGTCTCCTCAGGTCAATGAGAGAGAAAAAAAAACAAGCAGAGCAAATATTAAAATCTGAAGTTGCTTAAAAATTTTGTAAACAGACATTCTTGGCCAAAGTTAGTCACTCTGATTCGTACAGAGTTAGCATCAGTTTATGAGAGTGAGGACAAAAATAGAAGATGGAAGGAGAGAGACAGATAGAGAGAGAGAAAGATAGAGAGAGCGTGAGAGAGAAAGGGCCTATATGATGACAGTGATGAGGTTCCTGGAGTAGTAGAGAGCTTGTCCCCATGGCAGCGTGTGGACACAGGCCATCGCCCGAGAACACCCGTGGCTTTGGGAGGTCATCCAGATGGACTTCTCCCAGTCTGACCTCATCAAGATGTCTTCCCAGCCTGCCCGGGGCTTGATCCCTTCGGCCTGGCAAAACTCTGCACTGTGATTGATGGATGAGGTCAGGAGAGGGTCAATGGCACTTTTTGGTTGGTGTGTGTGTGTGTGTGTGTGTGTTTAATGAGAGTTTGGAGGATTAATTATGGAGGAGTGAACTCAGAACTACCTCTCCATATCTTCTTCAGTTCCTTAGGAGGACCACATTACCTCTGTTGTGAGTCTGGTGTGTGTGTGTGTGTGTGTGTGTGTGTGTGTGTGTGTGTATGTGTGTGTGTGTGTGTGTGTGTGTGTGTGTGTGTGTGTGTGTGTGTGTGTGTGTGTGTGTGTGTGTGTGTGTGTGTGTGTGTGTGTGTGTGTGTGTGTGTGTCACTTTATCTTGGTGTATGTCTGTGTGTGTTTGTGTGAGTGTGTGTGTTTGTGTGTGTGAGAGGAGGGGGGCACAGTACATTTGTGTTTTGATACCTTCCAGAAATTCTTGTTTCAGCTCTGCATGTAATGTGATTTAAAGTATCAGCCCCTTAAATGTGCTTGGCGAGTTTGTGGAAGCTCAACAAGTTCTTCAGGGACACTAGTGTTTCATCTAGAAAACGTCAGACTTCTCCCATAGAAGTCACAGCCCTGCTGCTTTATCCCAGCTAAACACTGCTTAAGATTACTAATCCACCGAGCCTCCTTCTTTTCATCCTGTCAAACCTACTACACCCTAAGAGTCTCAGCATCCCCCCTCACAAGCCATGAGTGCGTTCCCTTGATTAAGAGTGAACCTGAGACACATTAAAAAAAAAAAAAAAAAATCAGGTCAGGTCAATGGGACAAGTATGAGTCAAGTTTAAAGTAGGTGGTCAAGAGTTCAAGTGGAGTTTCAATTCTCCAAAACAACTTTCACTGAAACTGCAGACTGCGGGACGAATTCCATTGCCAGGATACTGTAAAGAGATACAGTACACACATCTGCTTTGATACCAAATATTCATACTCTCTGTAGGGGTTTCAGATGAGCATATGCTGATGCCCTGTCACCTGTTACCTGTAGCCTGCTGACATCTGTCCAGTGGTTCACAAGCACACACCAAGCATCACTCTTGCATCACTGGCTACATGTCTAATTGGCTGGACCTTTGGAACAGGTTTGTGACCTGTCCAAATGGGTGGTTTGGCCCAGCCTGGGCAAACTGTTAGTGACTATGTCGTCAACACCAAAAGTTAATTATCTGACTGTTAACCAAGTTTTTGTCAACAACTCTTGATGTCATGTGATTTTTGTACACTCAAAAAAAGGAAATTAGCTGATTGTAACATTTACTTAAGTATAACATGCATTTCCTACTAAATCATTTTGTGTTACAACATTTACTTAAATAAATCATGTTACATTTGCCTTTAGTTCAACTGTATAGATTTTAATCGATTCAATTAAGTTAGAATAACATGAAACAATCGATTTAAAAAATAAGAATGTAGTTTAGCCTGCTCCTGGCCATTAGATGGCGTGAGTGTGCGATTGGGCTGGATGCCAACACCTGAAATACACGAAGAAATGCCGATGCATCTTTTGGATGTCCTTGCTGTGCTGTGCTGGTAACTGATGAAGAGTCTGCTTTTTAAGCTCTAAAGGGTAAGTATATCAACTGTAGTTATTATGTGTGTTCATGTTATATAAGGCGGGAATTCCACTCTTAGTTTTTATACAGTGTGTATTCTATTAGGTGTTGATAAATATTTTTTTCAACCAACAGCTAAACCAAACGGCTTTAAAGTTAGCAGCTAGCTATCAAAAAAACGTTGCTCTAGCAGTATCTATGCTAATGCGGTTTTTAGACATTTTCTGAAGCTTAGTTCTCTGGTTGTGTTTGAGAGAATCCATGAGTAGCAATTATTTATTTTTTTTCACAAGTTAGTGGAACGTAATTAGAGGTGGCGTGGTGACAAGTCAAGAAGTGTGAAAGGTTTTAGGTTTACCTAAGGTTGGTTTGGTTGTGTGGGTGTGAGTGGATGTGTGTGCGCCTCAGTGAAGGTAAACCCCTGATAAAAATATAGATGAAGCCTCGGAATGTTCAATGTACTAACTAACATTGCTGAAGTGGATACATGTGAGTCTCGTTGATTGTATCAAACAATGTAGTGCATTGTTGGGCACATAGATGCAAACAAGAGGAATTAAAAGTAAGTGTGTTGACCGCGAAAATTAAGCTGTAGCACAATAAAGAGTGGAAAAATGGTACCTTAAAAATGCTTCTCGCCCAAGCCATGTGTATCACTGATTGAGATTCATTCTTGTTTAGAGGCTGACCTATCAAGCTAGGATGAAGGCTATCCACCTCTCTCTATGTTGAGTCTAATTATGAGATCATTCAAGATATCAGTTTTCAAGATTTTAATTCATCTCTCTCCATTACATCAAGGTCACTGCCAAGGTATGCTGATCTGCTGTCCGACTGCAAGTGTTCCTCCAACTGCACCTATCTGAAGTAGAGCTGTACCAGTGACCTAGCCTGATTGCCATCGACTTGAAAGGCTCTGCAAGACTTTAGTCTGACCAAGAGCCTGTGCTAACACGGTTTCTCCCAGCGCTGGTTGACCCGCCTCATTTAAGTGCCTCGATTTGCTACTGGTCGATGTCAGAAAGCGGTTTGCCGAGTTTAAACCAATAACAACACTCTTTCCTCTGCCTTGAACACGCCTCTACCCAGAGCCGTTGGAGCTGCTCAAAGTTGATTGGTTCTCGACCAAAGGGGGCAGTTCCGCAGATTTTGGGAATTCAGAAATCCTTCCTGATTAGCAGTTGACCAGACCAGCGACAGCAACGCCGAAGGTGTTACGTCACTGGGAGGGCGTGCCAGGCTACCAGTGACCACAAGTTAAAGGTGCACTCTTGTGATTTGAACTTTTTCATTACTTAGCCTAAAAGTCAAGAAAAGTGCAAGTTAATAAACAAATATTGCTCCTATCAGAGGTGGAGAAAATGACTAATGAGGATCAGGTGTTGTTGTTGATCAGATTTTTGCTCACCGACATCAAGAAGTAGTCTGAGATGCACCCATGATAGCTGAATTAAGACGAGGTGGCCAGCATTTTCAATGTGCGTGAGGTAAGTGAAGCAAAATCCTTTCTGTTTTAAATAATCTACAATTAAAAAATGATGACATGACTTTTGTTGTTTTGTTTTTTTTTCCATAGCTGTGTGCGGAATTCAAGGGATCACTGGATGGATGCTCCATCTGCAAACCTGATGAAGGCATTTAGTACCTATGACTGAGGTATGATAACCTTGTAAATGAGTGTTCAACCAGGCATTAGAGATTTGGAACATGGTCAGATAAATTCTTCGTACTTTCAATGGGGAGATAATGTTTTGATTATTTATTTTTTGCAAATTAAAAGTGCTATCAATAATTGCCATAGCCAGCATGAGGTACCATGGTGTGGTTGTTGCAAGGTTTGTTTGTTTTATTCTCTGATATACAGGATTCTGGCATTGATGTCTGCCACGAATGTGCTCTCCTCTCAAGGGACTGTGCCTATACGAATGAAGACCCTTAGAGCGTCGTGAAGGAATACATGGTATGTATTCCACAAGTTAATTTGATTTATTTTACTAATCAAATTTTAATAGTACAGAATGTCTTTTAATAGTATAGAATGTGTGTATTACTATATTGCTAAAAGTATTGGGTCACCTGCCTTGACCCCCATATGAACTTCAGTCACATCCTTAATCCATAGGGTTTAATATGATGTCGGTCCACCCTTTGCAGCTATAACAGCTTCAACTCTTCTGGGAAGGCTTTCCACAAGGTTTAGGAGTGTGTTGAAGAGAATTTTGAGCATTCTCCCAGAAGCGCATGTGAGGTCACACTGATGTTGGATGAGGAGACTGGTTCTCAGTCTGCGCTCTAATTCATCCCAACGGTGTTCTGTTGGGTTGAGGTCAGTACTCTGTGCAGGCCAGTCAAGTTCATCCACACCAAACTCTGTCATCCATGTCTTTATGGACCTTGCTCATGATGGAACAGGAACAGGCCATCCCCGAGCTGGGCTTGGCCTCTAAGTTCCAGTGAAAACTCTGAATGCTTCAGCATTAACCAAGAGATTTTAGACAATTCAATGCTCCCCAACTTTGTGGAACAGTTTGGAGATGGCCACTTCCTGTTCCAACATGACTGTGTACCAGTGCACCAAGCAAGGTCCATACAGACATGGATGACAGAGTTTGGTGTGGATGAACTTGACTGGCCTCCACAGAGTCCTGACCTCAACCCAATAGAACACCTTTGAGATTAATTAAAGCAGAGACTGAGAGCCAGTCTCCTCGTCCAACATCAGTGTATGACTTCACAAATATGCTGAAAGAATGGGCAAAAAGTCCCATAAACACTCCTAAACCTTGTGGAAAGCCTTCCCAGAGGAGTTGAAGCTGTTATAGCTGCAAAGGGTGGACCAATGTCATATTGAGCCCTATGGATTAAGAATAGGATGTGACTGAAGTTCATGTGGGGGTCAAGGCAGGTGACCCAATACTTTTGGCAATATAGTGTATAACAGATAATGAGCACTTTGAAAAATCTCTTGTTTTGTTACAGCCAGGTGTTCGTAGTCACACGGCCACAGCAGAGACCATATATGGCATCAGATGGTCGTTGTCGCCCCCCCCCAGAGGACATTTGGATCGTTCTTGAGGCCATAGGAGCTACGTAACGTACCATTTGCTTTTGGACTGTGTTTAGTTATATGAGCAGCTACAGTTTCTACTTTCTAAACAATGTTTGATTGTATCTGTTATGTGAAAACACACAATATGCACTTCAGTGAGCATTTAAATGTGCACTTGAACCCTTAACATGCAATATAGCTTTACAATATTGTGATGGGGTTTTTTGTATGTTAGGCTCTTTCAATATAAAAGTTGAATGTTGTGCACTTAAACCGTAATGTGAATATAAGGCTTGAAATACAGTTTGTATATCAAAAAACATCTTTGTATGTTATTTGTTTCATCTTTTAGGCCTGTCATTGCATAATGTTTACCCCTTTTGGTGTTAACTTAAATGTAATACTTTGAACAGAGTTAATTAAATCATGGAAAGTATTTCCATGTGATTCAATTGCTCTCTTTCAGCATGAAGTAATTCATTTGAACCAACTTGATTTACTTGGGTTTGTGCAACTTAATTTGAAGTAGTTTTCAATAAGTTAAATCAACTTAAATAGATTGTGTTAACCCAACCTAAGTAAATTATGTGGGCTCCAAACCTTGCAAACAAGTTTAATGGACCCTAACAAATAAAGTTGAACTAACCAAAGTACCTTAAGTTGGACCAAAGATATTGCTTAATGTTGAAAGTAAGTTATTTAATCATGTGGAAATACTTTCCATGATTTTTTTAAGTAAATTCAACTAATCCTTTTTTTGAGTGTACATGCTGGGACAAACAAAATGTGAGAGTGGCTGGTAGATTTCAGACACAAAGTCATATTTTAACATTGAGTGGCTGGTTAATTTCACCAGAAATCTGCTATTGGCTTATAGTCACATTTTCACATTTTAATTTCCACACATCGCTTGCCCATCAAAGGTGACTGACAACACCCCAAACCTTTCCCCACATTTCCTCCCCCAGTCATCTCTCCTCTCAGTACTTCCTGTAAACACACAGCAGCAGCGGCGGTCGCACAAGCAGGCCACCAATCACAGCTGCCAGCTGCCCGCTGCCCATCGATCGGCTGAGTGCCCCGCATGGACACCCAAGACGAGCCCTGGGGGCCACCCGGATGAGTTCATCAACTCTCCATCGCCACACCAACGCATGTCACTTCCTGTCCCTGTTTCAAAGCACCCGCCCCCCAGTCCCCCAACCCCCCCATCTACCCACTCACCCACACAAACACACACAAACACACACACACACCACCTCGCGCACAGTGCTCTGGTTCCCACTGCCTGGGTTGTGGTGACGTGCAGAGTTGGGGTTTGCATTACTGCCTTATCAGTATGTAAACAGACCCATTTCCTCTGAATGTGTGTTTGAGTGTCTGCTTGTGTGTGTGTGTTGTGTTTGTGTGTCAGTCTGCTGGGTCAATCTAGTCTCTGTGACCTTGCAACGTGCAGGAGAGTCACTCACAGAGGGGGATGCGTCAGAATTGAGTGGACTTT
>NC_084997.1:23259357-23279357 GCF_963854185.1 Sardina pilchardus
GTTCTCTACAAGCCTATGTTAAATAATAATATGTTTATAACTATTACACGTTATAACTTTATAACTATTCGTTTAACTATTAGACGAACTATATACTAAACAATAATGTAAAAAAAAACAATTGTACAAGACTGTCCCTATACGTCCAGAAGGTGCAACAATTTATACACAGCCCACAATCCCACAGATTTTCACAGATCACTTCGTGACACCTGCTTCTTAATCCACTTCCATTCATTAGAAACTCTGGGCCAGATGTACTAACGTTTTGCGCCCATTTCAGACGTAGCGTGCGCGTAAAAACATGGGGAGGATATGTATTAACAGGCCGCAATGAGAGAAACGCGCAGACTGCCTGCCGTGGGAGCTGAGAATGGCTATTTGCGCTTTTCCGTGTCATGCATATTAATTCCTGGGCGGATCAGCTGAAAATGGGTGTAACGCGCAAGTACAGGGGAGGAGAGGTGCTAATAGCGATTGATTAAGTATTCCGCCATATGTATGAAAACAGCGCACGTCTATTTTGCGTTGAAAAACTTCCGCCTGCTAAAAGCAGGTGTAATCCAAATTGCGGTTGACTGCTTCTCTCCGAAAAACGTTTAGAGACAGCTGAATCAGTATTCAGAGCATCAGTTTTCTTCATTGTACTATGTCAAAGGCAACCTTAACTTTCGTTTGCCTCTGTAATATCGTATTGTCTCTTTCACGACATAGCCCTTCTCAATCTGTTAGACCAAGTATTAAGTCATAGCCCTGCCCTGGTCTACGTGTAGTAAATAGTTCAAGTTTTTTTTTAAGTGGATTAGTATAACTACTAGGCCTACTCTGTCTGTCGCTGCTCGTTGACATCTCTTTGTATCATGTATGATCGCTAAACGTTGACTCTTTTTAATGTTGCAATATTCAACTGCGCTTGTAGTTTAGCTTTGTATGACCCGCAATTGGCGTGTTACAGGGGGCGGGAACGGGCGGTGTTGGACGCAAATAACGTAGTGGAGTGACAGCTTAGTAAATTCCACGCAATATAGTAAAGCACAGCGTTCGCATTCTGCGCATACGAAAACTCGGTATTAGCGCTGTCTTAGTACATCTGGCCCTCTGTGTTGCCCTCAATGAGATCATTCCAGCACCACTGACATATGCTGATGTTGTTTGGCCAATGCAGCACCCATGTTTCTATCCACGTGACTTTTGTCCAACAGACACTAGACTTTTTTTTTTTAATCACCCTTACTACCCTTTATTCATAGATATTTATAATGGCGTTCAGGAGGATTTGACCAGTTGAGATGATACTAAGATGGTGAGTGTGTGTGTGTGTTGTGAGTGTGTTACTATAGCCTTGTGTGCAGGCCTGCTGGTGGGACGGTGGTGGCTCTCTGCAGGGGAGTGTTCTGGACGAGGTTGTGTAAACACACTTCTGTGTTACGTTGCAGCATTTCTGACAGGCCCTTGGATAGCGTTCATCTGGCATGGGCCCAAAATGTCGACCGCCGCGCCCATCCAAACAGCTGTGTGTCCTGTCCTGTGTGTGTGTATGGGCGGGGGCTGTCTGTTTGTGTTTTGTTTGTGTGTGTACACAATTTTGTTTGTTTTCGTGTCTATTGTAGAGAGTGAATAGTCGTGGGAGCTGTGGAACTAGCATGTTACATGTGCTCAGTGTTTATTTGTGTGTTTGTGTGTGTGTATGCGTATTTATGTGTGTGTGTGTGTGTGTGTGTGTTTCACATTTTTTCAGGGTTGAATGAGTCAATGGTCATCACAAAAATGTGCGCTGGTCTCTCAATTTTTTCCAGAGCTGTACTGTATGTGCAGTATGTGTGTGTGTATATGTGCACGTATGTATAGTTTAGCCGGTCCATACGATACGTCTGGAGTACTGGGTGTGCGTTCAGCTCCCCACGTCCCTGGGCCGATTGCACACGTAGCAGGCCTCTAAAAATACACCCCACACGCTCGCTCCCAGACAAGAACACACATAAACACACCCACGCCAGCATACTATGAGGGACCCTGACATTCTGCACATGTGTTTCCCGGATTGAATGAACGGGGCTGTTTGTGTTTCTGAGCGCTGTGTGTGTGTGTGTGTGTGTGTGTGTGTGTGTGTGTGTTTATTTGGGTTATGAGGGAGCACAGACCGATCAGACTCCGAGTCCCAGGACTGGTTGGGCCTCTGGTTGTTTTCCTGGGCCTTGGGCTCGGGCAGAATGACCGTTTGGATAGTTTTTGGGTCATGAAAACGCTCAAAAATCTAAACTAAACACAAAGTCCAATCTAGAACTGCTGGGACCTGCTGACCCCAGTGATTCGGTCAGTGTTGAGCCATAATAGTCCTCGGAGGTCAGAGGTCAACGGGAACTTGGACAAGGGAAGAGGCCCGCGGGGGCTGAGAAGCAAGAGAGCGTAAGTGACATTTTGGTCAAAATTGAGTTATTTATCACCTGAAAGCTCTTAATGAGCTCTTTAACTGACAAAATTATAGAAGTAAAATATTTAGAAATATAAAAGTTATTGAACAAAAACTATGTGAACATACAGAAGCAGTTAGAGTTGTTTTGGCTCTCCTGTAAAGTTGGTGAAATGTCACTCACGCCCTCTTGCTTCTCAGCTCTCGAGGGGTCATATTTGGACTCGGCTCCTTGCGTGCCCTCTCTCCCTCAGTGGCCCAGTGTGTGCTGGATGTCTGCTGTCTGCTGTCTGCAGTTGATTGGACTCTAAAACACATCTGCTTTTCTCGTCGCGTTAATTAACCATCCCACCCATGTTCCCACCATTCCCACCTATACCATTCAACACAAAACAAAACAAAACAAAACAAAGCAACACAATTAACACAGGCACTGGACCCTCCCCAGAGCCCACACACAGTGGTGTATGCAGGGCTACAAAGTATACCTATTTAAGAAACATCACCATCTCAGTATACTGTACTCACTTAAAATAGGCAAGGAGACGTACAGTATTGACATTTGGGGTTGATCACAGTATACCCACTACAGCTAACTACTATATCATAGTATTTCATATTTAGTATTTTACTGTTCTTATTAGTCATGTTGATTTGTTGATTTGCTGTTGTTGTTGATTATCCTGTTTACATTGTAGTGTATGTTGTGTGTGGTGTCTTAAGTTGCTGGGGCCTTGAATTTCCCATTGGGGATCAATAAAGTATCTATCTATCTATCTATCTATCGAGTATATCCACTACAGCTAACTAGATTACAAGACTGCGCGCACACACACACACACACACACACACACACACACACACACACACAGTCACAGTGGGAACGCTGCTCTACTGAGATGCCTATGTGTGCTCCGTCACGGACGGACGGATGCGAGGTCACGATCCGGTGACGTTGTGTCCGTGCAGACCGATCCCGCCTCCCATATTCCCAGCGCTCCACGGCCCCTCGGCCCCCAGTGCCTGATGGGATTGGAGAGCAACACTTGTTCCGTTGAAGACCATCGGCAGGGGACCGGCGAAGGAAGGGCTACTGGTGTAGCGGCTGCTACTGTTTTTTTTTTAATATAAAGTATATTTTTTTGGGGCTTCTGTGCCTTTAATTCTTGACAGGACAGTAGAGAGAGACAGGAAGCGAATGGGTGAGAGAGTCGGGGTGGGATCCGGAAAGGACCACGGGGCGGGAATCGAACCCGGGTCGCCGGCGTGCGGTGCAGGTGCCCCAGCCAGTTGCGCCACGGCTGGGGCCGCGGCTGCTACTGTTGATTCTGCAGTCCTCCGTGACAGCCAATCAAAAGCGTCTTTGGAGACTGGTGCTACGTGCAGGCCTTTTTGAATGTGGAGGGATGGTGGGGGCATGGATGATATTGGGAGGTGGGGGGGGGGGGGTGAAAGGTTTGGTGTTTGCTGACGCCAGAGGGTGGGTGGGCGCATCCGAGCGCAGTGGCAGCAGCAGCAGTGGCGGCGGTGGAGAAGGTTCCGGCTCATTCCTTGCGCGCCACGCGCCCGCTTCCTAATCTCTCACGGCCGCTTATCTGGGCACAGCACCTGCAGCCAAATGAGACCTGAGACAGCTTTGGTGACACACACACACACACACACACACACACACACACACTCTCATACACATACACACAGGCACACAAATATAAACATACACACACAAGTAAACAGACTGTGTACGTGGCACACATTGCCCTGTTCAGAATATTAAAACAAGTGGAAACACACAGACACACACACACACACACACACACACAGACACAGCCTCTCATACGCATGTACAATTTGCGCATCCCAGCTGCACCATCAGAGAGGAAATGCGTCAACATGCACAAACAACAAAAGACAGCAAAGAGAACAGGGGGAGGGAGGGAGGGAGTGAAAGAGAGAGAGAGAGGGGGAGACAGAGAGAGAGATGCATAACCTATGAGCAAGCTTTGGTAAGTGAGTCCTCCATACGCACACACACACACACACATTAAACATGCCTCTAATTGAGATCGGGCTCATTTCAGAAGTGAATCAGCACACACAAACACACACACCCAGACACAAAAACACACACACACAGAGACACTCACACACACATGCACACAGACACACACACAGAGACACACACACTCACACACACATGCACACAGACACACACCGTGTTTATGAGCCATCTCAACACGACTCTCTCTCTCTCCCCCCACAAGACCTCACTCTCCAAACATCAAGCGTCTTAGTTATAGCGGTGACATCAGCGCCTCAGCAGGCAGTCGCCGAACGGCCCAGCAGGAGAGCAAGCAGCGCTCTCCCCGACGACGACGACGACGACGTCTCCAGACCTGACGAGGGTTCACATCAGTGTCACGTACCCCTGATGCTCCGCAGGTATGATTCACTGGGTATCCAAGGGGGACGTGCGCAAAAGGCCTGCCATGATTCATTCAATTCTCGTGCGCACAAAAAAAAACAACACAGTGCGCGCGTATAAGATCTATATTCATACCCCGTGAGTCACAGACAGCGGCGAGACACATGCGATCACGCGACGCACTGGGGCGGCGGACTGGCTGGAGACGACGTCTCGGTCTGTGCGGGGTGACACTTTTTGGCCCAGGGAGGAACCAATCAGACGCCTGGAAATAACCCCAAGAAGCCCACGTCTGCAGAAGTAGCAGAAGAGTGTTGAAAACAGCACAACTTTGTGTTGTTTTTTTAACACATCTTCTGTGTCCGGATAGGGACAACACATCTGTTTTTTAAGAGTGTACCAAGACACAGGTCGTGTCATCTTCATCCCCTATGTGTTTGGCACTTCAGAGGGGCACAAGTTTTGACTTGTGTTTCAACTGCTTCCTGGGCTACTGGGCTGCGTTCTAACTCACTCACCACTACTTCCTGACTGCGTCGTGAACCGGAATCAAGGCGTGTGTGTGTACTGTATGTGTGCCATGGAGCAGGTGTAGCAGCTTAGAACACAGTAAGAGTGGATGAAGGCTGGAACATCTGGTCTAATTACTACCAGTGTTAAGAGTCTGTTGCCTGTGGATTAGGGCTGCTACGCCACGCCGCCCGTGAACGACCATGTTGGCACATCTAGAAGATACCGTAATCCTGACGGCAAGCCAGGCTTGCCTTCTGTAGTCAAAACACATGCACACTGCATCTCAGCCCCCTTCCCTAGCCACACACCCACACAGCCACAGAGGTATGTGCTGCAGACATAATGCGCACACACCATACACACACACTCACACACTGACACACACAGCCACAGAGGTATGTGCTGCAGACATAATGCGCACACACCATACACACATACACACACACACACACACACTCACACACTGACACACACACACACCAACACACACACACACACACATACACACACACCCTCTGTGTCCACATGTGTGTTGGAGAGGTCAGTGCTGCTGCTGCTGGGTCAAAGAGGTTGTTGCCTTTTTGCTGCTGTCTGCCAGCCGTCCACACCAGCTGCTGCAGTCTGCTGCTCGCTGCTCCGACTGTCGTCATCAGCGAGGGGGCACACCGCCCACACACATGCACAAACACACACACATACACACTTGCATGCAGGCATGCAAACACGGTTGGAACAGAGCACACACACACTCACACACATGCATGCACACTTGCCTGCGCACACACTGTGCACTTTAGCTGAACTGTATTGTGTACAGGGCAATTTACATCACCAATTTTGTGTGTAGGGAAATGTGTAAGACCATCATCTCTCTCTCTCTCTCTCTCTCTCTCTCTCTCTCTCTCTCTCTCTCTGTATGTGAGTGAGAGAACAAGAGAGAGTTTTAGCACAACCAATAATAAGACCTCTCTTGAAAAATATCTGTAAGGCACAAGATGCGTCATCAAGTTTTTTTCGGGGTTTTTTTTTCCAAATATTTAATCCCATTTCACAGAGTGATGCAGTGGTGCGCAAATAGTCTCCCTCATGTGTACGTACGGCGGTTTGCAAAGCTCAAGACACTAGACTGGCACATTGCAGAGTGCTGCTTATCTACAAGATGAGACGCCTGTCTGCCACACCATACCAGTGTGAGATAACACTGAACATACGGTAGCTAGCTGACATGGCATGCATTTCATGACAGTAGTTTACATGTTGAGCATATCAGTGTCCAATACCAGTTTACTTTCCTCATTCTTGTCATTGATCTGGCTTTGCATAAATCTGCATAGAAAATATGCATGCACTTATGCACACACACATACACTCATGCACACACACACACACACACACATACACTCATGCACACACTCACACACACATACACTCATGCACACACACACATACATACACTCATGCACACACACACACACACACACACACCCATACATACACTCACACACACACACACACACACCCATACACTCATGCACACACACCCACACATACACTCATGCACACACCCACACATACACTCATGCAAGCATGTTTTTTTCCTTTATGTGCTTGTTGTGGGGACAGACGCTACAAGAGAGGCAGTTGTTGTTTTTCTTTGGTTGACGTTCTGTTTGTTGTTGTCTGGGATCGCCTGGACCAACTGCCTGCCGTGGACACATGGCCCGCTGGCGTCACAGGGTATTAGCCGCTCCCCTCCCCTCCCCTCCCCTCGCCTTACCCCTCTCCTGTCCTCCCCTCCCCTCCCACTCGGACTCTTCCAAGGCGCCACGTGTTTTCATTAATCCCATCTCAGCAGGTAAGTCCTTTGACCTCCAGCCGTGTGGGGCCATACGACATCGCTGATAGGGAGTCCCCCCCACCCCACCCCTCCCTTCCCCTCTCCACCCTCTCTCCACTCCACCCTCTCTCCACCCACACCCTCTCACCGGGCAGGAGGATCTCCTGAAAGTAGCTCTCTCAGCAGTATATACCACACGCTCTGCTTGATCCTCTTTGAAAACTCATCTGCTTTGCATGCTAAGCTAAGAGAGAGAGAGAGAGAGAGAGTCCAGGGAGGTATAGATAGGAGTCATCTGACTTGTCCGCAATCTGGACGCACTTATCCCACTTGATGTACTCTGATGTGTAGTTCTGAGCTTAAATGCTTGAGAGAGGGAGGGAGGGAGAGAGAGAGTGGCGATCAAACCACGTCTCGAGGAGGCCGTAGCTAAAAAATTATTAATTTATTAATTTATTTAAAAAAATATTAATTATTAATTTTTGAATGGGCCTATTTTTTGTCTATGTGTGGTGATTAACTTGGCTGGATCAGCTACAGGGGGATTTCTCTCTGTTGGCATCAGAGAAGAGCAGAGAAGAAGGGAAGACCAAGATAAAAAAAAGAGGAGAAGAGAGGGAGGGAGGGGTTAGAGGACTGACTTTGCAGTGGGTGAGAGGAGAGAAAAGAAGACCAAAAGTGAGAGAGATGGGGGGGTGGGAGAGAGGAAGAGAGAGAGAGAGAAGAAGAGAAAGAGAGTGCACAGTGGAGGAGAGGAGAGAAAAGAAGACCAAAAGCGCAAGAGAGAGAAGGGGGGAAGAGAAAGTGGGAGAGAGAGAGAGAGAAAAGAACGAGGGATAGAGAAAGAGGGAGGGATGGCTGGAGCAGGGCCCGGTCTCATGCGGTAGCTCCCGCGGTGACATCAGTCTTTATCTCCTCAGAGCCGCATGATGCCCACTGGGTCCTCACGTGTTGCCGCGGAGAGGATGATTAACACTGTATGACTTCACACACACACACACACACACACACACTCATCCTCACGCAAATACACACACAAACGCACATGCACACTATACGTATACACAATCCAAGATGCACTTATGGTACTGCAGCCTGGAAACCTACAGTATGGATGCATATATTGATCAGTGGAATGAACGGCTTATTATAGCTGTCTGTTGTGACTCACGTGTTAGAGAGGCACAAAGGTTAGATTTTTATTCCCCCTCGGTCGACCCAGGTCAGCGCACTTCATTAGTCTGATGGGTTAATTGGGAGTGAATTAGAGTTGGCCCACACACCCCCCTCTAGGGGGGCAGGAGGGCTGTGCGGCGGAGCAGTCGAACCACAGACGGACAGACGGAGCCCCCCCGGCTTTAATCAGGAGGCTCCGTGGACGCAGGAGACAAACAGAGACCATCCACAGCTCCTGGTGCACCTCCTCTTACGCTCCTGGTGCACTCTCCTCCTCGCACACACACGCACACACACACACACACACACACACACACACACACACCTGCACTCTCCTCCTCGCACACACACGCACACACACACACACACACACACACGTGCACTCTCCTCCTTGCACACACACGCACACACACACACACACACACACACACCTCTCCTTGTGCCTCCTGTCCTGGTCTGCCTTCACAGATGCCCGCTCGGCTGCAGCTTAAAGCTCTGCTCTGAAGTGCCTTTTGTCCCGTGCTAACCGCTTTCCGTCCACCATGCACGCCACCACCCACCCATCCTTACACCCCCCCCCCCCCCCCCCATTCCTGTTTTTCTTTTCTTTCCTTCGACACCCTCCCTCTATCTTCTACACTGTCATCATGGGCCTGGGTGCTCCGTAAGAACAACGGCCCTGTTGATTGAGTCTGCACCCAGATGACCTGAAGGGGCCACTGTGTGTGTGTGTGTGTGTGTGTAAGTGTGTGTGTGTGTGATCTATGGCTGCTCTGTCAAGCCCCTTAGTTACTCGAGTCGTGTTGCCAGTAAACAGAGCGAAAAAGCACGCCGTAAGTCACTCTGGTGCTCAGCAAATGACCTTGCTCTCTGTGGAGAGAGAGAGAGAGAGAGAGAGAGAGAGAGAGAGAGAGAGAGAGAGAGAGAGAGAGGCGGCGCCCCGACCACACTCGCCGACAGACGCGGGCGCTGCCGCTGGAGACGCTTATAAGTGAGACAGTTTCTGCTCAGTGTTAGTCTTCTTGGGCCGCCTAGAGAGAGAGATGAATGGACGCTTCTGGCAGTGCAGGGGAAAAAAAGTTCCAATTTCAAGTCAATCATCAAGACAGGGATATGAGAGTCAAGTTCCACCGTGAGTCATCGCCCGCGTTCATTCACAGGCACTCACACAGTCATCATCACAGACCAGAGGAGAGAGACACGACATGGAATAGACAAAAAAAAAAAAAAAAAACTGATAGTGTGAAATTACAGAAGGGCTGCCATAATTCACGGGCTGAGGTCAAGCACCCAAAAAGTTTCTGCTTGTGTCTCTGTCTGGAGACTTTCCCTGGAGCTGTAAGCACAGTGATTGATCAGGGCCCGCGATCATGATTATGATTAATGACAGTGTCATTGCGTCGCCCTTGTCGGCGAAGGCCAACACTCTGTCTACGTCTGAGTATCCACCCCACCCCACACACACACACACACACACACACCCCATCCCTACACACACACCCCATGCACAGACTCAAATTAGATATGGAGCCTCTCAGCCACTGGCCACTTCCTCCAGTTTTTCCTCTGGAGCTGATCAATACTCGGCCATCACAGTGTACGCATTGATTTGCACTAACGGGTGAGGGAGGAGGTTGTGGTTGGTTGGGTGGGTGGGGATGTGTGTGTGTGCGTGTGTGTGTGTGTGTGTGTGTGTGTGTGGGAGGGGGGGGTACGATTTGTACTTTCTGTTCGCTGATGTCACCAGTCGGGGCCCTGTAAGGCGATCGCTCCCGGCCGGGGCCGATATGTGGGACACCAGCACGAGTCCCCAGGGGCCCCTGGTTTCCGGGGGCAATTTCTAAATCCACTGGATAGATTACAGGCAACGACACAGACACAAGCCAAGCCTATCGGCATCTCTGCAAATCTCTCAGGAGAGGTTTTCTCAGAGACCTTTGTTCAGCCTGCGGAGCGTACACTTTGCCCTCTGTAGATTTCAAAATGGATTGCTTAATGTGTGTTTAAACTCTACGCACACATTCTCAAGCAGAATGATGCGGGAGTTTATTACTCCTTAAAACGAAAACACAAGATTAGATACATTAATCCAATACTTAAATCCTTGTACAGTATATGTTCTGTAACGGCACCCAGTAAAGCCCTTATGGAAACTAAAATGACAACCAGTAAGTGTTCGCTGAGAGCTCACAGGGCCACAAGAGTCATAAACTGCTCCACAGTCCCCTGTAAACGCATAGGTCCCTACACTGCCTCATTGTGTGTGCCGACTTGGACTGTTACACTGTCGGTTGAATTTTTTTTTTTTCTCTCTCTCTCAACTTGAAAATGACTCACCAGCTCACTTAAAGTAGCTTTTTAAAGACCCCGTTTCACACCCTGCTGCGTCATGCCGCTCGATTTCCCTCATCGGGCTGCAGACGCGACGCTTGCCGGTTGGAGTAAACATATTAAGTTGAGAGGGGTGTTTTTTTTATTTTTATTTTTTGTTCTTTTTATTTTTTCTAACAGAGCTGGCCCTTGCCCTCCCACTCTTTCCTCCCCTTCCGAAATGAAAATAAATAAAAGCACGCAGGCATAACCACGGATGCCCGATTTCTGGGGTCCTATAAGTGGGCCAGACAGGGGGTAGAAGGGGCAGGGCAGATGTTGGGGTGGAGGTTGTGACGAGACGAGGTTGGGAGGGGGGGAAGGGGGGGGGGGGGTCGAGGAGTGAAGGGTCGCTAGAGACTGACCCACTTTGTTCAAACGCCAGAGACCGCCCATGGGGTTGGTGCTACACGATGCTGTACATCGTTATGCACGTCTGACCTAGTGATAGCCATCAGGCTCTGCACACCATCTCCACCCCCTCTAACCACACACACACACACACACACACACACACACACACACACACACACACACACACACACCCCTCCTTCAGGGCCCTGTGGGCCTGTGCTGACGTCAGTTACATTATATTTTCCTCTGTTCATTCGTTTATTTACTTAGGAAAACAAAATGTCTTTGGGAAAACACACACACACAGACACACACATATCTGTACTAAATTTCCCAGAGAGAAAGAGGTGAAAGAGCCTTTTGGTTTCTCTCCGTCACTGACCTCATTCACTAGGAACTTTATTAAAAACTGTTTTCCACATGACATGTGTCTTGTAAAAGTTCTGATTATATCTCTTTTTTTTTTCGTTCTGTTTTACTTTGTCTTTTGTGTTGATTCTGTTCCCCACGTGTATGGCTGTGTGGGAACATTTACATGTATCAGTATTCTATGCTGTGCTGTGCTGTGCTGTGCTGTCCTGCCTTGCCCTGCTCTAAGACCCAGCTCTTCAGAGAACAGCTCCTCTTGTCACACTACTCACAACTAGTCTTGCTGATCCTCGTCTCACCACCTGACTACAACTGACACTTGACTGTTTGAAAACAGCACTCACCGATGCACTTATTCTTATGCACTCTACCTTTTTTTTTATATATATAAAAGCGTCCTAGAATTGTTGTGAGAATTGCATTAAAAAGCTTAAACTGCTTACCATGTTGTAAGTCACTTTGGCTAAAAAGCATCTGTCAAATGTAATGTAATATAATGTAATGTAATTTAATGTAATGTAATGTAATGTACTAAACATTGTGTTTCTCTGCGCCGTGCCGTGCCGAACGTGCTGGGCAGTTTGGTCCTGGTTTGTCCTGTGCTTTACTGTTCCAGTCCGTTCTGCGTCTGTGCGCCCGTGCCTGTGTTGTGTGCTGCTGGAGCATGGCGTGCTCCTACTGCGGCCAGCAGACTGTGAACCGCACACAATAAAACACGTTTTACGAGCTCACGCCCCATCACACACGAGCCCAGAGCGTGTTCGCACCCTAACGTTTCGGTCACCACTGCGGTCCTGAATGACGTGTGGCACACATACACACACACACACACACACACACACACACACACACACTCGCTCATTCATGCACGTTGCCCTTTTCAAAGCACTCCAAGCACTTTGAGATGGTTTGGAAGGTTGACATATCTCAGGTGTGTACATTTCCCTCCCCATACCTTCATTCCAGGGTATAGGTAAAGAAACAGTATACTGTAGGGCGTGGGAGTAGAATAGCTGTAGAGATGAATGGTAATGAATGGCCCCAAGGTCCCTCTCACACTCTTGGCTCAGTGAACACTTCATGATTGAGCAGTGCATCTCCTCGACCAGCTGTGGCCAGCAGAAGTGAGCACTGACCAGTATGAACCCATCATCATCACCGTCATCATCATCATCATCATCATCATCATCATCATCATCATCATCATATTATGATACTTTTTTGTCCTTTTTTGACCTACATATGTGAACTATATTACAGGGGATTACATTATTCCCGGAGTAACTTGGGGTCAAGTGCCTTGCTCAAGGGTACAACGGTGGAAGCCGGGAATTGAACTGACTACACTACCACCACCGCATCATCTTTAAGTATATATATTTTTGGGGGGGGCTTTTAATGCCTTTAATGATAGAGACAGTGGAGAATCGACAGGAAGAGAATGGGAGAGAGAGCAGGGGTGGGATCCAGAAAGGACCACGGGGCGGGAATCGAACCCGGCGGTGAAGGTGCCCCAGCCAGTTGCGCCACAGCTGGGGCCCACCGCATCATCTTTAACATCATCATCATCATCATCGTCGTCGTCATCTTTATCATGACTGCCTTCTAAAGGCTTTAGCCATGCGTTATTGGATTTGCCTGACCGCGCCATGCAGCCTGACCCCATCTGTTTGTACGCAGTGTTTTCCAGCCACCGTCCACCAACGTCATCGCCGGCGCATCTGGTGCACGAGCCGGCCAGCTTCGGCCATATAGCCGAGGGCTTTGTCCCAACGTATGAAAGACCCGTTTATGTGTTAACTCCTCATAATCCCACCGCAAAAGTGCTCTTTAATGGAATCAATCAGAGAACTCGCGCCGAGTTGCCTTCGACAGACCGACCCGACACCTGTCAGTGGTCAGTTCAATCCGCAGGTCCTACCAAATGGAGAAGGTGTTTCCTTCTTTCTGACACAGTGATGAATTGAGCCGCATGCCTGCACTGGGTGCCTGAGGCTGCGCGTGGCGCTGTGCCAACAGCTCTGGGGTGACTGCTGCGGCTACGGGAGACGCACAAGTGCAGGAGGGAGTCTGAAGTATCGAGTAGGTGAAGGATGCCGATACTTTTCTTTTGAGTTGAGCTATTATCAGTTGGGCCGCTTGCCTTTTGTGTGTGTGTGTGCCTTTGTGTGTGTGTGTGTGTGTGTGTGCGTGTGTGTGTGTGTGTGTGTGTTTGTGTGTGTATGTGTGTGTGTGCATTTGTGTGTGTGTGTGTGCGGTTGTGTGTGTGTGTGTGTGCATGTGTGTATGTGTGTGTGTGTGTGTGTGTGTGTGTGTGTGTGTGTGTGTGTGTGTGTGTGTGTGTTTGTGTGTGTGTGTGTGTGTGTGTGTGCATTTGTGTGTGTGTGTGTGTGTGTGTGTGATCAGACAATACAGTGGACCTGCACAGTCATTCCTCCCCCGTGCTGCTGTCGTCCCATGTGTTGTCCCTCGCTTGGCCTTTTATGTTCCTGATAGCCTGAAGTGGATTGCACGAAAGAAAGAAAGAACAATCATGAAAGAGAAAGAGAGAGAGAGAGAGAGAGAGAAAAGGGTGTGTGAGGGAGAGCAAGAGGCTTTTGCATGTGTGTGTGTGTGGGTATGCCTGCGTGCAAGCTGGTGTGTGACTGTGGTCACCGGGTGACGCAAATGCAACACAACTGCTTTGTTTCTGGCGGGCCTATATTTAACTAGAGAGAACAAGCCGGGCTTATACGGCCTCCTCCTCCTCATCTCATCTCATCTCAGCGCCCCTCACCATCGCCTCTTCCACATGAGCGCACCTCCCAGCATGCACCACCAGCACCCTGACACCCTCCGCTTGCTGCTATTGGCCCACCCAGGGGGTGACACGGATTTGTGGGGACGGCGGGGGGTGGGCGGGGGGGACGGGGTGGCGACACACACCGGCGGTCACCCGGCGACTCTCCTCGGGTCGGATCAGGTTTTCCACGAAGCGGCGCTCCCCTGGGCCGGCCCGGCATGTGGAGGGGCTTCAGCTCCGGCCCGCTCCAGTGATCCGCTGTTGAGTAGAAGAGCAGCCGGCTGGTGGGGGGGGGGGGTAGGGGGCGGAGGGGTGGGGGCGGGGGGGAGGGGTGGGGGACACTAGGACACTGGGCTCCAGCACACAGGCAACATGAGATGTCTGACCAGAGCGTGCCCAGATACACAGAGTAGACATGCAAAGATATGTGGGCGCTCTGTGATTCTGTTTGCTAAGAAGTCCGTGCCTCCGTGTCTCTGTCTCTGTCTCTGTCTCTGTCTGTGTCTGTGTCTGTGTCTATCCGTGAGCATGTTGGCGGGCATCTGTGCATGCAAGGGATCGCATTTTCATGTGTAAATGTGAACACGAGTCTGTTTGTGTGTGTGTGGGTGTGTGGTTGGGTCTGTGTGCGTGTGTGTGGGGGTTTGTGGGGGTGTGTTTGCATATTGCTTGGGGAGGTTAGATTCTCATGTCTGTCTTTTATTTGGTTCGGCATGGCACATGATGTGCATCTGTGTGTGTTTGTGTGTGTTTGAGTGTGTGTTTGAGTGTGTGTTTGAGTGTGTGTGTGTGTGTGTGTGTGTGTGTGTGTGTGTGTGGTGCTGCTCCCTGCTCATCCTGAGATGACCCACACAACACACACACACAACACAGATTAACTCTTTCCGCCAGGCGGGCCACCTCTCCCGACATGCCCTCCGTTAATCTTAGTCGGCACCAGGAGCACAGAGCAGGGGATGCGCTACAGACTGGGTGGGCATTGTTTGCACCAAAAACACTACAAGGTGCTTTTGTGTGCAGTAGAATGCTGTCTTGTTAGACCCTTTCATTGGATGCATGCTGTTGTTCACTGGCTTTCAAAAAGAGCGGTGAGATTGACCGGCCCTTTTCTAAGGATGGTCAGTCACTAGACTGCACGGTGAGGTATTGAGAGTGTGTACGTACATGCCTGCGTGATAGTGGGTGGCCCTCTGAGAGATCGATAACTCTTGGCCAAACTCAATCGCTTGTATTGATCATGGTGAAGTGAAAATCTTGCCATGCACGGAGAAATGTCTTCTTTGTTAGACTGCTGGCGAGTGTGTTTCAGAGGGTGACGAGTGACCACTGCATTAAGTAAAAAGTCTTGCTGTATGTGAGGCTAAAGCTTTATGTTGTCTACATGTCCTGTTTTCAGCGTGGTTGTGTGTGTGTGTGTGTGCGTGCGTGCGTGCGTGCGTGCGTGCGTGCGTGCGTGCGTGCGTGCGTGCGTGCGTGCGTGCGTGCGTGCGTGCGTGCGTGCGTGCGTGCGTGCGTTGTGCGTGCATGTGCGTGCATGTGTGTGTGTCTGTATGTATCTTACCCCATGAGCAAAGTCAGGGCACAGCATTAACTGACTGGTCCTCCCTTCATGCTTTTCCCTATAGTGAACCGAGTTCCAGCCCCTGACACATTCCCATTGTTGACCCACTCTTCTACCATACATATTATCCTTATGTGCCCATTTCTGGGTATTTTGCACAACCACGCCATTACCATCTATCTTGCTCATCCCCCTCCTCCAAATCACCACCTGTCTTTGTCCCTCACCTGCACTGTGCAGATACAATGGCATCACACACCCTCTGTCAAGACATTGCAGCATCCAGAGCAGTAAATAAAACAAATGTGCCGTGCTTCATCACGACCAAATGCAAATGTATGCAAAACAAATGCCATAACAGATATTAATCTTATCAGTGCATCCCACGACAGGCATAGCAGTCCATGTGTAGCCTAATCTGCATCTCATCGCTGAGTGTTTGGTGGAGATGAAATGTGCTGTAGCATGTCACGGGTACTGGAACTGATGGCTAATGCCTCCTAACACAGCAGAATGAGGCTGAAATGTACTTGTGTGTCGCTGACGCATTCTGCTGACATCATTCCCCATCTCCACCCCCCCTCCGTCCAGCCTCCCTGCCAGCTCGGAGAGAGAGAGAGAGAGAGAGAGAGAGAGAGAGAGAGAGAGAGAGAGAGAGGGAGGGAGGGAGGGAGAGAGAGAGTGAATGAGTGAATGAGCCTTTAAAAGGCTGAGGTGAGGAAAAATGATCAAACAGAAGAATACAAAGGAGTGGTGAATGAGGGAGAGAGAGAGAGAGAGAAAGAAAGGGGGAGAGAGAGGGAGAGAGAAAGAAAGAGATAACGATAGAAGAGTGATAATGGGAGAGGTCCATGGGCAGACAGACACACAGACTGAGGAGAGACAGACGGCGAGAGAGAGAACATTTGCGGAATAAAGAAAATGGCATGCAAGCACAGTGAGAACAGGGCGATGAATGGAAAGTGACACAGGGAATGTCCTTGTGTTGCCGGGTAAAAAAGCCTGTGCTCGTACGGAGGTAGCATAAAATTAAACAAAATGGAATGGAGAAGTTGAATAGGGCAAAGGGAGGGAAGGGAAGCGAAATGAAAAAGGCCAACATGCCTAATAAATGTTAGAGGTCACCCAAGAACATCTGTGCCCTGTACTTTTTTGTGGCTTAATAATATGAACGCGGTTGTATATTCGCTAACGCAATTCTGAACCGCAATGAATTTATGACAATTCTATTAAAAGCATAATGGGGTTTGCCTTTTTCGCAAAAAGCTATTCTCATTCTGTTTTGCTCTTAACAAAGGCTAAGTTAATTTTCCACTGCCTCCCCCCCCTGTGAGCAGCCGAGGTTATATCAGGAGACACTGGAGGACGTCGGTTAAGCCTGCCTGCGGATCTTAGCGTTAATGCAGCAGGAGGCTATTTGGATTGCGTGGCTGTGTGGTGGAGCACCGGTAATGATGGTGTGATGATGATGATGAGGGGTCTTCCGTGAGCGGCGTCCGTCTGGAGAGGTGCGGTGTTTAGATGCCTGGCTGACAGCAGGTGTATGGGCCTCTTCAGCCGGAGAGTGGGCCCCACTTGTTTTCTCCCATTGAGTGCTTGACATTTCGCTGCATTCACACAAGCCACCGCCCTCCCCAACCACCACCACCACCACCACCACCACCACCATCTTCTCCTCACTGCCGCAGGGAGGGATGGATGAGTGGAGAAGGAGAGGAGAGAGATAGAGAGAGAGATGGAGAAAGAGGGAGAGCAGAGGAGGACAGGGCATCTGGGAATTGGTCGGGGGACTCAAAATAAACTGAAATGGGATGGGTGGTCTTTAAGAGGGACATTTGAGGTGAAGGATGACTCGAGGCTGACTTAAATACTGTCAGTAACCACCCCTGGATGGGATGAACCTGCTCTGCTTAACTTCACAGAGAGAGCCGTGCGCTGCGTGCCACACCAGGACCAGGAGGCCCCTGGAGGGGGGAAGGGGAGGACGAAGTGACGCACGGGAAACAGTCCGCTTCACAGTAGAAACAGTGCTGTGCATACACACACTCACCCTCACACACACACACATACAGTATATACACACGCACGCACACACACACACATGCCTATCATTTCTCATGTCGTAATGTTTTAAGGGCACATCCACTCAGCCATGCCTCTCCAAACACACTTATTCAGAAGCCTGGCAGGTATACGGCCTCCTACAGCCAATAATGTAATTATAAGTCGGTCATAACTTTGAGGAATTATGACTCACCCTTCCCCTAGAATTTCATTCTGCCTTAAAGACAAACATAGTAAAGATAGCTTTGTTTCATTATGTAACCACAGCCTATGTCTGCTTTATTGATTTACATACAGTACACTCCTACCGGGACTTAAGTAAAATGTAGCGTGTAAATGATGTCTGTATTTCTGTACAAAAATAGTTTTATTTATATATATATATATATTTTTTTTAAATTACTATTTTTGTACAGAAATACAGACATCATTGTCCCATTTATTTGATACAAAATAAAGTCAACTACTGTTGGGCCTTTCAATTGTAGGCAAAATTTTTACTTTGAATTTGTTTATGGACCATCTCTCTCGTTCAGTCACGCAAGTTAGCAGTCCAGACCCAAATTAGGAGAGAGGTGGTCAGCGGAGACTCTCTCTTGAGAGATGAGCAGTGCCCTGAAATCTTTAACCACCTCACCTCGCCCCTCATTACCAAGAAGCCTAATCTGTGGGCTGCCATTTTCGGTCAGTGGTGATTCAGAGACTGACTCCTCTGATATACCCAAAAGAATGAGCAAATGTTCTATCCAAGGACCCTCCACACAAACACAAACAGATTTGTATGTGTGTGCGTGTGAAACAAGAAGTCGTCGGAATCTCGGAAAAGAGAGAAAACACTCCTCTGAGACAAAGTGTCATGGAGCAAGTTTGTGTGGTCACTTAGCTGAATGAAGAGAGTTCGCGAGAAAAGATAATGAGCGTGTGAGGCGGAACGGTGTCTGACATTCTGACGAAGTCGGAGAAACACACAGACACATGCTGAGAGCGAAAGAGGAGATAACGAGCAGTAGACTCCGCCAGATAACAAAACCGAGCTAAAGACGGATGGCGTTTGTGGTAACTCTAAAAGTGGTTATCTCTTCCAGGCCAGCTCTGGGAGAAGCGCTGGTGTAGGCCTGCCAACAGTGCAGTAGTCGGGCCCACTTTATCTAAAGTGACCACGTTGATAGTGCGGGCTTGGAGATAATCCCGAGCTTACTGATATTTTGTGTAACAAACAACACAACAGATACGTTTCCATAGCGTCTGCCTGGCCCCCCCAAAATGTCCTCTCATCAGTCCCAATGCCCAAGCCTGATGTCCATACATGGTCATATCTTTTTCTTTTTTTTTTAATTCTTTCGCCTATGCACAGGGACAGTTAGCCAAACGAGAGGGGAGCTGACAATTATACGGTTTCGCCGAATGCATCTGTCACTCTGCGCACACCCATAAATCTGCTTACCCGGCCACTGTTGACGTAGATATACGTCTAGGCCTGTAAATGCACTTTGCACGGCTTTGGTCTCCACACAGGGAAAGATACAGTATGTGCACATATTTGCAGCAAGCTTTGACCCAACCTTTTCAGCGGTTCAGCTGCTGCTCATCTCACCGTTCACAGGCATGAGATGACACAACCTCATCATCTTTCCCATGGCTATGCTCTGAGAGTGTGTGGGTGCGCGTATACGTGTGTGTGGACCTGTGTGTGTGTGTGTGTGTGTGTGTGTGTGTGTTTAGTCAGACAGATAGGGAATCATCTCCAAAAGACAGGGAAACGAGGTGTGTGAGGAAAGATTAGCAGTGCATGAGACACGACGAGGGTGCTCAAGGAGCCATTAGCCCTCTGTAATGATGATTATCTCAGAAAAGGGGCCGAAATGGAAGAAGTGAGTCATAACGATCATAATTGCATCCCTCTGTGAACATGGCCTTCCCTTTCAACGGCTCCAAAAAGGCTAAAATGTCACAACAGATGAGCAGCCTTTGCACTGAATGGACAACAACCGTAAGAGATAGACAGAGAGAGAGAGAGAGAGAGAGAAAGAGAGAGAAAGAATGCAAGAATGGAAGTAAAGAAACTTGAAAGACAGAGAGAGAGAAAGAGAAAGAAAGAGGGTGAGAGTGAGGAAGAATGCAAGAATGGAAGTAAAGAAACTT
>NC_084997.1:23296857-23339357 GCF_963854185.1 Sardina pilchardus
TCGACAAGAGTTAGCAGCAGGTGTATTTGTATGCTAAACTGGATTGCATGCACTCTTAGGAAAAAATGGGGCAATATAGAGCCAAAAATGGTTGTATTGCGTGCTTCATATATGGCACCCCTAAATGGTTCTTTAAGCCATTTTAAATAGTCCATCAAAGGAACCTTTAAGAGTTCTTTAGAGCCTGCATGGTTCTTTTTAGCACCCCAAAGAGCACATACTCACTAGGTTTTACTCACTACACACACACTCAGGGGAGGCTTTCCCAAAACTATAGTTGCTAACATGTTAGAAACTTAGTTGGTTGGCAATGGGAAACTGCACTACGACCGACATACATAGTTGCTAACTTAGTTACAGTGGCAACTGTCTATGGTTTTGAGAAACATGCTCCAGCCCGATAAAACACAATATGTACCATGTCTGCAATTTCAGCAGAGATATTGTGCGTGATTAAACAGAAACATACACACCAGTATGTACACAGTTGTTCTCTCTCTCTCTCTCTCTCTCTCTCTCTCTCTCTCTCTCACTCTCTCTCTCTCTCACACACACACACACACACACACACACACACACAACACCCCCTCACTCGCACATCAGCCTAAGAACTGCATGAGGGCTCTCAAGTGGAGTTATATAACCAGTAATTCCCTATCAGAAGCAGATAACATGCAAAAACTCGAAGATATGCAAACTGTGCCGGCCTCAGGCACCAACAGCAGCACCACCACCACCACCACCATCAACTGCACCAGCAGCACCAACAGCACCACCACCACCAACAGCACCTCCACCAGCTCCACCTCCACCAGCCACAGAGGAAGCATGCGTGCTATAGGCCTCTCAGGCAGGCAGAGTCCGGGGGTGAGTGTGGGGGCTGGGCCCAGGCGAAGCGACGTACTGTTATGACATTTGGAGCGTGGCGTGTCATTGCAGCGGCCGGGGGCGTCGTCAGGTGAGGTTTGAGGTTTGACCTTTGGGCCGTCCAGACCTTTGCATTGCGCTTTGCATTCCTCTAGCGAGAGTGAAGATTATTCAGCAGCGCCATGGGTCGGCTTTCTTTTTCTTCTCTTGTGGAGCAGGTGCAATGTTTACTTTCTCTCTATCTCTCTCTCAATCTATCTCTCTCTCTCTCTCTCTCCTTCTGTCTCCTCCTCCCTCATACTTTCTTTTTTTGTCAAACTCATTGTCACACACACTTTTTCTCTTTTTAACATTTAAGTTTCCCACAATACCTAGAGTCTTTGCCATGACTCAGACAACTCACACCAATGGTCACCAGTGGAAAAGGCTTGTTTTTTTTGTTTGTGTTCGTGTGTGTGAGAGAGAGACAGAGAGTCTGTGTGTGTGTGTGTGTGTGTGTGTGTGTGTGTGTGTGTGTGAGTGTGTGTGTGTGTGTGTGTGTGTGTGTGTGTGTGTGTGTAGGTGTGTGTGTGTGTGTGTGTGTGTGTGTGTGTGTGTGTGTGTGTGTGTGTGTGAACATGCAAGTGCCACTTGTGAAAAAAAACCCTTGCCACACAGTTATGTAGGCTGTGTATCCCCCGCTTTGGAAAGGTCAAATCCTGGTCTGGGAGACCCCTAATTAATGTCAAGCCTCTGTAACAGCATTGTGACTTTCTCAATGACCTAAAATTAGACATCTGGCCACCTTCGCAGGCATTTAATCTACTGCGTGGATGACAGCGCTTTCCAGCTCACTCTGGGAACATTCATTTCAACAAATGAATTTAATCACATAGAGAGGGCCACACACGACTATTCCAATTAATGTTGGCGTGGTTTAAAATAAACTTCTGCTCTCACTTCTCCTATTTAAAACAATGTATAAATGGCTATCATTTGAGGAACAGCCAAGAAGGATGTAAAACTGCAGCTGCACCGCAAGTTTGTGCCAACACCTCGAAACTGTGACGATCAAGACTCATCTGCAAACTCTCAAAACAACATACACATACACATATCACCCCCCCCACACACACACACACACACACACACCACCAACCAACAGAAGCAGAGCTGATCCCACTCTCACAACAGGTTTTTGCCTCGCACTCACAGAAACCTAAGACCCTGTGAGAAACAAGTGCAGTGTCACACACAGGCCTATGGCAGTGTAGCGTTAGCACATTAGCATTAGCTTCTCACACACCTCCAATGTACCACCAATGGACAGCACAGCACAGTACAGTACAGCACAGCATAGCACAGCACAGCACAGCACAGCACAGCACAGCACAGCACAGCACACAGCACGCCCTGTGTGATTGCAAGCAGACAAAAACGTGGGAAGAGTTAGCCGCACCAGACACTGTTATGAAACAGTGGGGTTTTTTTTTTCCCTCCCAAAAGGAACAGTCAACTCTGTAATCCATCCTAGGTATCAGAACAAGATGTTCAACCCCGAGGCAGAGGACGCGAGGTGAAAACTCTGGCTTTTGTGGCGCATCTTGCAAGCACATGGCTCGGAAGAGGACTGATCTGGCACATATGTTTTTGCTGCAGCAAATGATCCCGCGTGACATTAATCACTTTTTAATAAGCCCCACATGGCGGTGGTGGGGGGGGGGGGTTTATTAGGCCGGGTGATTTATGTCACTGGAACTGTGGAAACAATGAAGGTGAGGACAAGTGTGTCACCAAGTTCCTTAACCAGCAACACATGGCACTATTCACAGTTCCACAAGAATTTCAGTGAAATGGCAGCATATCAGTGAATCGCTGACTCCTTGTGCTCTGATTCAATCGTATGTAAAGTACGCCTTATCAGCGAGCGATCTGTACAGCGGTTGCTCCCGGCTGTTGAAGGCCTATGTTAGAGCCGTGTATTTTGCTAAAGACACATTTGTGCATGCTTGTGTGTGGGCGTGTGGACTGTGGAGAGCCTGCTCTGACACCGTTGTGTTTCCAGGATGCAGTTTCAATGCGTTGCCATGCTATCTGTTTGCTGAGTTGAGACCGGTGCTTTGCAACTGGGACGGCCAAAGTGATTAGCCCATTAAATGTCAGACGACGGCATGACACTTGCCTGTGCAAATGGCTTTCCCAGGAAAACGAGCCAGAAGCATTTGCTCTGAATACAAATTCAGAATATCGATTATCTGTTAGAGTGAGCAAGTATGCTTACTGGTGCATGAATGTGTGTGTGTGTGTGTGTGTGTGTGTGTGTGTGTGTGTGTGTGTGTGTGTGTGTGTGCGTGCATGCATGTGTGTTTGTGTACGCATGTATTGCATGCATGCATTGATTGTGTGTGTGTGTGTGTGTGTGTGTGTGTGTGTGTGTGTGTGGGGGCGGGGGGTGGGGGGTTGTATGGGTGAACCTGATTTCTTCAAGTAGCCGTTGTTCCAGGGACAACACCCCTAAAGTTGTTCCAGGTCCAACAACTCTGTTAACCAATCACTGCTATGTGATGTCATCAATGTGCGACTTCACTCCCGTTCAAAATTTCCCTCCCGAAATCAACATCTTTTCAGCTCTGTCTGTGTAGGTAAGTCATTGCACTGTTTCTTCTGTTTCCCATGTAAAATAAGAGACTCAATGTGCATTTTCAAAATTATTTATTGTAAGAACTATGTTGTTTTGGTGCCAGTTTAGTAAGGAGTTTTCGAGTTCAATTCACCTTTTCGTTATAGCCCATATCTAAAGATATCAGTTAGCTGCTAATGGTAAGCATAGTGTTCAGTCAAATTCAGGCAATATTGTAATGACATGTATGTTTACTCCTCAATAGCTGTTAGAATAGCTGTTTTAGCATGAGCTTGTTAATAGCCATTTGTAAACTACCACAAGCTCTTATTTTAACCTTTCAGTATGTTTCAATTTGCAATGTCATGTAGATTTAGTCAGTTAAATGCTACTTGGCTAGAAGCACAGATTTTGGACTACTATTCTCCGATTGTCTCTTATTAGTGGGCTAAAATCTTTATTTAGTGTACATTAAGAGTTTATACTTCTTTTGATCTGCGGAGGGTGCTATTGAGGCAATGTTAGTATAGGTTCATCATTGATCAACCTGGACCAATACAACATCACTACATTGATCCTGGGCCGTCATTACCATGTTGACCCAGGAGCAACATTTTCTCATTGACCCTGGGCTAACGTTACCATGTTGACTCATTTTCTTGTTGAGCCTGGGCTAACGTTACCATGTTGACCCAGGAGCAACATTTTCTCATTGACCCTGGGCTAACATTACCATGTTGACCCAGGAGCAACATTTTCTCGTTGAGCCTGGGCTAACATTACAATGTTGACCCAGGAGCAACATTTGTGCCAGTTTATTTGCTCATATGCGTTGGACTAAACATTGATAGTAAAGAGTTAGCCTTTAACAGAACAATGTTTTCTTGTTGACCCTTTGCTTGGACTAGACTTCAATATGTATACCCTGTCAGAGTATTCAATTAATGGGCCGCAATCCCGGTGTGAATGGGATCTTATATCAATATAGTAAAGTGCTCCAAGAAAACATTTCTTGCCCTACCTTTAAGTTAGCGTACTCAGTAACTGACAGTGGTATTTGTGTGTTGTGTGCATTTCAGAGATGGAGGATATAATCAAGGAAGCAGTTTTTAAAGAAGAAAAAAAGAGGGAAAGAAGGAAAAACACCAAGCTTCATATCCATTTTCTGAAAGAAGTTGATGAACAGGCACATATTAGAAAGATTAATAATGAAGAAAACACAGCATCTTTCAGGAAAACATGCTATTCCAGTTTCAGTGACCAAAAAAGGTGATGCTACAGTATTTGTTTCACTGTGCAAGGTCTGGTCCTGTGTCTGTAAAAGGCCAAAGAGTCACTGGATGCAAAGCGTACGTTTCATTCAAAGTCAGAAATGATCATAAAGGTTTGAAAGTGGTTGTGCAGAGAACGTGCAACGATCACAGTGGGCACAACCCACTTTTAAAAGAGGATGGCCACTGCCATTGGGATACTTCGGCCACAGGTGCGCCATGCACTAGATCCGTTACAGTTTGCATACCAGGAGAAAGTGGGCGTCGACGATGCAATCTCCTACCTCCTACACAGGACACACTCTCACCTGGACAAGGGGAAAAGTGCTGTGAGAATCATGTTCTTTGACTTCTCTAGTGCTTTTAACACCATCCAACCCCCCAGACTGAGTGACAAGCTCTTGCTGATGGGTGTGGATGCTCATCTAGTATCCTGGATTGCAGACTACCTGACAGAGAGGCCACAGTTTGTCAGACTGAAGGACTGCCTCTCCAATACTGTAATCAGCAGCACAGGTGCTCCACAGGGAACAGTGCTCTCTCCAGTCCTGTTCACCTTGTACACGTCCGACTTCTGCTACAACACGGAGTCATGCCACATGCAGAAGTTTTCAGACGATACTGCTATTGTGGGATGTATCAGGGATGGGCAGGAGGAGGAATACAGGAGCCTGGTGGAGGACTTTGTGCAATGGTGCAGACTAAACCACCTACAACTCAACACGGCCAAGACCAAGGAGATGGTGGTAGATTTCAGGAGGTCTAAGCCTGCTCTACTGCCAGTCACCATTGAGGAGGTCAATGTGGAGGTGGTGAACACATACAAGTACCTGGGCGTACATCTGGACGATAAACTGGACTGGTCAGTCAACACTGAAGCAATATACAAGAAAGGGCAGAGCAGGCTGTACTTCCTGAGGAGGCTGCGCTCCTTCAATGTCTGCAGCAAGCTCCTCTGGATGTTTTACCAGTCTGTTGTTGCCAGCGTCCTCTTCTATGCTGTGGCATGCTGGGGAGGAAGCACTAGGAAGAGGGATGCTGGGCGACTAGACAGGCTGGTAAGGAAGGCTGGCTCTGTTGTGGGAGCTGATCTGGAGTGCATCACTTCAGTATCAGACAAAAGGACCCTGAACAAGCTACACAGCATCCTGGACAATGACTGTCATCCACTCTACAGCACTATCATACAGCAGAAGAGCTTGATCAGCTGGAGACTACGCTCCATGACATGCACAACAGACAGACTGAGAAAGTCATTTGTACCCAGGGCCATACAACTGTACAATGCTTCACTGAAGGGAAAAGGAGAGTTGGACTTCTATGCATAGTATATCTGCACCTCCACCCTCTTATACACTTACATGGCATGGCTTACATGTCTACCCTCATGTCTAACTCTTATATTATTACTATGTTAAGTTTATTTTAATTGTCCATATATTTATATTAGTACTGTTATTATTATTACTATGCTTACATTTTGTACTGTACATATTTATTACTGGTCACTAGAATTTAATCTTGCACTGTTGCACTGTTATTTGCACTACCAACTTGACACACACCTCAGACTGGATCACAGTACCAATCCTCAGTACATTCATGCATACCTTATCTATAGTATTCTACTGCTCCTTTAGTCATGTTGATTGTTGATTTGCTTGATTGTTGATTGTTGATTTGCTTTTTAATTTTCCTGTTTACATTGTTTACATTGTACTGTATGTTGTGTGTGGTGTCTTAAGCTGCTGGGACCTTGAATTTCCCCTTGGGGATCAATAAAGTATCTATCTATCTATCTATCGTATTCATCCAGACCTTATTCTGAAGATTGAAAAGTGGATCACTCTTGGACTTAAACCAGACATCATACTCCTCCAAGCCAATGAATGGTCACGAAAGCAAGGGAAAACCTATATAGAGATGTTGTCATGCCTCCTTTTTGGGGATTTTTTTTATTTCATAAAAAAATAAAATGTATTTAATACCCTGGAATACATGCTTTTAAGGAGAATGTATCTGTTGTTGAAACTAGCCTTTTTTTCTTTCACCCGATTGTGTCCTAGATCTTTTTATCTACACCATATGCATCCCACCCTGTTAATGCCACACTGGAAATTGCTTTGACTGTGGTGAGATCCAGGGCAAAAGCTGTGCTCAGATCAGTAATCAAATAATTGGTAATTGTTGAATGATTGTGCTGTAACCGTATCTTACACTGATACCTACACTTAGTTAAGTCAAATTGTTTATAATTGGGGCATATCTGTCATACGCTAGCTATTTGTTTATCCAGCAAATAGCGACGTCCACAGACAAGGTGGAGTATGTTGCATGATTGTATTGAATTGAATATGAATATTGATATGTATTGAAGCAAGTCAAATTTGTAGTTTCTTATGTCTCATTTCATCAAACTACAAATACGCTACCCGATCTGGTAAAGTTACATAGTGCGGTTATAGCCAATAGAGGGACGCAGAGTGAAAGCAGAAGTGCCGTTCACCCTGTTACGAGTTGATGAACCGCTGAAATGATTTTGGAAACATTATTTTAACATTTGGGAGATCCGGGGCCTTTTCACGTACTTTGAGGCAGTCAGCTATACCTTGAGATTTTTAAATATTTAATTAACTAAAAACATCTAATGCAAAAGTGGCACATATGGTTATATTCTAGGTCCTCCACAATAATTATATGAGAGTAAAGTGGAAACTAGTTGATTTAAAGTTTCTGATGGTGTCACAAATTATGTTTCTAGGACAAAAACTAGCAGAGATTGAGATGTAAGTTTGGAACAGTTTTTCAAATCCCCAGGGGGGGATTTAGACTCGGGTTAAGGTACAAAAAACTCTTTCGTGTTGCTTTAAAAATAACCTTCACCACGGCACCAGATAGACATGTAATTGAGAGATGAGTAACAGGCCTACTCTTTCTTCTTACAGCCAGTTGGCCCATGATTCTTCAAACCTAAAATTCCCTAGACCTCTACTTTTACCTCAGCTTTACCCATTAACCCTTTCATGCACGCATTATGAAAAAAAGTGTCTAGATTTTTTTAGCATTGATTGTATTACTCTATATGAGCCCAATATTGAAAATCAGTTGGAATTTTTTAAAAATATGCTTTTATATAGAAGTTATGTTATTGTCCACGTATGTGGACAGTGCGCAACAAAGGGGTAAAAAAGAATAAAATGTAATGACAGAAAATGTGGAAACTATGGCCCTCTACTTCCTCCATACTACCCACCCAGCCCTCTACTACCCCCATACTACCCACCCACCTCTCTACTACCTCCATACTACCCGCCCAACCCCTCTACTACCCCCATTATTGCTCACCGACCCTCACCCACCCCTCTACTACCCCCATATTACCCACCTCTACTACCACCACTACCCAACCACCCCTCTACTACATCCCTACTACCCACCCCTCTACTACTAACCCACCCACCCCTCTAGTACTCTCATACCCACCCCTCTACTACCCACCCACCCCTCTACTACCCTCATATTACCATACCACCTTGGCATTACCACATGTAATTAGGTCATTATTTATAAATATGTTTACCAAATGTTTGTTTCTTTGTAATTTAAAGCAATTAAAATCATATTTGAAAAAAAAATAAATAAAAAAGTCCTAGTTACAAAATCTAATTTTTGGCCATTTAACTCCTCTGTTGCGCAACGTCCACATACGTGGACAGTTGCTTTTTAGGGTCTACAAACTCCATTTTACATCCGATTTAATTTCTGAAAACATAGAGTTGTTCAACACACTCTCCTGTACAGCATAATATTTTTTTTTACATGATTTTGCCTTCTTGAGTACTAGCTTTTTACAGATATGTCTGGAGCATTCAGCATATGGCCATTACTGTCACTCATGTTGAATTGATGATGTCATCAAGCAGTCAATATTCCAAATATAAGATGATACATATTGTTAATATATTGCCAAGGACCTACTAAAACTGCCCTGAAGTGGATTGGTGTATATCAACATTATAAATAAGTAGTAAACAGAGTTAAAGTTACTGTCCACGCATGTGGACGTTGCGCATGAAAGGGCTAAGGTATGGTAAGGTATGTAACAAGGTAATGTTAATTTCAGGGTTACTTTGGTGTTCCAGCATTTTCAATTAAAGATATTGAATGTTATCAATCACTTTGTGATAGACCTCTGTATAAAAAATGCTCTCATGAATAATACAAATGTTAAAGTTGTAGTGTAGTGACTTTGGCCTATACAGGCCTCACTGAACCAAGCCTATTTGAAGTTTGCCACAGGAAGCAAAGAGAGAAAGTGGGATGTGTTTTTATGTCTGTAAGTGCACTTATACTGCACATCTGATCAGCTGATCTGTAGGTAAAACTATATGTGCCTGGAATCAAATTTAGTTACGTATGTTTAAGTTGTTTTTTAACAGAAGACCATACATGTAGGTGTCACAAAGTCAAATGAAATACCCCAAATGTTATGAAAATATTAATGAAAAATTGTCTTTCATTGATTCAGATGTCCTGTATGAACAAAGACAAAAAGCCCAATTACATCTAATTATATGACATTTAATTAGACTGAAACACAACTGGGGGTTTTAAGACAAAAAACAATGTGGCTTTACAACAAAAAACACAACTAAAAGGACAACTAGTGCCTTTCATTTGCCAACCCTGTCCAGCTTGTCAATAAGAAAAGACATAGTAGCATCCAAAGCTGGAGATCCAAATTGATGATTCCGTCAAGGCTGCTTTCAGGTTGCTTTGTAATTTCTGAAGTGTCTTCCTGTAATGAGGATACGCAAATGTTACGTAAGAATATGAAAAATAAGACTTTGAAGAACAAGAGTGCATTTTGTCTCATTACAAAAGACAACTTTGGATAACACTAGACAGTAACAGTAGTTTTCATGAAATCTAACAGGAAGACTTCAAAGAACAGTGCATTGCATTTTCATGCAATAAAGAATAAGGCATAAGTATAAAACAGTAGTGTGGGTCAGTGTAACTGGAAAATGGAAAGTGTAGTGTTAGTCTAGGATGGAAGAACACTTAGTTACAGTACATCAGCACATGCAGCATCCACTCCGTCACAGACTGTGTCAGCAGTAACATCCAATGCCAGTCTAGTGGCAAAACCATTGGCCAGCTCCTTTGCTTCCTGCTCTGACAGGGCGCTGAATATTGTTGTCCTTGCTTTTTTCTTTTTGGGTAAAGCTTTTACGATAGCAGGCACACTCTTTTTTTGCGTCCCTGAAAAGAACAGTAATTGTGCAATGTTAGGAAAATGTTGCTCCTGGGTCAACATGGTAACATTAGCCCAGGCTCAACAAGAAAATGTTGCTCCTGGGTCAACATGGTAACGTTAGCCCAGGCTCAACAAGAAAATGTTGCTCCTGGGTCAACATGGTAACGTTAGCTCAGGGTCAATGAGAAAATGTTGCTCCTGGGTCAACATGGTAATGACGGCCCAGGATCAATGTTGGTCCGGGTTGATCAATGATGAACCTGTACTAACATTGCCTCAATAGCACCCTCCGCAGATCAAAATAAGTATCAACTCTTAATGTACACTAAATAAAGATTTTAGCCCACTAATAAGAGACTAATCGGAGAATAGTAGTCCAAAATCTGTGCTTCTAGCCAAGTAGCCTAACTGACTAAATCTACATGACATTGCAAATTCAAACATATTGAAAGGTTAAAATAAAAGCTTGTGGTAGTTTACAAATTGCTATTAACAAGCTCATGCTAAAATTTCTAACAGCTATTGAGGAGTAAACATACATGTCATTACAATATAGAGAATGGGAACGGAAGTTAGCGGCGCAGTGCATTCTGGGACAAAAAGGGCGTTTCCCTCCATTAGGTGAGGCCGCGGCGCGAATTATAAACAAGAAACCTATGGAAACCTATGATATTTCGAACAAGATCGGCTAGCCAAAACAGTAACACTAGATGTAAACATTTAGGCTACTATGCTAAAAACTAGTAGTAGAAGTAGTAATGGACCGTACAGAGACAAGCTCCTGCCAGACGCGAGGAAACGTTATATAGAAAAATCTTTGATCGGTAACATGGATCCCTATGACAGACCGTCTGGAGAGTGGACGTGAGACCCTGAAAGTAATACAAAGACACTCCGTTGTTGATTTTTTTTACCTGACGATCGTGGGCACGGACGTTACATCCAACAACACAACAGGTTCGTCCCATGATGTGTGAAAAACAGTGTTAGAAACAGCGAGTTAGCAATGTTTTACGATGTTTACAATGGTACAGCATTGGCAGCAGCGTACAAGTGGCCTCACGTATGTATCCCAGACGCCACCGCGGCGCAACCGCGAAATGTCCGCGACGTCACATTCCCATTCTCTATTGCCTGAATTTGACTGAACACTATGCTTACCATTAGCAGCTAACGGATATCTTTAGATATGGGCTATAACGAAAAGGTGAATTGAACTCGAAAACTCCTTACTAAACTGGCACCAAAACAACATTCTTACAATAAATAATTTTGAAAATGCACATTGAGTCACTTATTTTACATGGGAAATTGTTGAGAAGAAACAGTGCAATGACTTACCTACACAGAGCTGGAAAGATGTTGATTTCGGGAGGGAAGTTTTGAACAGGGAGTGAAGTCGCACATTGATGACATCACATAGCAGCGATTGGTTAACAAAGTTGTTGGACCTGGAACAACTTTAGGCAGTTGTCCCTGGAACAACGGCTACTTGAAGAAATCAGGTTCACCGGGTTGTATGCATGATTATCTGTAAATTATAAACATGCACAAAGCCTTTGCAGCATAAAGTCTGGACACATCTGAGATATCAACTGCTTGTTGTACAGCATACAAAATAAGTACCTAAAAAAGGCATGCGCAAGCAAGCAAGCAAACACACACACACACACACATGCACACACCCTACCCTTTCTCATTCGGCAGAGATCAGGGTGGATTATAGACAACCTTGATACTTGAAGATGTGTGTGTGTGTGTGTGTGTGTGTGTGTGAGAGAGAGAGAGAGAGAGAGAGAGAGAGAGAGAGAGAGAGAGAGAGAGAGAGTAAATTACAGTTGGAATTATATGTCTATGCATGCATGCAAATAGTTAATCTCCGTTTATGGAGCCCTATTTTGCAAAAATGCTATCGTTTATGGAGCCCTATTTTGCAAAAATGCTAAAGATCATTGCATTGAAAAGGCAAATGGTGGACAATGCTAAAACATTAGTATAAACAAAGTTGATTTCCTCAAATAATCGAGCTAAACTTCCCCAAGAGAAACTTGAAATAGTCCGCCCTAACACTGAATTATTTTTTTGTTCCGAAAAGCTGCGAGCGAACGAATGCCTTCCAGCAGGAGTCGATTCTAGCGCTGCCGCGCGCTGAACACACACAGTAACAGCTTGAGAGGAAAAATCACGTGGTGACACATCTCTGGGACTGGCGTCATCGTCTTCATCTCCAAGCAACCCCTCCATCACCACTCACGTCACCGTACGCCGAGCCGCACTGTTGCCCAGCAACTTGTGCCTTGCGCGCTCGCCCGGCCTTGCGCCCCGCTCCGAGCTCTGACGCGCGTGTGACGTTAATGAGGTGGCTATCAATTTGTTATGGCAGGACGGGGAAGAGGTGGAGTTCCCTCATCAGGCGATTCAGCCTGTAGCCCTTTCCTGCATACCAGCGGATCGCAGTAGCGAGTGCTGAAGCTTTGGTGGCCAGAAGTGTCATCCCTGTAAATAGTCCTGTTTGTAATCTACGGTTCACGCGGACAGAGTCTCTGTACATATGCCGCTATAAGTAATACTGGAGTGGATAAACTTGTCTAGTTTTTATACTTTTATTCGGAGCGCTTATATTAACGTGGAATGACGTGTAAATCCGCGGTTGTGAATCTTTTCGATTGTGGAAGGAGGTGGAATTCGTTACTGTGTTAAGGTGAGTGCTGCTTCTTTGTTGTTTGCCTTGGGTTTTCTATATGGTTTACATATGTAGGCTACTACTACAAACTCTATTTAAGAGTTAAAGTAGAGTCAGTAAACATTTTCCTCGTATTCAAATGTACCGTCCAACAGCTGTCAAAGTCATTATGGACTACTTTCAATGCATCGCAGCAGGCAACTGTGCGTCATACTTTTAGGCATCTATACCTATTTAATGCATATCATAGAGCAAAGAAATAATGTATTATTATTGTTATTATTACTACTACTACTACTACTACTATTACAACAACCACTACTGACATCAATCTCTAACACAAATTACAATCACTAACACAAATTGCTAAAGACACCTACAATTCAGCGGCGCAGTAGAGAAAGCGAAGTAGTGTAGTAGCGTAGTAGAATACTAGTTTGCCTATATTTAATTCCGCCTCACTACGAATAATAATAATAATAATAATAATAATAATAGAAGAAGAAGAAGAAGAAGAAGAAATATAACTTGGCCATGCACCTGTTATTGCTGTTTGTTTCATACATTGACAGCAGTCTTCTTTTGTATTCCAGGTACGGCATAAGCTACCTTAATCAAAACGACAGAAATTCCCGCAGCAATATAAAAACACAGTCTAGCACCATGGTGATCATGACAGAGAGCGGTCCGGGGTCTCAGCCCAATCCCTCGCAAGGCAGGCCCCTCCAGGTCGGTTTCTATGAAATCATCCGCACTCTGGGCAAAGGAAACTTCGCCGTTGTCAAGCTGGCAAGACACAAAGTCACCAAAACACAGGTAAACATTCACCTGCTGGAAATTATGCATTCAATTAATTTTCAGCGCTCCTAAATGTTATTACAGTCATGTTATTATAGTCTACTTGCATGTAATTATAACCGAAAATATAATTCATAATGCTGACACTTGCATTGTGATGCATTATTTAATGCAATGCTGCATGCCAAATTAAAATGTGCAGCAGCACTGAGAATGTTCCTTTTCTCCTTTCCCTCTCATAGGTCGCTATCAAAATTATTGATAAGACCCGGCTCAACTCCACAAACCTGGAGAAAATCTACCGGGAGGTGCAGATAATGAAGCTTCTCAATCACCCTCATATCATCAAGCTCTACCAGGTGGGTCCCCTTCTCCTATACTCAAGCTGCTTCAGAGACACATCCCAACTGCCTCATCTCATTTAAGAGTAAACAATGTTGTGCTAAATGAAATGCTAGAGGCATTATCGTAATGCAAACTCTATGGAGACCAGTTGCAGAACAATGATATTACTCCAGAGCTGGGTGCAGTGGTGCATCTGTGGTTAGAGTTAAGCAAGGGGTATTGTAGGGGATTTCTTGTCAAGAAGGGAGAAGCCATATGTGCTATTGCTGTGTGCAGCTGTGTTCTCGCCGTTTCCTATGCCATTTTCAATGTTTCGATTTTTTGCAGTAAGTGTCAAAAATGTAGAGAGCTTTGGCTGGAGTGCAAAACTGGAATTGAGCATATGTTGTTAAGGCTCACAGATGGTAGCACCTTGACGTTGTGCAGTGAGTCCACACAGATGTGTGGTTGTACTGAGTTGCCTTCTGGTCACACAAGGGCAAAGCAAAAGCTCTCTCAGCTTTGAAAGGGACTGTTGATCACCTAGGCACGTTGCACTGAGACATAAGTACAGCTGCATTAGTGCAAGCCCTCTGGGCTGCAACGACGGTTGTGCGTGTGTGTGTGTGTGTGTGTGTGTGTGTGTGTGTGGTGGGGGGGGGGTGACTGTGTGTGTATTTGCCGACTTAAGGGGTTAGCCTCCCTGGGTGTGTTGGCTGTCCATGTTAATTAGTGCAGGTGGAGCGTGTACTGGCCCTCACGTGAAGCAGCCCGTCTCCAGAGACAATAAAGATTTTAAGACGCTGGAATCTGATTGCACCTTGATAGCTCCTGAGTCGGTTCCTACGCGCACATGTCAGCGTTTTCATTTGCCCTAGAAAATTGTAACCCCCATTTTTTTATTTTGTTATGCCCCGTGTGCCATTTGGGGCCTCTTGCGCTTGTTTGCGGATTATGTGACCTGTGCTGAGCTTGTGAAATTTCGGCTGTTGTTTTTTCCTCCGCCAGCCACTGAAATACTAGGAATTCAAATCCCATGTTGTGGAGGTACAGTACGTACTGTACCCCAAGGATTTCTGCATTGCCATAGTAGTCCAGCCAGTTGTTTGTGACTGGAGGTCTCACCCATGAGCCTCTGACAACCTGTCATTTTTCTCTTACCAAGCCTGTGGAGATTAGCAGAATTAATCTTCATGAAATTCCCCTGGCACACTGACCTGGTTATTATATGGTCATATTGAGGGGAGCTTGTTTCTGTACCATGAGTCGGCCAGCATCAACATCAAATTACGACGAATATGGATAACCGAGCCCTCGTGGACGGTCGTCCCTTTGAGCAGGGTCACTTAAATCTGGGCCACTTTCATAACGCCGAGCTGGGTCAACGTCCCCTTCTGTGTTTGGTGGGAAAGAGGTGATGGTTCAGGCAGAGCGTTTTGAATGGTCTTTGAACCAGTGGAGAGAGGGAGTGCCTCGGAATGCGGTGTAGTGAGCACGTCCTCCATTTTTTTCCCCTCTCTCTCTCTCTCTCTCTCTCCTCGGCTCCTTTAATGACAGGGATAAATGATAAGATTGATCTACTGAAGTGTCTGTTTATTTAAGAAATAGGCGAGAGGGGTATAAAAAGAAAAGCTTCAAGAGAGAGAGGGGGAAAAAAAAGGCCCATGGATCTGGTGACCCGTGACCTGTCATGATAAGCTGCAGTTTCCGTTTTCTCACTGCCTGTATAAACACAATGATTCCCCCCCCTTCCTCCTCCTTCACATTTTTTCTTTTCTTTTCATCGCGGCAGTCACAAGACAGACAGCTCATTTCCCCCTCCGAACACAGTACAGCCTCTTAACTAGGCAATCCTGGTCTCTCCCACACTCCCCAGCGCTTACCCTGCAGTGAGGGAAAAAGTGACGGTTATTGCGTGTGTGTGTGTGTGTGTGTGTGTGTGTGTGTGTGTTTGTACACGGGCACTTAAGCACTCCTTTTCCTCTGGAAGAGGTGACATCACTGGCACCTCCGGGTTGACGTAGAGGACCGGGATTCTTCGGAAGCGACGGCTATCTGGAGATAAAGAAGGGTCCTTTTTTTCCCACTCTAACTTGACCTCCTTCCCAGTAAATGGTGAACACCAGAGGTTGTGTAACTGGCCCCTGTTTTGGGGGGTTTTTTTGGAGGGGGGGGGTACATTTCTGTCACCCCACGAATGGCCTGGAGACATTTATGTCAACCTGTTTGGTCTCGTTCGTTTTCACACAGGTCTCTTCTCTCTGGTTCTCATTTTTTTTTTTTAATTCGGGAGCTGTTGTGCAAGAAGCCAGTAGTGTTTCATGCTACTACCATGCGCTGCCAACCCCCTCACCCCGAGGGATCTCCTGGGAAGGTTTGCGGATGTTCCAGGAAGGGAATGGGACATTGCATCTTCCCTCCTGCCGCTTCATTCCTTTTTGCTTTATTTTTCCGCACACTCGCCAGCGTATAGTTTTCACGTAGGGCACTGCTGGAGAAGCTCCAGGCATTCCTAATACGCATGTCGATTCCTGTTTGTTGGGGAGCTTTTTTTTTTCCGCTCAAGTATTTCCCATATATCCATCTGTGGAGGATTGCAGTAGGCAAGGGTCAACTTGTGATTTGTGTTTCAAGGAACTCTGTTGCACAGAGGGGTTTTCAGAAAATGAGATAGATTTAGAAGGAGTTGTTTGACTGTGAATGTGTATGTCTGTGTGTGTGTGTGTGTGTGTGTGTGTGTGTGTGTGAGTGTATGTGTCATTCGGTCTGCTCATGTTCTACTATAAATAAAAGACATTCAGGAAGTACCTGACAGTTCCCTTATGTAACGGCACACAGCACGGAAAACCAGGCTGTCACGTGTGGATGACAGCAGATAGGGAACAAATGAGATCAATTGTGCCTACAAGAGAGCCCAAAAACACACCAAACAAATGCTCAGAGTTTGAGTCACATTATCCTGTAAAACTCAGACTAGTTTTACTCCTACTGGTCACATTGCTCTTAAACCTTTGTGGTTATGTAGTAGTGTATTAGTTCCTGTGAGTAACGTACTATTCCCTTCTTTTGTTTTTGCCTCCAGGTTATGGAGACGAAAGACATGCTGTACATTGTCACCGAATATGCGAAAAATGGCGAGATGTTTGGTGAGTACATTTTTGGAATATTCTGGCTTTATGTGCCTCCCGGGCTGCCATACTGTACAGTCAGGGCCCGGGGGGGGGGGGGGATAATTGGCATGTGGGAATTTTTTTAGTGACGTCTTTTACTGCTTTGAGCTCGGTGTTGATACAGGGTGGTCAGTGTGGTCTGGAGATAAGCTGAGTGGTATTTAGCCTGCAGAGTGCTGCCGGGCCTCGGGCTTCAGTGGGGGGGGAACAGGTGTGGGATATTCAGGCTTTATGTAACCGCATGGAGCGGATAAGCTGGTGCTCTTGCCGCCACAGTAACACCGGACCCACCTGTGGGGCTTTAGAGTGGACTTGACTGTCTGTCTGTCTGTCTGTCTGCTCACCTGTCTGTGTTATTGTTATCTCGGGACGACAACAACAAGGCTAACCTAGACTCCTCTCTCTTTCTCTCTCTTTCTCTTTCTCTTTCTCTCTCTCTCTCTCTCTCTCTCTCTCTCTCTCTCTCTACAGACTACCTGACAACCAACGGTCGCCTGAGTGAGGAGGAGGCCCGCAAGAAGTTCTGGCAGATTCTGACCGCGGTGGACTACTGCCACCGCCACCACATCGTCCACCGCGACCTCAAGACAGAGAACCTGCTTCTTGACGCCAACATGAACATTAAGCTGGCAGGTGGGTACCATGCAGCGGGCACAGGGTGGCATAGGGGTACTCGCTGGTTCAGCGGCAAAGTCTGTGACACACTTTTGGGTGCTGGGAAAGAAGCCTTCAGGGCTGCATTCACTGACAAGATAATGTAATAAGGTAAAACTCAGTAAATCGGTAAATCTCACAGACGATATAATTGGCTTGTGAAGCCTGGCTCTGTTGGGGAAGGTTCCTAATGTCTTTTCCGTAATTACACATTCTTTCATTATGACTGTTTGTATTTCATTACGCCACATAACCAGGCTGTCCTACTTTAGGGTGAAAGATCACATTGTGAATTCTGATTACTGGGCAATTGCCAGGCCTTTGGGGATACTCAATTCAATTCTTCTCTCTTTCTCTCTCTCTCTCTCTCTCTCTCTCTATCTATCTCTGCATCTTTCTCTATTCCTTCCTTTCGTTGTGCCTCGCAGACTTTGGTTTTGGGAACTTCTACAACGCAGGAGAGCCTTTGTCCACGTGGTGCGGTAGCCCCCCCTACGCCGCTCCCGAAGTCTTTGAGGGAAAGGAATACGAAGGCCCACAGCTGGACATCTGGGTATGCGTCTTCATCAACTCCACAGTTATCCTTATCTTCACCAGTTGACATGTCCAAAAAAGTGAAAAAAGCCCTCGCAGCAGAGTTTGTAACGTCCTCTTCCCGTGTGTGTGCTTTTTGCAGAGCCTGGGCGTGGTTCTCTACGTTCTGGTCTGCGGTTCTCTGCCCTTCGACGGGGCCAGTCTGCCTGCCCTGAGACAGCGTGTGACGGAGGGCCGCTTCCGCATCCCCTACTTCATGTCTCAAGGTAAGGACACACACCACCCGCTAGCACATAAAACCCAGCCAATCTTCTCTTCCTCTTACTGTCCCTTTCCTCCTCCTCTCTCTCATTCCTTCACGGCTGGTGTATCTGTAATTCCCTTTTGTGTCAGGCCCCCCTTTCCATTGTTAACGGCTCGTTCTCCTCTTTCGTTTCCAGACTGCGAGAACCTGATCCGTAAGATGCTGGTGGTGGACCCTGCCAAGCGGATCACGGTGGCCCAGATCAAGCAGCACCGCTGGATGCTGGCCGACCCCACCGCCCCCCACCAGGCGCTCTCGCTGTCCCTCACCGACTACAACTCCAACCTGGGCGACTACAGCGAGCCCGTGCTGGGCATCATGCAGACCCTGGGCATCGACCGGCAGAGGACCGTGGAGGTGAGTGTCCGAGCGCTTGACCACTAGGTGGAACGGATGGACAAGGGGGGGGGCACTGACTGGTGTTGGATGAGTGGTAGTGGACGTTAGGGGGGGTGAGAATAGTTTAGGTGTGAAACGGGGGACAAAGTCTGTACTAGTAGTGTACAGTAGTGTAGTAGTGTACTAGTAGACTGTAGTCTTAGCGAAGGGAACGAGAGGCTGTGAGGTTAACAACACCCATAGGGGAAGGTGTTTGTGCGCGGCGGGGCCCGGGACTTAGTGTTGGCGCTGTGCCACCCTCTTGCAGGCGGCACGACTAGAGGGACCTTATATCCCCTGCTCGCCGCCTGGCTTTAGGGGCATTTTGCCATGGGCATTAGGCTGGATAACTGGCATCTGTTTTCTTAAGCCAGCATATTGCATGCTTACGCACTGTTGTTCACGTCGCTCCATCTGACGAGATCAGGCTTTGCTTTCTCATGGCACACGTGTGTCTGCGTGTGTGTGTGTCCGTGTGTGTGTGTGTGTGTGTGTGTGTGTGTGAGAGGGGGTTTTTGCTGTAAGCTTCAAACACTAGGCATCCAAAACCGAGCTTATCGGAAAGGTTCTAATTCCATTTGTTCTCTCTCTCTCCTCCTCCTCCTCCTCCTCCTCCTCCTCCTCCTCCTCCCTCCCTCCCTCCACACACCTGTTACAGTCTCTCCAGAGCAGCAGCTACAACCACTTCTCCGCCATCTACTACCTGCTGCTGGAGCGCGTCAAGGAGCACCGCAGTCAGCAGCTCAGCCGCCAGCAGTGCGGCGCCTGGAGCCAGAGACCCCGCAGCACGTCCGACTCCTCCGCCGCCCCCGAGGTCATCATGGAATCCGCCGACGGATTCCGCTCCGCCGCAGCTGCCTTCCCGCTCCAGGCCAAGAAGAGCGCGCCCGTGCACGCCGACATGGAGTGCGACCAGAGCGGCTTGTTCCAGGTGAGCCTCTTCTCCCGTTTTTTTTTTTCTTCCCGAAAAAAAACAAAACACCACCCCACTTTCGCAGCCCTTTCACGAGTAGTCATTTTCCACGTTGCATGCCAATTAGATGAACCTTTTCCATTGCCACCAGCTGTGTGGTGCTTAGACCCTTTCCCTGTTTCGTGTTGCAGATGTGCAGTGCACCCCCACTCTTCCTCCCTTCCTCTACTCCTCCTCCTCCTCCTCCTCCTGCTCTTCTCAGACAGTGGCTCTAAACGTGAATGCACCTCCTCATCCTCCTCCTCTTCCTCCTCTCCTCCTCTGTCTCATCAGCGCGTGGTGTGCCCCGTGGAGGCCAGCCTGAGCGGCCTGCTGTGGAACCGCTCCATCTCGCCCAACAGCCTGCTGGAGACCACCATCAGCGAGGAGGTGCGCCCGCGCGACCTGGAGGAGGAGGAGGTGGCTTCGTCGGCCGCCGCCGCCGCCTCCCAGCCTCCCCTGCTGCACGGCACGGCGTCCCGCCGACACACCCTCGCCGAGGTGTCCGCTCGCTTCCACCAGTGCAACCCACCCTGTGAGTACTCGACAAAACAACAAAATAAAAACCCTTGAAAAACCCTCTCGGGTGACACTTCCTTCATCATAGCGTCCACGCAGCGGTCAGAACACAAACTCACGGTTCTTTGTCTGCCCCTCTCTCTCCCTCTCTCCCTCTCTCTGCAGGTATCGTGGTCAGCCCCACCGACGCCGCCTCCTCCGACAGCTGCCTCAAGTCCTCGTCCAACCCCCACCCGGCCATGTCCGCCCCGATGGAGGGCCTGTCCACCCTGCTGAGCTCCTCCGGCATGGGCCCCGGAGCGCTGGCCACCGCCGGAGGCCCCCTGGCCCTCTCCTCCAACCGCCTCCTGCAGGCCCAGGGCAGCCTACACGCCGCCAGCTTCCAGGAGGGCCGCCGGGCCTCCGACACCTCCCTCACCCAAGGTGAGCAGGGGCTGCTGGGAAATTCACAGAATGGGGGGAGGAGGAGGGAGGGTTGGGGGCGTTGATGGATGTCTCGTTCTGTCTCCTACTTATATATCACCATGGTGTCCTATAGCTGTTTTGGCTATATTACATTACCTCAGTCTCTAGACACTAGTCTCTAACCTTTGACCTCTCGTCGTCTCCAGGCCTGAAGGCATTCCGGCAGCAGCTGCGCAAGAACACGCGGACCAAAGGCCTGCTGGGGCTGAACAAGATCAAGGGGCTGACGCGGCAGGTGTGCCCGCCGACCTCCTGCGCCCCCCGGGGCAGCCGCGGCTCCATCGGCCCGACCATGTGCGCCACCAGCGGCCGCAGCATGCTGGAGGAGGTCCTGCACCAGCAGAGGTCAGAGAACTTCACCCTCTCGCCGTTTACACGTTCAGCCTCAATGTGTCACGTTGTACACAGTCCTGAGTTGTGAGGTGAGAGACTATATGGTGTTAACGTGTTTTTTTCTTCTCTCGATCACACAGGATGCTCCAGATTCAGCACCAGAGCCAGCCGCAGGTGCCGTCCCAGCAGCCCTCGGTCGCCGCGGTGACCGCCCAGCAGCAGCCCGTCCTCTTCCTCTCCCAGTCCCATCAGCACCAGCACCAGCACCAGCACCAGCACCAGCACCCGCACCCCCCCTCCCCTCCCCCCACCAACCTCTTCGCCCCGGCCGCGCTGTTCTCCGAGGCCCCGGTGCTGCTGCCCATGTGCCAGCCCCAGCCCCAGGCCTCCCTCTGGCGCCAGCCCCTGGACTCCTGCTCTGCTACCTCCTCGCCCTCCTCCTCCCGCTCCTCCTCCACCTCCTCCACCTGCTCCTCCTCCTCCTCCTCTTCCTCGGAGGTCTCCCTGTCCCCCGTGGTCTCCACCGCCCACCTGCTGGAGGCCCACCTGCACATCAGCCAGCACTCGCACCACCACCCCCTCCAGCCCCAGGGGGCTCTCACCCACCACCAGCACCTCCAGGCCCTGGCGCAGGCCCAGGGGCCCTTCTCCTTCTTCCCCCAGCAGAGCAGCTGGGGGCTGGGCAGCCGGGCCGCACAGAACCCCGAGGTCCAGGAGATGGTCTGCAGTGGGCAGCAGCAGCAGCAGCAGCTCAGCAGCTGCGTGATGGTGAAGTAAGGAAGGGCAGCAGTGACACACTGGACACCATTTTGAAGCTCCGTCCGTATAGGCGGAAGAGAATAGAAGAAGCGCGAGATGCTACGACGAGAGAGATACAAGAGACGAGCCAGATTTTCATCACACTAGTTTTGCGCTCTCTCTCTCTCTCTCTCTCTCTCTCTCTCTCTCTCCCTCTCTTTCTGTCTCTGTCCCTTCCCTCGTCTTTGTTGATTGGCTGAATGACACCAGCTGACCGGCTGAGAAGTGGACAGTCAGTGACATGATCAAACAGACAGAAGTGTTGAGCTGGAACCATCTGACTTTGAGTATGATGGTAGCAAAAAAAAAGAGAGAAAATGAAGGTGTTGCGTCCTTTTAGATGCAATCAGTAGATTTGTTCTTTTTTCTTTTTTACGTTATACAAAAAAGAAAACACAAAACAAGATGCAAATGACAATTCCACACTTTTGAACAACATGGAAATACGCGTTGGTGTTAGTGCTTGTTGTCTCATGCATCTAGGATTCAAACGAAGAAGCAATAACCAAACTCTCTGTGGAAGCCCTCCACTCTTGACAGACTCTGGACTTCCCTTACAAGCAATAAGGAATGGGCCCTTGCCCAAGGGGATAGCTGCAGAGAGTACAAACGAATGGACTCACTTGAAGAATAGAAGACTGACTTCCAAGAAAAAAAAAATGCTCATGTCAGTCAGAGCTGTTTTTTATTATTAATATTATTATTATTATTATTATGTTATCTTATTGTATGAGAGTGCAGGAACTGTACGTCTTCCTGGTTTGATTTTTTTTTTTTTTTTTTTTTAGTTTTGCAAACTATGTGAGTTTTTCATTTTGTTAGGTAAGACCAAAGCTTTTGGATTTTTTGGTTTGCTTTGATTTACATTTTTTGTAGCAGTCCGGTATGGAAAATGCAGTATCAGACATCCTAAACTTCCACAATTCTCAAGAAAAATGCTATCATTGTTTTGTCAACTGTGATTTGAAAATTTGCTCAGTAACACTTTGCTGGGTTAAAGCTGCTTCTCTTAGAGAAAAACCGAGATTCAACTGGTACGTTATGATGCTTAAAAAACGTGGAGGAGGATATGTGAGCTTTTAGCTTGATGACAGAAGCACAACATGTACTGCCTGAGTCTTGAACTGGGAGACTGTCTGAGCTTGGTGCAGTGTGTGTGCTTATGTGTGTGTGTGTGTGTGTGTGTGTGTGCGCGCACACGCTCTGAGACTGAGAACATGAGCTGCTTTGCTGCTTTGTATTACGTCATGTCCAGCCTTTGATCCACACACACACACACACACACACACACACACACACACAGTTTATTTTGCTGCACCTTTTGTGGTGGCAGACATGTGCTCCTGTTCGGACATCAAGTATTTGACCTCAGACCAATTATTCGATTCCTTTGTTAATCCCTCCTCCTCCAAAAAAAAAAAGAAAATTTGAAGAGTGGCATCATATCACTACCTCTTCCTCCACCAGAAATAAGAATTTCAGAGCAGAAACTCAATTCATGATCTACACAAAATGTGTTTTTTTTATTTTGTAATATGTAAATTATTGCTTACAGTATGCGTCGTGCTACATTAATGAGCAGATGAGAAGCCCAGCTTATCTCTGCAGTGACTAATTGCAGCACAGCAGGTTTTGATTTCATGCTCGCAGAATAGAGAGAACAAAAAGCTTTTTTTGGGGAATAGTGCAATATTTCACATTGAAATGTAGAGAAACCAGGTGAGAAAGCTCATGTAGGAAACAAAAGGGGCGACACATGCCTAACGTGGTTGTTTTCTAACTTCTTTTTTATGATTGTATGAGATTATTTGAACACAGAGTATAGAGTAACATATATTCATTTGGTAGAGGCCATGTTGACTTGCGTTTTTTTTTTTCCGTCTCTACACAACACAGGTTGCCTTTGAGTCTTGGTGTAAAATGGCAGTACTAGTGTAAGCCAAAGAGAATGAGGTAGATGTATCACTGCCTTTTCGACGTTAGCTCTCCGTAGCTCTCAGTGTGCCGCTTACTTAGCATTTCACTTCAGCAAAAGCGACTTCCATGACTAGATGTTGTGGCTTTCTCTGTCTCACAAGGACCATGGTTGTATTTATATTATTCTTATTACTTTACCTTTGAAATCGAGTTGATGATAACTTGTAGCAATAGAGTTTCTGGATAAATTGTTTTGCTCGAGATACAATTGCTCTTAGGTGCTAGAAGTAGATTGCGACCCTGTGTCTGAGTTTTATGTGTTTTTTATTATTATTATTATTATTATTATTTCAGATGAACTGTATGTCGTTGAAACACCACCATTGAATTTGCTGTGACAATTCTCCATTAAGTGGTGTTCCACTTGTATTGCTTTGCTTGGTCGATTCACAATATCTTAGAAAAGCGTTTCTCCTTGTCAAGAACAATACGAGACAATGTTCAAAACTTTATTCAGAAAAAAAAGGTGTGCGGTGGCATCAGTCAGTCATTACACAGTGTTAACATGTGCTCAGTCCAATGATGTAGTTTGATTGCACTCACCACCAACGCTTGTGCCTTTTTCCCGAACAAATCTTACATATGGAGAAAAAATACAGGTTGATTTCGGTTCAGGATTTCGAAAAAGCACATAAACCGGTAACGCAAACGCTTCAGTCTATGGTTTTCAAAACAAAATCCATTTTTTTGATACTTCTGTTTACTTTGCTTTGTTGGAAATAAATGCACTTTATTAGAATATTGCTCATTTGAAAAGAAGAAAAACTCTTTGTTTCCGAGGAAGCTGAATTCAGAAGGTTACTATGACCAGTGATGTAATGTAACCATGGGAAACACTACACCGTTGATGCAGATCTGTACATTTTTTTGGTTAATTTCAATTGCTGGTGTAATTTCCTGATTTCCTTGCTGTGTGTGTTTGTGTGTGCGCGTGAGAAAAGTGTGTTTTGTATGAAGGTGAAAGAGTGAACTAGAAATGAAAAGATTGTTTTATTTATGTGGCTATTTATTTGAATAAAATTCACTTCCTAAAAAAATCACATGTGATGCCTCGTATTCCTTGGAACTGAATCTCCCTTAGTCAACTTTAGACAATAAATAATAATAAACTTTACAGAATTTAAAAAAGAAATTTGATTTACCAAAATACAGTATGTTCTTTCAAAATCACCTCCGCAGACAACATGTTTCATAACCTAGCTGATATCACAGAGATACTCAGTTGCTATCAGTAGACTGGGTCATTAGGTTAGTTTTCTTTTGAAGCACAGGTATTCAATTACCGATACACGTCAATGATAAAGTATCACTTTGATGTATTGATGGACCAGTGCTCTTTTTCCGGGAAATAATTGCATTTCTTCTGAGGCCTATAAGCATGAGTTGGTACTCCTCAATCCAATCAGATGAATTAGCTGCGGTTCAAGAGAGACTTCAGCAAGTCTTCTAAATGAAAGCTCAAAAGCATGACCAATACATAGGCCTACCAAAACACCTTCTACGACGCCGATTGACGTTATTGAGGGCGGTGATGACGCATATTGATGAGGCAAACTATGATGTGCGCAGGTGACCCTGATGGTCCTGTATTACTCATACAGCCGAGGGTCCACTCAGTCCGTGCCAGGGCTGTACCATATCCGGGCCAGATCTGAGCCAGAGGGAGACAGGCACACATGGCAGAGTGCCTTCTGAGCTTTTCGTTCACCACTAGAGCTTTCTGCACACATACAGGCTAAGCACAACTACAGCACAACATACTGTAGTTACATTTTCGAAACGAATGTGTTGGGAACAACATAAACTGTGTTGTCCCAATCTGGACTCCGAGATGTGTTTAAAAAACAATGTAAGTTGTGTTGTTTTCAACACATTAATTTTGAGAGTGTACAACTATGAATGTCATACACGACAGGACACGGGAGACATGTCTATTTAAGAGAGCTTGAGAGGTGATCGTGGTAACATACAAGAGCCCAATTATAACTCTCTCTCTCTCTCTCTCACTCTTACTCTCACTCTCTTTCTCTCTCTCTCTCTCTCACTCTTACTCTCACTCTCTTTCTCTCTCTCTCTCTCCCTCAATGCATCAGCTACATTGTATTTCTATCACTTTGACACTACTGTGCTAACAAGACTTATCCTCAGGCCTACAAGTGGTGAAGATCTACATTAGCGGTGGTCTCCATTGCTGTACTGTATACAGTATTGTTGAGAGATAAGTCCATTAACCAGTCGAACGACCCGACATCTTCTCAAGCTAGCGCGAGTGAAAGGCAGGTATGGCACTCTGGGGCGTAAACAAGGCCTATACTCCACTTACTGACAGTACAGTACGTCTCTGAGAGGACAGCTGGAACTAAGCCCAGGAGGTTTTTTTTTTTTTTTTTTTTCTGGAGGATTGATCGGAATGCTGAGCTCCGAGGTGGTCCGCCAGGGCGGAGCAGGGCGGGGCAGGGAGCGTGGAATCGGCTGCCGGTGATCCATCATTCTCCGGCGTTCGGCTGGGGCAGGAGGTGGCCTTGTTCGAGCTTCGGTTAATGAGGCTGTTTTGCCAGTGAAATGATCGCCACTGGCTGATGTGATGATTTGTGAGTCTGCCCCTGCGAGAGTGTGAGTGATTGAGCATGTGTGTGTGTGTGTGTGTGTGTGTGTGTGTGTGTGTGGGTGGGTGGGTGGGTTGGTGTGTGTGTCTACAGACATGGAGATTGTGATTGCTGAGGGTACACTGTGATTGGGTGTGGATTTGTGTGTGTGTGTGTGTGTGTGTGTGCGTGCGTGCGTGCGTGCGTGCGTGCGTGCGTGCGTGCGTGCGTGCGTGCGTGCGTGTGTGTGTGAAGATGTAGACATATGTGAGAGAAACAGAGAGTATGAGTTTGTGTGTGTGTGCATATACATGTGAGTGGGTGTTGTGCCTGTGTGAGAGAGAGAGAAAGAGAGAGTTTGTGAGAAAAAGAGTGTGTATGTATGTGTGTGTGTGTGTATGTTTTGTGAGTAGATGTGAAGTATTTCTGGTGAGCCGCAGCTACACCCCCCCTCCCTCCCTCTCCCCCCCCTCCCCTCCCCTCCCCTCCCCTCCCCTCCTGCTCTACCCTGCCCTGCACGGGGACACGCAGTGGCTCTGGCTGTAAGCTGAGCTGCGGACAGGGTTGAGATGTGCTGAATCTGGCAAGGTCAGTCGGTGCAGCGGGCGGCTAACAGAACCCCCCCACCCCCCGTTAGCGTCGGGGCAGAACTCTGACCGGAGACAGTGCTCGCTGAACGTACGCCACAGGTCCACCGTGTACGCTGAGTTTGGAAAGTACTGACAACAACAACATAGTGCTTAGTGATAATGGAGGCACAGCTCGACACAGCACTTCAAATGCAGCCAGGTTTGAACGCATCCAGAAAGGTTTGTGATGACGGTACACAGCGGATGTTTGGTAAACAGGAAAACAAAGGCAGCTCCGTCACTGATAGGTGTTGAGTGAGAGAGAGAGAGAGAGAGGGACAGAGAGAGAGAGAGAGAGAGAGCAGTTAAATCACTCTAAAGTCCCTCTGCTATGAAGCTCAACCATATAAAGCCTGCAGGACAAAAACGTCATGCCACACACACACACACATACACACACACACAGACACACACAGACACACACACACACACACACACACACACACACACACACACACACACACACACACAGTTAAATTCCAAATGGTTTGTCTGTGCATCTCTTTGGAAAATAACTATGAAATAGTTAAAATAACTAACAAAGAAACCTATTGCCACCAATAAGCTGTTCTAAAGCAGGCATCTGTCAACAATGCAGATATGAGTGCTTCACATCCACTCTGTTTCTGGATGGACCCATTTCCATACAGCACTGATCTCAGTCCTGTGCCAAGACTTTTTGGCTGCCACCTGGACTCCATATCCTTTAGGGAGGTGTAATGAGCAGGCGAGCCAAGGCCTGCGTGAAAGTTGTCATGTTGTGACTGATGGCATGGCCGGGGCTACAAAGTCATCTGTGGAGCCATGTTGCCCTCGTTCGTTTTCTCACGCAGCACAGAGAAGTAGCGGTGGTGTGAGCAGAGACATTAGGCTCACTATGCATTTGTATCCTCTCTCTCTCCCTCTCTCTCTCTCTCTCTCTCTTTCTCTGTCTCTCTCTCTCTTTCTCTCTCTCTCCTCTTTTCTCTAGTTCAGGCTGTGTTTCTCCTCTACAAAGTACTCCCAGCAGTCTCACAAGCACTTTCCATTGAGATATTCACTCGTTGAACACAGCGTGCTAAAAACACTGACAAATAATAAAACTTAAATCCTCTAACTGGACCATAAAATGCTCTTACTGTATTTACGCCTAGGGCACAATATTGCTGGTACCTGTGGATAGTCCTGAGGATGTTTAGTTCAGAGGAGCTCCAGGAGCTGGACACGACTGACTCTTTTCTCTGGGCTGAGCAGAACTACAGTACCACACGAGAGCCTCAGGCTCAAACAAGTGAGACTCGATTGCCTTGTCACAAGTCATTGTCTGAACTGGCTTGTCACATCTGTAACTTACAGTACTTACAGTACACTGCATAAGGCAGCACCTCTCAATGTGACTTCAAGGATTTATGGCTCCATTGCATAGACACAATGCAGCATACTCATTCACTACTCTTTTGCAATGCATCGATAATACGTGTTAAGAAAGATAATAGAGTGTCATAAGTATTTAAACACATGGTAAAGTTGACTAAAAAGAGGAATATAAAAAAGCATCTTTTGGAAATTGTAACCTTCTTTTTTTGTGAATAAATGTATCGTAAATAAATAAATATTTTTCTTATACAGGGGTTATAAGTATTGGAAACCCTATGTTAAATTCCAATAGAGACAGATCTTTAGGCAAGTTATTTCATGGATGAAGGACACTATGCATCCTGATAAAGTTGCCTTGGCCATTGCCTTCACCATTGTCATGGAATTCTTTTTTTTTTTTCAGTTAGCCTATTAGCTGGTTTCAATCTCTAACTGAAAAAAGAAAACACCATACAATTGTGCTGCTTATTGTATAAGCAGAACCAGGTGAATGGTGGAGTAATTAAGGAGCCATTATAACGCCACAAACAAAAGGAGCCATAATGGATGGTGGGCCGTCCATTTGGACTAAGACTGTTAGGTAACACGTTTGATAAATTACATTGTACTGAGCAAGACCAGAGATCAAGATATCTCCACGGTGTAGTAAATACCCAGTCCTCTGATGGCGTTCCAACAGCCATTTGAATCTTGGCGGTAGTCATGAACAGCATTTCAGGGAAAGGGGGAAAAACGAGGCAGCTTTTCAAATACAAACTCTTCCCTCCGAGCAGTCCCTCCTTCAAAAGAGCAGTTGTGAAGTTTAGAGATTAACGCACAATCAACGGCTTTGATTGAGAAAGCTATTAAAGTTTCCTACATCAATAGGTCTCCCATGTATGGTTTCATGTCTAGTGTTTGTTCACGTTATTGACTAATACTTTCCAATTGCAAGTGTGTTGAGTCAAGGGGATTTCTCTTCAAAAGTAAATCATTCTGAGATATTTAAGAACCCTTTTGGATGTATGAAACTCTTAACCCTTTCAACTCTGCCGAACTTGTCAAAGCTCTCTGATTTCCTCCCACAAACTGCGCCGAAATTATGCAAAACTCAGAAATGATAACAAATTAGGGTGAGCATTACAGTAGTCTACAGTATGGCGTCACTGTTTGTTCCAGCCCTTAAGTGGCCTTAAGCCTCTCACACCCAGTCCTACAATAGCAGCATCTCGCTAACACAACCTGTGACTCATGCCGGTTAGTTCCCTGGTAAAAAGCCCACATTAGGGCAACGACACCAATACCTCTCACAATACATGCGAGTCTTAACATGTCGCCTAAATCCTGATTCATCTGAACTTCATGTTCCGAAAAACAAAAGTTCCGCCAAACAAAAAATTACTTTGTGTTCTTCTTTCAGCAACATTTGAGTTGAATCGGATCTTTGAACTAGCCTGTTCATGTTTCAGTTCTGTATTTGCATCATCTGGGCTTCCTGTCTCTGATACATTTGTGTAACTATGGACCTTCTGTCGCAAGGGTATCACTCAGGAAGATGTGGGCCTGAGTTCCTGACTTATGGGCCAAAAATCGATATAGTTTAGAGAGAGATTTTTATCTCCAAGGAGAGTATCACTCTGTCAATGGGTCTGTCTGTAGACATCAGTCTGACATTGAGGAGTTTCCCCTCTGCAAGCATAATTCAATTCTAAATGTCAGAGTTTATTTACACTGAATCATTATTTAGAGTGAATCATTTTTATACTCTATCCAAATCAAATCAAATCACTGTTTTAGGATTTGTTTGTCAGGAGACACAATTTCACAGAGAACACAGCTGGCCGAAGTCCACCAAGCGACCAAGCAACCCCACGACCAAGCAAACCTTAAGTTTGTGCAAAATATAGTGGTTCTCCCTGTGCTTATGCAGATAGATAGCTGAACATTCATTCTCCACTAAAGCTAATCATTAGCTTGTTATCTAGAGCCCGGCACAATTTAGCCAGTGATCCATAGCAGGGGTAGTGGTAATATAACCCAGGCTTTGGAATTGTGCACAGGCAGAGAGAAAGAGGAGACTAATGATTCAAAAGAAAAACAAGAGAGAAAGAGAGAGAGAGAGAGAGAGAGAGAGAGAGAGAGACTAAAGGAAAGTGAGATGGGGATAAAGAAAGAGAAGAAGGGAGAAATAGATGGAGAGAGAAAAAGAGAGAGAGAGAGAAAGAGAGAGAGGCCAAATCAGCACACAGCTGCTTAGTGAACTCAGCGTGAAAGGCCTCTAATGGAATGCTCAGTCAGACGCCAATGCCTCCTGTACAATATTAACTGGGGCTCAACGTGCGTCATTCAGCAAACAGCTGACCCTGGGAGGGTTGGGAGGGAGAGGAGAAAGAGAGAGAGGGAGGGAGAGAGAGAGAGGGAGAGAGAGAGAGAGGGGGGGGGGGGAGAGAGAGAAAGGGGAGGGGAGGCTAATTCCCACCCCCCTTTTATCTCTTGTTCTCTTGCACCCCCCACCCTGCCACACACACACACACACACAAACAGAAATTATTCTCCCTCATTATATTCTTTAGTGTACTCTTTTGTTAGTCACTATCAGCTTGTTGTAACAAGGGGACAACATACATAAGCGCCTCCTAACAAGGACTGCATACAAACACACTGGAGATGAGCCCTTTTTAACAAACGTCAGTTTCAGTTTACTCAACACTGACACAGAAGGACATCCTGACGGATGGCTTTTTTCTTGTCACGTTTCTAAGGGCTGCGATGCCTGCCTAAGGTGGGGCTCCTCCACTTGCATTCTGCATGTGTCAAAGAAACCTGACCAGTAAAATATGAAAGCACTCCTTTGACTGCATCATGAGTAGAAGAAAAAGTTTTTTGCTGTATATAGTTTATCCTCTCGAGCAGACGTCATCACCCTCTGCAAAAATCCTCTCTGGTGAATCTCTCCCGTCCTTTTGGAGAGCGTCACCACCGGCTGCCTGTGACAGTCTCTTCCACTCCGGTGGATGGAGCTCAGGACGTGGAGTCGTGGGTACAGCGCCGTGCCAAATGGAAACTTGACGGAGAGTGGAAGTGCAGCAGGCCCCAAATGCGTCACACACACACACACACACACACACACACACACACACACACACAGCCCTGCTCCACTTCCCTGGCTCCCCGCACACCGATCTCTCTTCGGAACGTTCAGTCCCCGTTCACGTACTGGTGTGTGTGCATGTGTGTTTGTGTGTGTGTGTGTGTGTGTGTGAGGGCGGTTTGTGTGTGTACGTGCATAAATGTGAAGTGTGTTAGTGTCAGTGTGTGTGTGTGTGTGTGTGTGTGTGTGAGTGTACGTGAGCGGGTTTGTGTGTGTGTGTGCGTACGTACATTTGAGGTGTGTGTGTGTATGTGTGTGTGTGTGTGTGTGTGTGTGTGTGTGCCTGCACGGAACAGTGCACATCAATTTGGCTTTCTGCAGTTTGGATTCCCCCCCCCTGTTCCTCTAGGTCTGCGATGGTGTTGGAAGGACAAGAAGCAATCCTAATGCAAATGCCTTCCTCCTCGGGGCTTTATTGCGCATGGCTGTCACTCGCCTCACCGTTTCTCCTGTTGGATGAAGGAGCGCTGATGTCATAGCTGTCTGGCTCTATTAGACATGCCGGGCCGCGGCGTGCCATCATCGGGCTTGTTGTGTCAGACGTGACTGCAGCGGTGGACGTGCTCCAAGTATAACAGTGTTTTCAGTGATTGTCAGGGCCGATTGCCTCAGAGTCAGTGAGGGATGCTGTGATGACGTAACCGTCTCTGTCTCTCTGCCTCTGTTTCTCTCTCTGTCTGTCTGTCTCTCTCTCTCTCTCTCTCCCTGTCTGTCTCTCTCTCTCTCTCTCTCTCTCTCTCCCTCTGTCTGTCTCTCTCTCTCCCTCTGTCTGTCTCTCTCTCTCTCGCTCTCTCTCACTAACAGACACACAAATACACACCCACACAAGAGTCTCTCTCTCCCTGTTTCTGTTTCTCTCTCTGTCTGTCTCTCTCTCACTAAAACACACACACACAAATACACACCCACACACAGTCTATCTCTCTCTCTGTGTGTGTTTCTGTTTCTCTCTCCCTCACTCTCTCTCTCTCTAACACACACACACACCGTCTCTCTCTCTCGCACACACACACACACACGCACACATATAGTGTCTCTGCCTTTGTCTTTTTCTGTCTGCCTCTCTCACATTCACTACATCTGTCTTAAAATGCACATACACACACACATCCATATTCTGGCTGGCCATTATGTGTGTGCGTGCGTGCGTGCGTGCGTGCGTGCGTGCGTGCGTGCGTGCGTGCGTGCGTGCGTGCGTGCGTGTGTGCGTGCGTACGTGCGTGCGTGCATCCGTGCATCCGTGCCTGTGTGAGTCCGTGCCTGCGTGCATGCAAGCATGATTGTGTGTGTGTGTGTGCGTGCATGCGTAGTACGTGCATATGCGTGCTTGTGTGTATGTGTATTTTGGAATACCTTTCCTCAAAGACCTCCCTTGGAGACCTACAGCCTTTTAGTAATGAACAAGGCCAAGAGAGAGGGCTGTTAGGGAGGAATAAGAGAAGCCAACGGCTGCCTCAAACACCCTCCCAGGCAGGCTATCTGCTGGATAACCCCAATGATGGAACTCTTCTCAAATCAAATCTGCAGTCTGAACAGCAGTATGCACTTAAAACTCCCTCCCCTCTCTCCTCGCCACAGTTACACAATCCCTCTTCTCTTTTTTCTCCCCTCTCTCTCTCTCTTTCACTCCCTCTTTCTTTCTCTCTCTCTCCTCTCTCTTTCTCTCTCTATCTATCACTCTCTCTGTCTTTCTTTCTCTCTCTCCCTCTCTCTCTCTCTCTCTCTTTCTCTCTCTCTCTCCAGGGGCGTAGAGGTTATCCTGAATTGCACTCTCCTTTTCCCCACCCTCATCAAGTTGGGAAGGTCAGGGCAGAGCAGCAGGAGTAATGGTCGATTAAGTCGCAGGCAAAGGAGACAGAAAAGCTGTGGGGCTGGAGAGAGAACTAGTGAGGCCCAGTGGTTGAGGCCGAGGAGACGTACTGTTCCCTCGTTTGGCTTCACACTTCATAAAAGCCTGGCCCACTCTGTCGGTAAATCGGGGGGGGGGGGGGGGGGGGAATTGAAATACTTTCCTAAAACTTTTCGTGTTTTCGTGTTGCAATTTCATGCTTTGATATCAAGGCCACCGGAACTCACGTCTCACTTTCGCCCGTGATGGAGATTTATTGCATTACTGATGTTCCTTGTGGAGTTTTTTCGCTACTTTTTTTTTAGCTGCCTGTGATTTGCACAGAAAGCTACTGCTTTCTCCTTTTATTGCTGTATAATGTAATTATGAAGAATAATTGTGTTTGCGTAAAAATGTGCCACTGTTGGTGAAAACCAGAACACCATGACAAATGCTGGAGTAATCTACACTCCAGAAGACAAGCAAACACAAACAGCGCTGCTGTGTGCTGTGTGCTGTGTGCTGTGTGCTGTGTGTGTGTGTGTGTGTGTGTGTGTGTGTGTGTGTGTGTGTGTGTCTCTGTGTGTCTCGGTGTCTCTGTGTGTGTGTGTGTGTGTGTGTGTGTGTGTGTGTGTGCGTGCGTGCGTGCGTGCGTGCGTGCGTGCGTGCGTGCGTGCGTGCGTGCGTGCGTGCGTGCGTGTGTGTCTGTGTGTGTGTGTGTGTGTGTGTGTGTGTGTGTGTGTGTGTGTATGTGTGTGTGTGTGCGTGTGTGTGTTTGTGTTCTGTGCGCCCTTGCAGTTATTACTTCATGTCAGCACATATTTCGTGCTGATGCCAAGGAGGTAGTCTCTCACCTCGGGGCAGATGTGTGTGGAGCATGGGGGGGTTGGGGGGGTTAGAGTCACCCAGAGCAGTCACACCGTCATCAGGCCAGGCTGGGCTGCATGCTCTGGCTCACTAGGCGGAAAGATGTCACCGACGTTATCAGTTGTTCTTGTTTGAGGAGATGGAAAACATACCTCCCAGTCTCCAAATGTTATCAGATGTTGTTCTTGTTTGAGGAGATGGAAAACATACCTCCCAGTCTCCAAATGTTATCAGATGTTGCTTTTTGCTTGATGGGAAACATAGCAGGCCTACCTTCCAGTCTTCAAATGTCAAGTGTGATCATATCATAGGTGCGCATGCTTCTTCCTCAGTCACAAGCATCGTCTCATCATCTGGCAGATCCAAAAGTAACAGTATTTCAGTTTGTGCCATTGTGTCTTCCCAGCAACTCACTGACGTGCTACAGAGCATTAGGGGAGAGGGAAGGCTCTTGGGATGGCTGTCATTCTACAACAGTCAGTGCAACAGAAATGAAGCAACTATCAGCAATCCCTGACATCCCAATACAGTACTATTGTCATCCTCTTTCTACCAGGTTGTCGACCCCAATGAGGTTACAATTTCCCGAGTGTGTAATAGCAGTGTTGAGTCATTCCAATCTCTCCTTAACTCGATCAAAAATGCAATAAAACCTGATTGTGTAACTACTTCCCAATAAAGTAGTAACATGTTAGTTTTAACAGACTATGTTAAACATTCACAACATTGTATTAAAGGTGCTCTAAGCGATGTCTCACATTCTTTTAGGCTAGGGTCACTTACTGTGTGTTCACACCGCGGGCGACTTGAGCTTCCAAAGATTCCGTAAGTCATTCATTTTCAATGGAAGCCGGCTTCTCTCAGCTGCCAGCAGCGACCAATCCGTCGGCGTCGCGTTTTGGGCATCTTGAGCGACTAGAGAAAGTTGAAAGTGGTTTAACTTTATGTTAATGAGTTATGACGCGCTTCAGCGACCAAACGACCAGCAACAAACATAGAATGCTACTACGTCAGAGCGGCCAAAGCATCCAAGCTTCCCACGACGTCCTTGACAGGGCGTCCAGAGTGATTTTGGAAGCTCAAGTCGCTCTTGGTCTGAACACACAGTTACAGTAGCCTAAACATTGACCCACCATCCGCTAACTGTTTGTGCCCTGAAAACTGTAAAAACATGGACATCCAAGGCTTCAAAAATTGCAACATAAACAACCTGGGCAAACCTGGGCCCAAATAAAACATAATAAACTGTTCCAGCAAATCACCAATGAGATAAACGTTTAGTTTCAATTGGAAGGGGAGGGCGTAGCGAGCTAGCTCTCTGTTTTGTTTGAATGTCAACACAAGTGACATCAACAATGTTTTGGTAGCATGTCACCAATAGTCAGGGGTCAAACAGTGAGCTACATAGGCGCCCATTGTGTGTCTACCTTATGGGGACCTATCATAGCCTGGCTAACTTTTAAGAACATTAATATGGGGAGTCTATTTCTACTGCACAAGAGGCGTAATCAATGGGCATTGTTCAAATGACTCTGTATGCTTGGATAGTTCTTCAACCAATCAGACCAACAATCCTGTCTTTCGGATAAGCTAGTTTGTGATTGGAGTCAAAGGTTGTGGACAGGAAGCAGGGGAGATAGGCTACACGTAGATGTGCAGGTTTCCAGCCTGAGCTGCCGGGCGAAATCCAAATTGGCCGGCAGGATAGGTAGGGTTCACCAGCCTAGAACAATAAGAGAATCAGAGAATCAGAACCAGAATCAGACACCAATAGTGTTGCTAATTTTACTACTGGGGGCCAAGCAGAGAAGTTACCTTTTCTTCTGTACTTCTGCCTTTCCTTCCTTTTCATCTTGTTTCTGTGCTGTGCATCATTTGTCTTCTGCCATTGGAGTCTGTGGCAACCTCTATAAACGCATGGAAAACAGCACTGGAATTTGCCACACTTACTGAGGAAGGGCCCCATCACTAAATATGCGATCAGAGAACCACAGAATCTTGCCGCGTCTTGGTCGATCATCTTGGTTGGTCAAGATCATCTATCGTAGCCTTCTCGTCGCATGACATCGTCAGTGTCAACACGGGGTCGTAGATCCCCCCCAAAAGTGCTAGACTTTTGGACGTAACGTCATGGAATGTCGCAGTCAATAAATTGTGGGTCGTTGTATATGTCACATTACAAGACGCTTGCTCCTTCGGGCGTCGTTCCTGACTTTCATACTCATGACACGAGAATTACAAAATCGGGGCAAAATCGGGGTGAAATCGCGTGGTCTGCACAGGCCATTAGAGAGTCCAGAGACCAATCTGGTGCCCATGTGGTGGTGGTTGTTTCTGACATCTGTTTCGGCTCAGGGCTTACCACACAACATGTATGCTATGCATGACACAGTGCATATGTTTTGAGTGATTACTTTGTGAGTAATCTATTAGTGTTATTTGATGGCTTCTGGATATATTACCATTTAGTAATACATTGTAAATGTTTTATTAAGCATTTACAATATGTTTTAAGCGATCTAAGTGATATGATTAGTTATTTAATGATAGTACAAAGCTGACTAACCATTTAGTAATACCTTGTCAGTTGGTTTCTTAACTCACCATAATTAAAAAGCATTACTGGAAATCATTACATCATGGGGTTCTACAAGTCCCTACATGGATGCACTATTAGACGTGTTATTCAACTCTTTTGGTAGCCTGTCAGCAATGAGTCAATAAACCACAGCACAACGAGTACATCTCTCTCTCCGCACTAATCCCCTCCACCCCCTCCACCCCACCACAACCCCTACAGAGCATCATAAACTGACACTTAAACCAACAACCACAGCAACATCGCCACAGAGAATTATGACCGCAAACTTTGTAATCAGTCGACTAAAGCCATGCAACAGAAGCACATTGTACTTTTAAGCAACAAGGCAGCAGAGGCCAACAAACAACAAAAACAACTTCGGACAACAAAAATAGTTGATCAAGAGGATCCATGATCAGAATGGCAGATTAGGAGACCATGACTAAAGGACCAGAGTGAACAAAACAAAAAGCGCAGGAAACGCAAATGGGATCTCGTCCTTCCTGTCGCTCCATCTGCGGTCTGGATCCAAGAAGCTGCCAATGTGAGGGAAATTGGTCTCCAAAATTCAATCAATCTAATCTGTTTTTCATATCAGTTATCAGGAGGACACAAAGGAGTCATACAAGAAAAGTCATTCATATTCATTTAGAAGTGTGCGGCTATGTCTTGGAAGAAGGCCTGCTTATCTCTCTCTCCCTCCCTCTCTGTCTGTCTCTCTCTCTCCCTCCCTCTCTGTCTTTCTCTCTCTCTCTCTCTCACTATTTCTCCCTCTTTCTCTATTTCTCTCTGTCTCACTAACTTCCTGCCATGTGTTTCCATAAGAGACCCAGAGAAAGTCAGGTTGCTCTTTACGTGTAAATAAAAGTGCGTCACAGGTTATTAACCTCGCATGTGGTACAAACGGGCCGTCCTTGGCCTCCCTTGGCCTGCTGGCCCCCCAGTGGAAGAAGGTCACTGAACACTGCGAGAGCTCCGTGAGGAGCCTTAAGCAGGTCCCATGACCAGGTAATTAGGAGAGGTACAGCTTATGTGGGTTTTTTTGAGGAGCTCGAGGGTGAAAGTTCAGCAGCCAGTGCCTAATCTGCGCCCGGGGGGCCAGGGAGAAGGGGCGGCGGAGTGACGCACAAGAGAACATCAACAGCAGCTGTGCTCGCTCGCTCTCTCTCTCTCTCCACCTCTCTCTCTTTCTCTCATCTTTCTCTCTCTCTACCTCTCTCTCTTTCCCCATCTCTCTCTCTCCACCTTTCTCTCTTTCCTTATCTTTCTCTCTCTCCCCACCTCTCTCTCTTTCCCTCATCTTTCTCTCTCCACCTCTCTCTCTTTCCCTCATCTCTCTCTCTCTCTGCATCTTCTCCACTTTTACTCATGGTTAACTCTAATTTCCCCTCCTCTCCACTCTCTTCTCTCCGTAAAAGCCCATTATTTCTCTCTCTCTCTCTTTCTCTCTCTCTCTCTCTCACTCTCTCTCTCCGTCCTCTCTCTCTTTCTGGTAACCACAAGAACATGGAGGAGCGGATCTCATAAAGAAGTGTCATCTCTGTGATTTATGGCATTCGTAGAGATGACGCAAAACAGCCAAATTAAAAGAGAGACCTTTTTTTATTTAGCCCCCCCTCCAATACGCACAGACAGACACACACACACACACACACACACACACACACACACACACACACACACACACACGCACGCACCACTCTGCATGCGACCAGAAACTTCTGCACAGATTTGTCACCACACCACCTTTACTGCATTACAAAATCAAATCAGCACACACAATGTGCTTCATTGTGCAGCTTTCATCCCACAGGGATCGCAGGTCTCAAGGCTCCTACATACAGAACGTTCGTTCCCACCCTGTCAGAGCGCTAAAAAGCACAATGGTGTGTCCCAGTTCGGCATGTGCGTGCATCGCTGAGTTTATGAACATATGCACAGTATTTGCTTTTGTTGGGCAGATGGAAATGTTCAGAGATGAATGGTGTGTGTGTGTGTGTGTCTGTGTGTGCGTGTGTATGTGTGTGTGTGTGTGTGTGTGTGTGTTTGTGTGTGTGTACACATGTCTGTCCAATTGTTGAGGCTTGTTTTTCTGTACTTTTTTTTGAATTTCAGAACGAACAAACAAACTTCAGCAGAATGACACAGATGACAGCGTGGAACACTTTCACCAGAAATAATCTATTGATAAATCAGAAGGTGACCTCACACGTTCCATCCTGCTCCTATTGTTCCGACCCAGATCAGCTGATGGGTACAGTATATCTGAGCACCATGACGACCGCCACTACCCTCGCCACCATTCACTTGCATCAGTTTTTTAAGCTTCGTACCAAACACACCTCAACCCTTAGCAACAACACCTCATCTCTCCTCCTACCATATAGCAACAAAAGGAAGGTAGCAGTACATCCAAGGTCCGACTTACAAAGTTGTCCAGAAACTGTGGAGAACTGATAGATAGATAGATAGATAGATAGATAGATAGATAGATAGATAGATAGATACTTTATTGATCTCCAAGGGGAAATTCAACTATACGATGTCCAGAAACTGTACAGAAACTAATCTTTTACTTGCTGCTAAGCAAATTACTATTGCTAACGTCACCGTTTGATGCAACGTTTCAGTGAAATCATTAACGTGGAGGCCACTGCAATTGCTCGGGCGCTTATTTAGGTCACGTAGTAATGACTTGCTTAACAGTGAAGTTGCGTTGTACATTTTAGACTGGCTCCTTTCTGCTTGCATTCCCCCCCTGCCCCCTCTAAATCTGGACAATTAACGTCAACCAGCACAGTGGGGTGTGTTTGTGTTCCTCCCAGTGAGGGTCAGGAAGTCATTAAGCTGTTCTTCTGTGGGCTCCTCTCTGTGTCCCAGCATGGGTCGTGTGGGCTCGCCAGCGGTGAGTGTGGAGCTTGGTGCTCGTGTCCAACCACCCAACGAGGCTGTGAAAGAGAACCTGGCTATCTTTATTTACACAACTTTTATTTATTTATAATAGTGTGTGTCTGTCTGTGTGCGTGTGTGTGTGTGTTTCTGTCTGTGTGTGTGTGTGTGTGTGTATGTGTGTGTGAATGAGAAAGAGCGAGAGTTAAAGAGAGAGAGAGAGAGAGAGACAGAGAGAGAGAGAAAGAGAGATACAGAGATAAGACGTGATAAAAGACAGGGAGGCTTGTCACCGGGTCTCTCCGGGCATCGGGGTCAGATATGCGGCCGAGTGAGAGGCTGCACAGGAGGGCTGTGGCTCCTCGGGGCTGTGTCACTGACACCGGTCAGCCCATACTGTACATAATAGCCTGGTCTCGGGGCCCTCGGGCCTGTGACATAACGCCCCATGACCGAGGCCGTGTGACATGTAACGCACACCGACGCCCCCCTCGCCTTACGCCTGGACAGAGATGCGCCACGGCGACGCGGGCCAGTGAAGACGGCAGTCTGGTAGCTCCAATTACCAAACACGCATGTCGTCCGGAGGTGTCAGATAGTTCTCAACGTCAATCTCTCACTCACTCACTCACTCTCTCTCTCTCTCTCTCTCTCTCTCTCTCTCTCTCTCCCTCCCTCTCACTCTCATCTCTCCCTTTCTCTATCGCTGTCTCTCTTCTTCATAACAGAGAAGAGAAGGGAATAAGTCTCTGTATGAATTGTGATTTAAAATTAAATAAATACTTGGAAAAAGGGCGTGTGTTGACACTGATAAACAAAGTCGGTGCTGAAATGTATTATTATATTCAATAACAATATGATATTGTATGCCCTGGAGACAGGAAGAACTATTTTCTGATTGGGATGCAGGGGGAAACCACAGCTACAGGGGCATAAAATCCCTGGTGGTAGTGGTTAGGATTCAGTGCTCTCACTGCTGTGGCCCAGGTTCAATTCCCAGTCAAGGAATGTGTTTTCAAAATGCATTTTGTTGTCTTTGTACTTGTACTGTGCTCAATGACAATACATTTGAATCTAATCTAATCTAATCCAATCAAAAACACTGGATATTTGGGAGTCTACCCAATATACAGATAGTTCACAGAATTTATTGTCAGGCCAAAGAATGATCGCCCTACTACAGTTCACAGGGGCCACAGGTGCGTTCAAATTTAGCAAATAAGCAGAGTGGCGAACATTCGTGGTGAATTTGTTTTCTCTGACCAGTTAAATTTGATCGATTTTGTGTAAACAGTGCAACTCATTCCCAGTTTCACTGTACATTCGCCATTCGCGTACATTCGTTTTTCGAATTTGAACACACTGCTGTTTCTGTAATGTGCTAAGTATCAGTAAAGACAGCTCACACACAGGTGCAGAAGAGGGGTAAAACTGCCCCCCCCCCACACACACACACACACACAAGCTCCTGGCGAGTTTATTGTTGGGTCCTGAATGAGATGGGGTTATGATGATGTAGGCTACATGATTTGTTTGGGGAAATGGGGACAGTGCTGGGCTATGAATCTGATGATGCAGCTGCACAAAGACGAAGAGCACGAAACTAGACACCCTCGGCCTCGGACACACGGCAGATACGTGCTTCCTAAAAGGTTCCATCCAGACAGGCTGTGTCATGTAATAACAGTGACCTATTTCTTTTGAGGACAGAATGGCACTCTGGACTTGTCTACATACATGTTGGCTGTCTAAGGTAATGTACAGTACCTGTGCTTTTGTTCTCTTTTTGTTGTCGTGTAGCAGAGATGGAGAGGCCTGGAGCTGGCGGATGGAACAGCACCGTGTGGTTCTCAAACATTTCACAACAAGCACCACCTCTGAAAACAAACGACTCTTCAAGTACTGTACCACCATTATCAATTATCCATTATCATTATCTAGTCAAATACAATGGTGTGTAGGCCAATTGAGCTACATATTCTACATTGTAAATACTGTTTTGAGTTAGTACCACTAGAGAGTCCACGTACCACCAGTGGCACCTGTACCAGCACAGTTTGAGAACCACTGGAATAGCATATGGCAGGGTTTAGGGGGGGGGGGGGTGGGGGGCAGTGTAAAGGGGACAAGTTTGCTCATTTTGACAAAGACTCGTTCATGTTTTGGAGAGTCCACGATTGGTCTATTTAAACTGATGGTCGATATTTGAAGGTATTTTATTAATTCACCTTTATACAGACACACTCTCACACACACACACACACACACACACACACACACACACACACACAACCAAATTGGACATGTGCACACATCAGCACACATAAAATAAAGTTAATCAAACTCATTTGAGCCAACATCAGCAGGAACTGCATCTTTGCTGAATTTCAAAGGGGGGGGGGGGGGGGGGGGGGCAACAGTCAAAAACAACAACAATGTGGGTGAAAGGCCAGACGGTTTATTGAAGTCAAATGCAAAAAACATGGATTTCAGGGGGCACGGGTACAAATGTGACGCACATTATTGCCAAAGTGCAGAGCAACAAAAACAGACCAATTGGACCAAGCCAAAAACTACAATCACAGACACAATACAGCTTTTGTTCCACAACAACGGCTGAGTCTGTTTTATGCCTGAGTCGAGGGTGAGAGAGTGGCTAAACCCATCTGAGAAGAGAACAGTAAATATCTTATGTCAAAAGACCAGCCTTAGATTCCCAGAGACAAAAACAGTTGTCCAGAGGGGTGAA
>NC_084997.1:23341857-23406857 GCF_963854185.1 Sardina pilchardus
TTCTGCTTGTTACTGTCCTCTCTGCCTGTTGTCTCCCGAGCATAAGGGCCCAATTAGGTTACCTGGGCAACTGGCCTAAACAACGTAATTGCTGAAGAGGCACAGGTGAGACCGGTAAGCAGCCAGGACAGGAGCTCACCTCACCTCACCGCAGCGCAGCAGCAAGACATATTAACCCTCCAGCTTATCCAGAGACACACTGCTGAGGACTTCATGTATCTGTAGGTTCAAGTTTGAGGGTTACTTTATAAAAGGCCTCCCAAGGGAGACATTGGTTTCGGATAAAAGTAAAGGCTGCCACAACTACAATAGGCCTACAGAAACCTCACAGGACATAGCACTTAAAATTCAAATAGAATAGAAAATACATTGTGAATGGGCACACATTCACAACCATCCGTCGAGATGTGAATGCACAATTTAAGAGTGTACTGTAATTCAGCGCCAGACTTGCAATAAACTGTCATTTCCATTTTTTGGCGTAAGGGCTACAGTACATCATTTGTTTTGAGAGTGTAGAGTTTGTTCTGTAGAGGAGGAAGTGTATGGCTTGTGCGGTGAGGCTGCTCGGTGGTGTTTGCATTTAGGAACTGGTTAACTGGTGGTCAAACGACCGTGAGAACAGCGCAACAGGTCCTGGCCTGTCTCAGGGACTCTCATGACGTGATTGTAGGTATCAGGTGAAACAAAAGGCTTTTAAAGGATTGGATTCGGTGGAAAGCTGCAAATGTAATCTTAATGGATGACCATGTTTGCTAAGTATGAAAGGTCCTAAGCTTCAGTCATGTCTGTGTTTGTGTAAAAGTGACTCATCTCTCCACCACAGTAGGCCTACCAGTCCACCAGGGGCCCTCGCTGCCAGGGGGGTTTTCCTGCAGGTGTGGAAGTGTTATTGTTCGTGAGGGGGGGTTTGCCCGTGGCGACTCCCCCCTCGGCGCTATTGAATTGGGAGGACTTTTGGCCACGCGCGCACACCGGCTGGGCACAGGGCGCGCGTGGCGGCGCTAGCTTTTTTTTTCCGCCATTCACAATTTCCTGTTTTCTGTTCCACCGCCGCGGGTGACTAACGCCATCCTGGTCTAGCGCCCGAGCCACACATTCCACCGGCGTCAGATCTGCTGCTACTTTTGTTTATTCTGTGGTTCCGTGTGTTCGCTGGTGGCCTGTGGGGTATTTCGACGTGGTCAAATGGATGCCTATTTGAGTTGACATCTGAGGCACTTTTTAAAAATCCAGCTGTATTGAAATCTGAACTTGAACTGATATTCTGGATATCTGGGTCACTGGGTGTATCAACCTTATCAATCCAAATGCTTCACTATCGTTGCTGTTATTAGTGATACAGAGCATTGTATTGCATATCTCCCTTGTGCAACATTGCATTTAATGGCCGGGTTTCCCAGAATCGCTAAGAAGCTCTTAAGTGCTAAGAACTTCTTAGGAGCGTTCTTAGAACATTCTTACAACGCTCCTAAGAAGGTCTTAGCACTTAAGAGCTTCTTAACAATTCTGGGAAACCCGGCCAATATCTGTTCCACAAAAGCATGGCTCGCAATACCTCAGCAGTACAAAATGTGACTGTTATGAGCTACCCCCCTGCAGATGGTTTGTCTTGGGCAGCCGGGCAGCCTGGCAGCCTCTCTGCCCCTTTCCCCTGCCCAGGCCCCCTGCGCTGCCCCCTCCAGCCCCTGGCCCACAGGGTACAGTAATCCCTTAACCCTAATGAGGGAAGAGGGCCAGGGAAGGCTTAGTGAATACCAACTCACTCTCTCTCTGTCTCTCTCAGCGCTGGGGCCCCAGGTCTGGGTTTGGACCAGTGGGTACAGCAGGCCCTCCTCCTCCTCCGCCATAGCGAGTCACTGAGCAGGGGATACAGTGGCGCTGAGGCGCGGGACGGCTGTCTGGCGCCACCAGCCGAAGGTCTGGTTCCTCACAGCAACGAGGGGACGACACCAGAAACGGAACCGAAATTAGCTGAGCAACAAGAGAAGCCTAGTGTCGGTTCAGTGGGAACGAGCTGAGCTGTTGTGTTGCATGCTGTGCAGGTCATTCAGGACATGATTGGAATGAGCAATGTCCTGTGTGTGCGTGCAATTACAGGGTGTGACACAAAAGTAGTATGTGTTCCCGTAACAGGGCAAACTGTGGCCAGAGTTTTTGCAGGACAATAACACCCCAATGCAACTATTCCCTGTAGGACACCAGCTGTTTTACTTACTGTAAACAAGCGCCATCACTGACTTCACAAAGCCATTCATCATTAATCATGTGATGTAATATATAAGCTAAAACAAGATCCTGATTTTCCCTGACATGCAGGCACAAAGGAGCATGATATTAACACATGATTACGTTCAAGATGTAGCATGTTGGGTGGTTTTTATTTTTGTTAATGCCTTATTATATGTGTAAAATACACCGTAGCCTGCATCGTATTTTGTATGGTTTTGCATTTAAATAAAATAAACCATTTGATTCGCGAAAATCAGGCCATGTAGCATGTCAAATATCTCTAAGCGTATGCATGTAGGTAACGTAAACTGTAGCAGTGCTGCACATCCCAAGAAGAATGAACCCTGCCTGAACTTCCGGGGAATTTGAATTTCGCCCGGCAGCTCAGGCTGGAAACCAGCAGATCTATTTTCGCTGTTTACTGCCAGAACCTTTGGCTCCAATCAGAAACGGCCATACTCTAGTCTTGGCACGCTATTGGCCGGTGACGCGCCGAAAACGAAACTTAAGGGACGCGAAGTGCAGTAAAAACAAAGTGCAGCCTCGCCAGACCAATGTTCAATCTTAAAAGATTGAGTTTAGTATGGTGAATACCAGACTAAAGAAGGGAAGTACTCTCTGAAGAATGGAATGGAAGTAGGCTACATGCTGAAGCTGTGCTAGAGGCTGTTCTGATACTGCCCCCTAGTGTTCAAGACGGGCCACAGAAGTATGCAAAATACATTAATCTAAAAGTCATGTCCGAGGGGAAAAAATCTTTATTTGAAGCAAACTTATGCATTGCAATTACAAAAGGCATGGGAGACATTGGTACACAAAACATTAAACTAAAGTACTTACATTGGTTTACACACAAGCATCAACTACAAAGCAAAAAGATGGAAAAAAAAACATGGAAAAAAAATCAAGTCCTTAAAGCATATATCATTTGTCCATAAGTTTCCATTTCTTTAATCTCAATAACTCTGTATTTCACCTCCTATAATTCAAGAAATTACATATTCCATCAAATTTCAGATACTTTTATTCATTTACATGTAGTCAATACCGTACATTGTAAGAGTAAGAAAATAACCCCCCCACACCCCCACCCCCCTTCAAAAAAAAAGAAAAACTGTTTCATACATGGAGATCTCTATAAAAGATCTGTCTGTATAAACCGAACCTCAAATCCTCTTCTTTAAATACACCCATCAAAACTAATACACTTTTTAAAAGATCTTGTGTCAATACAAGAAAGAAATTAACCAACACAAGTCACCCTGGTTGGGAGCTGTTTGGTGTCTGCCAAACACACCTTAGTACTTGCCCATTCAAAGGACTTGGTGAAGCCAAATCCTCAACACTGTCCATCACACTTGACCAATACCTGTACTACCTTTTTTCTGTCACTAGGTGGCAGCACAACCCTGAATGAATGCCAGTTGGGAATTTGTTTTCTGTGAAGTATGAACTGAAATGAAGTGTGAGCTGGGACATGGCCTTCGCATGGCCTCATAAACAATATGACAGATATTTGTAAGTCCCAAGTATCAAATATGTACACCTTTCAATGGGATTATGTGTGCGTCTGCTCAGGTACTAGGCTTTGGTTCACTAAATCTACTGCGCACCCTGTTATAAATGTAGTACTCATGAAAGAATGAAATGCTGACGTTATGAACAACAACGAGAGGAGACTGCGAGATTTTGCTGGCCAAAGAACCCTTATTATGACGCAAGGCAAAGTAAACGATGATGAATCACATCATATATCTATACACATTCTCAACTAAACAGTAATATAGTAATTTTTTGGTAGTACTGACTGATTTTTTCCCAAGCTGAACAAAAAAAAAACACTTGTCATAGTGCAAGAATGTATGACGTGTAACAAAAGAGGAAATATGCAGAAAAGGTCTGATCAGTCAAAATGCAGAACATCAGAAGGTGCTGCGTACGCGTGGTCACTGCTGCTCATCCATGCTGGTCATGGAGCACTCCGACAGCGACCGCTCCCTCCGCTCCCGCGTGGTCACATAGTTGAGCAGGTCGATGGCCGTCACCACCCCGAACACCATCTGCTTGAGCTTTGGCGAGCCGTCGGTCATGTCTGCAGCACAGAGAGAGAGAGAGACGAGAAGAGAAGAGAAGAGGAGTGAGACAGGTGACAGGTGAGATGTTTCAAATATAAAAAATGACAAACAATAATAATAATAATAATAATAATAATAAACAGACCAGACCAACAGAGAGAAAAGACAGAAGGAAAAACACAACAAGAAAGAACATACAAACAAAAGGAGTACAGGGAGAAAGCAAGACAGAAGCAGGGCATCCTTTGTGCCAATTAAGATTCACAGGAATTCATTTCGAGCAGTATTTAAGATTATTCCATTTCACATTTAAAAAGCCATATCGTTTATACAAATGTCTGAGATTATAAAAAAAAACCATGTTCTCTGAAGCAGGTGGGCTAAATTGTCAGCAAAACAAGCTGTCGGACAACAATCTGCCAGCTTGCAATTCTGAATAGCAAACAAAAAACTTGTTTGGAGCCTAGTCATATCACCCGGTGCCCTTGACCAGAACATGACGTGTCCTTGGCGTGTCTGCCCACAACACCCTTATTCGGTCATCTAAAGTGGCTGAAGTAACCCAGACAGGTAAAAAAAAAAGGCTACAAGTGTTGACATGGGCCTAAACATGTGGACTTTGCAAGAACATGGCAAACACACCAGTCACAAGACACACAAACAGCCCACAGAAACAGCCAAAAAGAAAAAAAAAAATACTGTATGTCCTTCAAACAAGGAAACAAGGTTCGACGGTTACCAGAAAACAACAAAAACCTGAAGTTGATTCATTTAACAAAGTTCTAAATTCCAGATAGAGCCAGGAACAGTTAGTGGTAAAAGTGGCAGTTGAATTAAATAATGATTTTGCAAGGCGCGCAAGGCTGGTGTTTATAAAAAACCCCAAGTAAAGGAGATTAGAAGTATATCGATGAAGGCTCTCTGTTTAGAGAGGACTGAGGGGACACACGCACCCTCTGAGCACTGCCCAGTGACCATGCAGGGCTCGGTGGACGGAGTCGCTGGACTAGAGTGGCAGGCCTCAGACTCGGCTATAGACACAAGGGAAAGCACATGGCACACGCGTATGGGTCAAAGTGACTCCTGAACAGGGCACTGTCCAGAGGTCCTCCTCAGTGGAACTCTCAAAAGGAATCAACACAACATTTGAACGACAATGTTGATAGAGAATTCTGGATTCCATGACCCCGTTTTCATACTGTGATGGTGACGACTAGAAGGTAATGACAAATGGGGCAACTTTTTTGAGCAATGTTGCTAGGCAGCCACATAATCGGTTTCATGTGTTCTGATTGGATGATCATGATCATTTGTCAACTGATGATTAGAGTACTCCATAAGTACTCTAAAACAACAGCAGTCAGGAGACAGGAACACTGTCCAGCAACACAGCTCAAAACAATGCCTTGTGTATTAGTGGTGGTTAAGAATGTTTGGAGAGGGGAAGGACTCACATTGGATCTGTTCGTGCACCACCAGGGCGAAGTGATCAGTCTCCAGGATACGAGAGAGTTTGCCCAGGTTATCAGTCAGCCGCACCTGAGAGAAGAGAGAGAGATGATGAACATTCAATTAATAGTTTTAGTGCTAGCACATCATCTTACTCGTAGTGTGACCACTGCTAACAAAGACAAAAAACTTGAAAATCTCCATATTATTATTTTTTTTTATGGTAACCTATTAATAGTAGTAGTGATTGGGATAGTAATAGTAAGTTAAGTAAATTAAATAGTAAGTAATAACATCATACCAAGACATGGCTGTTCTAATATTAAACAAGTGCTTTTGGTACATTGTGCATGTCCAGCATATGCCTGTCTGTGCACCTGTCCGTCTTTGTCCCACTCCCGAGAGATCCTCCTCACCTGTTTAAACTGCTTGTACAGAACCTTGCTCACAGGGTCCGATGGCCTGACCTTCCCGGCCAGCACGGAGGAGAGCATGTTCCCCAGAGTGACCATGCCCTGGATCACCCTGCGGACGAAGAGAGGAACGGTTACAGGGAAATCGGTCAGAGGCAAATGAGAACGGCCTGAATTTAAATATCATCACTAGACACGAGTAGACAAGAGAGAATGAGAGAGGGAGATAAAGGTGAGGGCAAAGTGAGAGGGAGAGAAGGCTACTTGGATTAACCAGAGGTTTATACACCGATTTTCCTCCAGCTACGAGGTTAATACACAAGGAGTGGGCAAAACATGGGAATCCATTTCTTTTTTTCATTCTTCTGTCTGATTAAAAGCGCTAATCTGATTCTGATTCATTGGGATATTGGACTCTGCAGTTAACAGATGGGTGCAGATGATACATGGCTTTGTTTTGTTTTTCTTTTCTTTAAAAACGTAATTTTAAATTTTCCTAAAACACTGTTTAGCTGTTTATCAACAATGTGGCAGATAGATAGATTGATAGATAGATAGATAGATAGATAGATAGATAGATAGATAGATCCAGCAGCTTAAGACACCACACACAACATACACTACAATGTAAAAACGATGATACAAAGCAAATCAACAAATCCACATGACTACAAGAGCAGTAAAACACTAAATACTAAAAGATAAAGGTGTGCACGGGACGTGACGGTGTTGCCACAGGTAGAACGCTCACCCGGTCTCGTCCACCACTGGGGCCTGGTCGAAGGCCTTCTCCTTCAGGATCTTGATGGTCTTCTGACAGGTGACGGTGGGGAGGACGGTCAGAGGAGCCGACAGGTGTAGCACCTGCAGCGTCAGGTTCCACCACCTAGAGAGAGAGAGGAGAAAAGAGACAATGAAAAGAAGAACCATCAGAATGCCTCCATCCTTTTATAGGCATCATAGCTCTTCTCTTTCATAGCTTATCATGTTTCCTCATGGGTCTTAAAACTAAGGGCAAATGGCATGACTGTAACCGATCTTATACTTTGTGTGTCTGTGACCTACATAACTTAGGTTCCTAGGTTGTTCACAAATGACAGCATTACATGTGGTCTGAAGCAGTCGTTTTTTTCTTAAGCTATGTTACATGTAGACTTGCAATCATTTGAGTTGCAAACTTAGCGTAAGGTCTACAAGCAGCCAACGTGTGATTCAAGTTACAGGGCAGGGCCCTGGGTTTTGCTTTTACATACAGTATGTAATATTTTCAGACCTCCCCCCATTTTATTTCATTTCATCTCTAAATGGTGAGCACATGTAAACGCCTTTTGTGCTGACTTGACTTACCAAGGTTTCTTCACCATCAGGTCTTCGTATCTCAGGAAGCCCTTGTCACACATCCACTTGTCACTGAGGAATTTGGACCTATGGAAGGAGAGACAGTTAGGATGGAGAACTGCACATGCTTGGCATTCCACTGGGCACTTGCACCCAAAGCCCTCAGAGCAGAACATAGCGGCGAAATGCCACAAAGTTTCAGAATATTTCACTGCTTAAGAACAAATCCATTTTTAACCGCAGTATTGTGAAACAAAAATAGCCATTGTTGACACACTTAGCAGTGGAATGCAAGTGTAATTAACTACCCTGAACACTAGGTGGCGGTAACACACTGTTATGGTTTGATAAAAGCCACAAAATGATCGCAGCACAAAATAGACGCAGCAGGCTATCATCTTACCACAGAACCATGTACAACTTTAAGGGTACATTTTGTCATTGCCCTTTCAGCTAATGGCATCTTTTCCTAGAAACTTCCTTAGAATGTTTGTGAAATGTGAATCTCTGCACGTTCCGCAGTTCATGGTCATCTCAATTGTTTTTTGGGCAATTGCAATTATGAAATATTAGATACATCAACATGAGGGACATGGCTTAAGCTGTAAGAAGTAGTGCTGCCGCGATTAATCGACATAATCGAACTAATCGATTATGAAAATTAGTCGATGCCATTTTTTTTAGTCGACTAATCGTTTCGCTATTGACCCCCTATTTATTTTTGGTCTCCCGTCTCTAACGGCTGTAATGTTATTCATTCTGTTATTAACTCTACAAAAGTAGGCTGATATTGATATGAGCATATCTATATCTATGGCTATATGTCATGTTTTGGCCCTTCAGTTGAGTTAAAAATAAAATGGACACAACAAAATAACGAAAACTTGATTTTTTTAAAGAAAAATAGTCGTTTAGATTAGTCGACTAATCGAAAAATTAGTCGAAAGATTAATCGTTAGAAAATGAGTCGTTAGTGGCAGCACTAGTAAGAAGATAGAGCACCGAGGGACATGGCAGATACTGGCCTGGCCAAATACATCACAGTGTGTGTGTGTGTGTGTGTGTGTGTGTGTGTGTGTGTGTGTGTGTATGTGTGTATGTGTGTGTGTGTGTGTGCAGACACTGTAAGAAGATAGAGCACAGAGGTGCGTGCAGGGAGACGGATGTGCATTTACATGTAGTTGCGAATGGAGTCCGGCAGAATGACCACACAGCGCTGGCCCTCCTTCAGCTCCTTGGCCACGTTCACCGCCGCAGCCATGGCCGTCCCAGAGCTGCCTCCTGCACGCAGGAAAGCACCGAGTGAGGGGGAGGGAGAGAGAGAGAGACGGAGGGAGAGAGAGAGAGAGAGACATGAAGGGAGGGGGAGTGGGAGAGGAAGTGGGAGAGGGAGAAGTTATTGATTGAGTAATACATCATGAGTTGTTGAGGGTGTGAGTGTGAAGTGTGAGGGGGAGAAGTGGTATGGTACATGAGTGAGAGAGGCGAGGGAAGTGAGCGCTAGCGTTAGCGTACCACACAGGAGTCCTTCATCTCGGATGAGCATGCGCGACATGGCGAAAGACTCGTCGTCATTCGATTTGTACCAGCCATCGATCACCTGGATGAGGGACACACAAAAGGAGGCGGAGGAACGGTCAATATGAATGTAGCCATCGGGGTAACTCGGGGTGCAGTAGAACTGGGCCTGTCGAGAGGTTGGCAAACGGAGAGACAGGGAGACACTCACCGATCGGTCCAGCACAGTTGGGATGAAGTCGTAGCCAATGCCCTCCACCTCGTACTGGGTCTTATCGGTGACGTTCAGCTCCTCCGGTTCTGCCAAGATAGAGCCCTCGGGGTCCACACCAATAATCTGACACAGACAGGGGGACACAGAAACATTAGTCGGAGTCTGGGAAAAGCAGTCACATATGTAGATAGGAGTAGGAGTCCAGCTTAAAAACGATCTGAGTAGACATTGAGCAGTCATGACACTGGGAATATGTCACATGTAATATATGCGGACATGTGTTACATGTTGTTATGTGTGGTGGTATATATGTGTTCTGTATGGTGCAGGGATGTGATTAGCAAAGGACAAAAAAGCAGGAAAATATAAACACTTCACTTTCAATGAAATCCACTAGGCTACTAGAGAACTGACAAGGCTTGCGGAGTGATATGAATGAAAGAAGCACCAAACCCGTCGTCATTGTCATCGTCCTATTATACAGCAATGGTCCCCCCCAAAAAAATCGATCGATTTTTGCATGATTCACGAGGGTCGCATTTTTACGGCTGAAAATCCTGATTTCCGGATAAATCCGGAAGAATCACATCCCTGATGGTGGTGTATATGTGTTATGAATGGTGCTGTGTCCACTATCTTAGCTGTGAACATGAAGTGATGTGTAAAACAAACAATTACCCCCTCCAGGGGCATTTAAGACTATCTATCTAGGGTGAATTGCAGGGCACTTCCTGCCTTTTGGACTTCTGTATCAGGCTAAGTAGGATGCAATAAATCCACACTGGGTGACCCACATTAAGGGCAATTCACTTGGGTCTATGACGAGGAGATAAGAGATAGCGGTGTGGTGCCTCACCTTGATGTTGGGGCATCGCTCCTTCAGCTTGCGGGCAATGCCAGTGATGGTGCCGCCGGTGCCAGCTCCTGCCACAAACATGTCCACCTTCCCTGCAGAGGACAAAAGTGAGGAATCGTCAGAGCTGAAGCCCTCACTTTATTAAGCACACCCAGAAATACCAACAAACAGAACTAAACAGCTCCCATGGAAATCTACACCCACTGTATGCCATGGCATGCCACTGTGGGCAATTTATACTTGGACCAGAGAAAACTCAAAATAACAATGTACAAAAATCGCCTCTTTTTTTCACACTGTATTTTTCCCTATGTTGTGTAATGTAGCTGTGGGCTGCCTGCCACCCACTGGGAGTTTTGTTGTTCGGATAAGAGCAGAGCACGGGCCTCACCGTCGCACTGTTCCAGGATCTCCTCGGCGGTGGTGTCGTAGTGGGCCAGGGGGTTGCTGGGGTTACGGTACTGGTCCAGGATGTGGGCGTTGGGGATCTCGTTCTTCAGCCGCCAGGCCACGCCCACGTGAGACTCCGGGGAGTCGAAGCGAGCGGCGGTGGGAGTGCGGACGATCTCGGCGCCCAGAGCGCGCAGTACGTCCACCTACGCCAACGGACACGCCCCTCAATTAGGTGTACTTACTGCTAACAGTCTTACATGGATTAACCTACTCTCTCTCACACACCACACACATATAGGAACACACACACACACACACACACACACACACACACACACACACACACACACACACAATACCTTCTCCATGCTCATCTTCTCTGGCATGACGATGATGCAGCGGTAGCCCTTCACGGCGGCCGCCAGAGCCAGACCTATGCCTGCAGAGAGGATGACCAGAGAGAGAATTGGTTCCAGGGTCATTAACCAGACACACACACACACAGAATTACACACACACACACACACAGACACACACCATCTCACTGTGTGTATTATATGAGATTGAAGGTCACATACTTTCCCTACTTGTTAATAATCGCATCTCATGACTCGGTCATGTTAGGCCTTGGACAAGAGTACTAAAAAGGCATGCAAACGGTTGAGCACTTGGTTCAACGTGGGGGATATGCGAGAGAAAACCAATTTCTCCGGAATCCTTCACTAGCCCATCTTTCCTGGATAAACAGGGCTTTGGCTGCAACCGTGCATAAATATTACAGCGCTCGTCTCCGAGACCCGCTGGCGCCTCATTAACTGCTCTCAGATCAGATGCATTAGATGGATTAGGTCGGGAGGAGAATGAAAGTTCTACAGGAGAGCAGATCTTCCCGGGGGTATAGCGCGAGCAAGTTAGTGCCTCTTCTGAGGGAGGGGAGGCAGGTCAAAGGTCGCAGGGTCGTACCCGTGTTGCCGGAAGTGGGCTCGATGATGGTGTCGCCGGGTTTGAGGAGGCCTTCCCTCTCGGCGTCCTCCACCATGCGCAGGCTGATGCGGTCCTTTACACTGCCGCCGGCGTTGAAGTACTCGCATTTTGCCACTGTGGACGAGAGAGAGAGAGAGAGAGAGAGAGAGAGAGAGAGAGAGAGAGAGAGAGAGAGAGAGAGAGAGAGAGAGAGAAAGATGGGTCAGAGAGAGAGAGAGAGAGAGTGTAAGATGGGTCAGAGAGAGACAAAGAGACAGAGACAGACAGAGAGAGAGAGAGAGAAAGAAAGAAAGAGAGAGAGAAAGAAAGAAAGAAAGAGAGAAAGAAAGTCAGATGGGTCAGAGAGAAAGAGAATGTAAGATGGGTCAGAGAGAGACAGAGAGAGAGAGAAAGAGAGAAAGAAAGAAAGAAAGAAAGAAAGAAAGAAAGAGAGAGAGAGAGAGAAAGAAAGAAAGAGCGAGAGAGAGTTGAGTAAGTTGGGTAAACTCAAGTGGTAGCCTGTGTGTGAACTCCTTATCAGGCACTGATACACTGCTGCATGATAAAGAGGTGTTCTCTCAGGAAGTGGCCTTCAAAACAAGGCTCGTCAGCAGTAATTGCCAGTGTGTACAAGCCTAATGAAAAACAAAGCCAACGCCTACTATTAATCTACAGATCGGTCATTCACCTGTCCAGGCGATTTTAATAAACTAGGTCACTTGGGGACAAGCTAACTTGTAAAAACATGTTTTAAAATTCACATTTTTGCAGAGCAGTACGCCAAAGTCCGATTCATTTTCATCAAGTATCTGCGCTGGTTTTGCACGTTTGAACCAGAAACCCTCAGGAACAGATTGAAAGAGTCTACATCACAAGTTCACATTACAAATTCAAAATGAGTACCATACAACCGTAGGATGTTCATAGGACCACCGAATTTCGTACTTATGGAGACTCAGGAAGCTCAAAGGATCAGGATGATGTGGCACTGTGGATTCCTTTGTTCTTCCATGTAATTCCCAAAGGGTCACAGGAAGGTCAGTAAACCCTGTGTCTCCCTCTAAAATTCCCAAACAAAGACCAGTTGGCACACAATTGTAAAGCAGCGAAATCCAGTGAAGATCAGATTTGCCAAAGACAACAACCCGGCTCTTATGAAAACTCCCGAAATCTCAAACCCCCGCGCTGATTTTGAGCTTCGTTAAACCATTTCAATCAACTCGGGCTTTGACCACACATTAGGCCTTAGGCGACACAAAAAGTGGGCTTATTTGGTTTAGCCTAGAGCTGGTGAGAGTGGTTCAACCAGAGGAGCAGTGAACCCGCTCACCTATATACAGGGGCATCCAAATGTGCTGTGGCTGCAACAGTCCATTCATTTGTCTAAAAACACTACCCGCCCCTCCCCACCCACCAAAGAGCCTTTGCTCTACGCAAACAGGCAAGACGCCTCTTGTTTCGTTGAAAAAGTGGTGTATAGTTATTAGTAATACTGGTAAGGGCTGGGCTCAACCCCAGCCTGACAGCAGACACTAAGTCTAGTAAGTCACAACTGAAAAGGAACCTCATTCTGCAAGAGAGGACTTGATTTACAAAACAGGGAGCTGACGGTAACAGTTTATCAAACACTAGATATGCAAATAGTGATTATACACCAGACCAGACAGAAAAGTCCCCCTTTCTGTGGGAGCTTGTGCTCTTGACCATTTGCTTTGATTCTTCATTCATTCCAAAGTACTCTTTGCCACTGCTTATTATTGAATTGAACATGGATGTTTGCTTCCACTTTGACAAGCCATCCTCAAAGTTTTGTCCCTTTCATAGAAATTGAACACACACTATACACATAAACATACACATACACACACACACACACACACACACACACACACTCTAACCCATTCTATGCAGACACATGGCTTAACAAGGCTCCTTAAGGTTTTACCAATTTTGCACATGTTTGTTCTACAGCCTCCTGCAAGCCTCTTATTGTTAAAAGCAATCTCCTACATTGACTTCAGACACATTCACACAAACAAACAAACAACTGTTTCTAGAACATTCCCCCTCCTATCTCAACGAGATCTGGGGATAAGATACCAGATCAGGCCTGAGTGCCAAGCCAGTCGAATGCACCACGCCTTCATGAAACTCTACAAGAGAGCTTTTTAGGAGAGCTCTTCAGGAGACCTCTTCCGGACACTTTGACCCTCAGCCCCAAACCCCACCCCACCCCACCCCACCCCACCCCCGACTCTTCCACCAACCACCCTAGGGACTCCTACGCTTAACCCCTTATGGCAGGGCCCAGCATATGCAAACAGGTGCTCAGGCCCCAGCCAAGTCTTTTTTCAGCCTCAAACGGAGGCGTGATAAGACGGCCATGTGAGATTGAAATAAAGGGACATGGGCACTTGCTCGTGCCCGGTCCGAGAGACTCGTGAGGGCACACGTGAGCGGGCAGTGTGACATCACTCGCGTAGGAAATAGGAGGAGAGTGAGTTGGCAAAGAGCTGCTCGGCTGTCCGGCAAGTTGCCACATTCGATATTTGCATATCCTGGTAACCGTACGGGAACAGCCAGAGATAGCCTGGCATCAGCAATGGAAGTTCAACAGTGTACTGATAACTCCTCCGTAACACCACTTTATAACAAAGCCTTCTATTGACTTCGAGGGGGACTGTTATGGAACTATTATAATCTAGCACTTTAGACAGATAGGCTAAATAAATGGCTTCATTAACAAGAACAAAATGTCCTCTGGCAATGAAATCTCCTGACGTAGCAAAAACTAATAATAAAAATCAACAATAGCAAGATACTGAGTAAATAGGCCTACAGATAAAACATCTCTTAACTACACAACTGTATCCAACTTGTACTGCAAGTCACTCTGAAAAACAAGTATTTACTTTTTACTTAAACACACACACACACACACACACACACACACACACACGCGCGCACACACACATCCGTATCCCTAGCTCCTGACAGTCAGAAGCACCTGTTGCTTTCCACAGAGCACACAGCTGAGAGGCTGAAATCTGACCCACGCCTCACACCCCCAACACGCCTGCTCACATCCCACAACACTCACGCACACACACACACACCCACAACACCCCACCCTACTCTTCCCCTGGACAGTACCCCCCCCACACACACACACACACACACACACATAAACACAAGTCTCTGAGTGCAAACACTAATTTCCTACAGAGTTAGGGTGTTTTCCATGACCGATCAATGACTCAGCATTTTTTGTGCATATGTGAACACGCCAACATTACTCATGTCATTACAAAATGAGTCCCTTTTGATCTACTTTTTGGTCCCCTGTTTGCTAGACTGAGTTTGGCTCTTTTTTTTAAAGGAACTCTATGTGAAAACACCCTTAATGCCTCTATGCCTTTCCTGCACTCAGATATCCAGGGTCAGTATGATAGGAACTGCATATCTATCTGGGCCCTTCTAACAATAGCATATGGAGCGTCTATACTCCAGAGGCAGGCCAGCCAAGGCTACGCTCACGCACCAGACATTCTTCATCCCGGAGAGTAGGCACGCTCATCAACTCCACTGTGCCCTGAGGGGGAGCGCTAAGGCTGGTTTTATGGCAGGATGATGGTCGTTGAGAAGTGCCGGGAAAGGAACATTCTTATCTTCCAGTTTCTAGGAAAGTTACAGTACTGCACAGCAAGTACAGACACAGAATGTGGGAAGAGAGACAAATGTTTTTTTTTTTCCTATGGACGCTCAAGGTAGTCAAGTTCCATTCATGGGTGTCTGCTTAGGAACGTGGGATCTAATTCATCCACATCAACATGGAATGTGGCACATTTGTACGGAAGCTCTAAACTTACAGCTCAACAGTTGCACTACACTCAGTTTATGAGGTCGAAATGAGATGCAAAAACAAACAAATAATCCCAACATAATTTTGGGGAATATTGAAAATGTAATCACTAGTTTGTTCAAACCAGTTTTTCAGGAAACCAACCAAACAGGAATCAGTCTCATATTTTTGCAACATACTGTAATATGTCAAAACAACATCTAAATACAACTATACTTACAAAGCTCACACTTCAAGCCAAAGGCCTTAGAGATCTTGTTGATACGGACAAGAGGAGTGTCTCCAATTCTTCTCAAGATGTTTGGAAGAATACTGGGAGCCTTTGTCCTAAAATAGCCATGGAGGAGACAAAAAAAATACAGTCAAATCACTCACAACATCTCCTCTTGAATTATGAAACCATACAACTTTTTGGCCAAGAACTAGGTCGGACGTCATACAAAATAGACCTAATGGCTTATCTCTAGCACCAGGCAAACAAAGTCATTGGTTGCGCAATTATATGAGCCTTAATTAAAGGTTGGCATTAAAGCCTTTCAGAGTCTGGACGACATTTGTAATGTTATGTAACATTCACATTGATCGCGCAAATGTGCCATGTGACATCGCACCACTCCTATGAGAGAAAGTGGGTGAGGTGAGAATTTCTATAGCCAACCAGCACTGATGGGCACTGGCCTGGCAAACTGGAAGCTTAAAAACTGCAGAGTCACTGTGATTCGGTACTTCCTTAAAAGAGTCTTACAAGAGCTCAGACAAGGAAAAAAAAAACGTTTGTTTTGCGTTGGTTCTGCAAGTCATTCTCTCTGCTTATGTGATTGTGATTGGGCTTGGTGAGTGAAACACACCATTCTCACGGATAGAGTACATCATTTCTGCATGCTCATGCTGAGGCATGTTAAGCTGTACGCCACGCGGCTGCTGCCCGGTACCTTTCCATGTGGTGGTGAGGGTTCCCCACGTTGGGGCCTCCGAGTCTCCAGGTGCATCTGCTGGGCAGGTCGGGCCTGATCCACTTCCTCTCCATCGGTCCCTCCTCTCCGTTCTCGTCCTCGCCGCCCAGCTCCGCGTGCGACTGGCCGTTGCCTTCTCCGTTCGCGTGTCCATTGGACGTGTGATGACCGTTCTCTCCGTTCATGGCGGCCATCTTCAATTTGGCGTCACCGTTTAAGATGGCCTCCCCGTTGGCTTTGGCGTCACCCCCGAGGAGCATCATCTTGGCAGCATGAGGGCAGATTTGGGCCAGGCCACCATTGTCTGTACTGGAGGGTACGGATGGCATGGCTCACCTGTTTAGAAGACCAAGGCATTGAGGAAAACGTTACATTCTGACTCGCACATGCGGAAAGCAAAGGTAACAAGAGGTCAAAACGTTTCTCAACAGGAAACCACAGAACCATGTGGTTGTTCTATTCAGACAAAAACAGAAGCAACATCTACACGGAAGTAATATGTAAGAGAAGCACTCCAGCTGGTTTCAATGGCTGCAAATGTTACTGTAAACATATGCTTCAATATAGTGAGCCTATCACTCGTGCTGTTACGTAACAGTGTCAAATCCAAACAGGCTGCAAGGCCGAGAGCATCGCTGCCAAAATTCCAGTTCTGAATTCGTCCATCAAAGGTCCACACCCCACCACGTACACCCATCCTCGTTTTTATGACACCACCCCCCCACCCCCCCACCCCCCCACACACACACACACACACACACACACACACACACACACACACACACACACACACACGTATCCCCTGCTCCTGACACAGTAAGGAACACCTGTAGCTTTCCACAGAGCACACAGCTGAGAGGCTGAAATCATTAAATAGACTATCCATACACTTTAAAATGGCAAGCAGAGGACTAAAGGCAGCAGGTGTGTGAGTGAAAAGACCTTCAGTTCCAACTGAAAACAGAGAGGCGTGCTTGGATTCGCTGTTAAGAGCAACAGCCACCCGAAGGACACTAAACACACCATTTTCAGTTAGGCTACAACCAGACTGAAGAACTGGAATTCTCTTGAAAACATTACCAGTCTTTAAAGTATAGGCCTTGAGGCCAAATACTAAACCAGTCATTAAAATGCATTCCTTCTTCTTTCCTTCCTCCTTTCAATAGATCAAGTTGAACCATTATTTCACAGGTCTAGCAAAAGGACGACAGAACTGCAATCGAAACTAAAAGCTGCTAGGGATGAAAATGAGGCAGGGCATGGCGAAGAAGTAACTTCACCGAAGCATTACCTTTTACTACAACTACTATTTTTAAAACAGGCCCTTTACGTTCAGATGAACATTTTTGAAACCCGAGTACGACACACACACACGCACACGTGCGCACACACACACGGCTGGACAGAGTTCCATGTGCTCATGTGTTCAAAAGCTGCCTTATGGTGGTGCTAACTTACATCTGCAAATCATTGAGTTCAGCAACGCTGTCAGAGTTAGTGTAGCTTATTCATAACAGATAACTGTAGCCAGCCAAGCCTAGCTAATTAGACTGAGAAAATCCTATGATGAATGGTTGGTCGTGACTCATTTGGTAGAAAAAGAATAACAGTTCTGGACACATTTAAACCCAACATCTGTTAAGTGTGCTTTATTGCCATTCAGAAGCAACACTGCTGTTTAGTTCCAAGCTGGCTAAATTCATTCATCTTTTTCAATGCTTATAGGTGCTTCACATCATGGCTTCAAATCAATTAGCCTAATCTTATCTCAATCTTTACAGTCACAAGGCAAACACACCCTGTTCAAAACACAAGATAAGACTCTCATATTTTTCAGAACTGCTTAAAATGTTTATCTTCCCATGCATTTCTGAGCATAAAGTCAGAATTATGTCCTAGGTGGCACCTTAAATCACCTAAAACCTACATGACGTGGATGGAATTGCAAAATGTATGCAAGCTGGGTCATGAATAGTTTGATCATTCTAGAATAGCATACCAAATGAACTGCCAGACCTGTTTGTCAAATCAACACATTCCAAACCAACAACATCAACAACACTCAAACATCACAATTCTGGCCTGAACAGTCATGACATTGTTAAAAGCCAATAATAACAGATCGAGTGTTCACAGAGATATTCAATCTCTCTTTAGCACAGTCAACTGTACCAACATGTTTTAAAAGATCAACAATTGTTCCTGTTCCAAAGAAATCCCATCCTACTGGCCTGAACCATCTTGTTGCACTGACATCTATAGCTATGAAGTGCTTAGAGAGGTTAGTCAAAAACTGCATTTGCTTCTCATCACCCCAAAACCTGGAGCATGGCGGAACTACAAGGATCTGGCGAGAGTCAGGCTACCCAAAACCTAGATCCCCTGCCGTTTGCTTATCGGTCTAATGTAACTACTGATGATGACATTCATTTTATACTGCACACTGCATTAGCCCACCTTGGTAACAGGGGAAGGAATTATGTGTGAATGCTGTTTATATTTCAGCTCAGCATTCATTACAATTGAAACTTGTTAACACTCATCACTAAGGTGGAAGATTTCGGACTGCATCGATCTCTGCGTCAATGGATTTTCACATGTTTTGATTGGTAGACCCCAGGTAGCCACACCTCTTCATCCCTTACCCTCAACACAGGAGCAGCACAGGGTTGTGTTTTAAGTCCACTGTTGTATTCCCTTAGCACACAAGACTGTACAGCAGTACATGACTTCAATGTCATTGTAAAGTTTGCGGATGACACATCAGTAGTTGGTCTCATTTCTAAGAGCAACAAGAAGGCTTATTTGAATGAGGTACACACATCCTTTCAAACTGGCGGCAAGACAACAACCTATTCCTAAATGTTACCAAGCCTAAGGGGATGCTTGTAAATTTCAGGTGTGTGTGATCACCAGAAAGTTTACCCAACACTCCAGATCAACGACTGTCAGTGGAAAGGGTAGAGAGTTTTAAATATCTTGGTGTTCATATTTCTGAAGATCTGACTAGTAACAAAAACATGTAGATTCACTGGTGAGAGATTCTCGCCACCAGTGTCTGTTTCACCTCAGACGCCTGAAGCACTTTAGGCTACCTCAGCAATTACTTCAGAACCACCATTTTGAGTATTATCACCGGGAATATAACAGCTTGGAATGGAAACAGCACTTATCAAGACTGTGTGAAGCCCTAAAGAGAGTAGTGAGAGCTGAACGTATACCACCAGAAGTACACAACCCAACTTTGAGGCCATCAAGAGAATAGAGTCCAGAGTAAAGAAAATCACCAGAGATCCCAGTCACCCCGAAATCTGTCTACAACTGTATAATGCTTCACTGAAGGGAAAAGGAGAGTTGGACTTCTATGCATAGTACATCTGCACCTCCACTGTCTTATACACCTACATGGCATGGCTTACATGTCTACCCTCATGTCTAACTCTTATATTATTACTATGTTGTTTATTTTAATTGTCCATATATTTATACTAGTACTGTTATTATTATTACTATGCTTACATTTTGTACTGTACTTATTGCTGGTCACTAGAATTTAATCTTGCACTGTTGCACTGTTGGACTTATTTGCACTACCAACTTGACACACACCACATACTGGATCACAGTACCAATCCTCAGTACATTCATGCACATCTTATCTATAGTATTTTACTGCTCCTTTAGTCATGTTGATTTGTTGATTTGCCTTTTATTTTCCCGTTTACATTGTATTGTATGTTGTGTGTGGTGTCTTAAGCTGCTGGGACCTTGAATTTCCCCTTGGGGATCAATAAAGTATCTATCTATCTATCTATCTATCTATCTATCTATCTATCTATCTATCTATCTATCTCTTCTCTGCCTTATCCTCTAGGAAACATTATCGCTGCCTAAGGGCCAACACCGAGAGCATGCAGAATCCCCAAGCTATCAGGATACTGAACAAGGGCTGTAACACCTCATGCACCTTAAGACATTTTTTTTTCTTTTTCTATTTTTCCTTATTTATTTACACACATAATTAATTTCACTAATACTCTGTATAATTGTATGTGACTAATACATTTGAATTTAACTGATTTGAGAATCATTCCTTAGTCAGTAACATCTTATCCTTAAATAACCTTATGTGATATAAGCCAAATTGCCTTTTCATTGGGGCACTTACAGTCTTACATTCTCATCCCACAACCAAAAGAACCCAGATGTTTCTGGCCCCTTGATATGACTCTGATACCAGCTATTGGGGGTAGTAGGCCATTCCAATGACATGCTCTTGATTTCTAAAACCTCTCATTTAGGTTAAGAATTTGAATTGGTGTTGTTCACTATTAGCTTGGCTAATCTGTGAGCAGTAGCCTACTTGCTAATAGGTGAAAATCCCTTCACTCGACCCACTTCACGAGGCAGCTGAAACGTTCTGCTACGTTACATTACAGTTTCATGCTTTCAACAGAGGAGCGGAATGCCCTCCTCACTCATCAATGTTCGCTCCTCTCCTCTGACACATATTTAGCAGCATCAATCAGTAATTAAAATGTTAACGTACACTGATACCAACGTCACCTTTGCAAATTAACTATAAATTTGAATGAAGTATTTGCATAATGTGCCGGTCAACCAGCATTAGGTTTATTAACCCGAATAAACTGGTAAACCATAGGTGCTGGTATGTGATGGAGTCAGATGATGCAATAGTCACATTTCACATCCGCATAGGATGCTTTGCTGGTGATGCTCAGGCGTGACGTAAAAGCCATTTCATCATGCAAGTTCTCCCACCAACCCTATCATGCGTTATCGATCTTGTGAATAAGATAATCGTCGCCAAACACATAAGGATTCTAAATGCCCTATATATCTATTCTATGTTAAATGGGTAGCTCAACCGAAAAAGGCTTTGCTAGCGAGCTCCATGTGTGGTAATTGTAATACGGATGCTGATTAAATTGCGCAATGCAACAAAAAAAAGACCATTGTAAAGATGGTATACGTTAACCTGAAAACAAGAACGCAACTCACCTGTTATTGAAATTAATTCGAAAAAGATGATGAGGTTAAGTTAGAGCGACGACGATCTTTCGTAAAATGAAAAGGATGCACTCCTCCTGCCGGTTAGTTCACATGCGTTTAAAGCGACAAACCTTTGTCCAATCCTAGCTCAGTACGCCTTGTTTGGTGTACGTGTTGATTGGCTATGACGGGGGCGTCTGTTGAAATGTATCCGCCAATCACAGCAATGTCTTTTGTCGTGCCTCTCTTTTGACCAACTTCGCCACGTTATTTAAGATCTCATGATCACAAAGAGAAATAAACAAACGAGTTTCTGTATTCATCCTTATCATTCGGGTTAGCAAACAATTTTCGTAATGTCTGAATGAGTAAAATAATATAACATATAACATATAATATTAATCGTAATTCAGATCGCACAGCTTTCATGATTTGAGTGTTCGTAACTTCAGTGTTCAGTGATCATTGAGGCAATCGCGATAGGCTAGTTTATTGAAAACAAACGCATGGACTGATGTCAATTGAAAAATGACAAATATTTGGTCGTTTTTCTATGATCCAGCTGGAAGTTAGTAGGACCACTCACTCATTCCAGCTGTCGTCAAGCTCACTTATCAAAGTAGGCTAGTTGTCCGACATCTTCAGTACACAATACAACCACGTGGTTTTGTTTTCACTGAGGGTAGCCCATAGACTGGGCTGTGATGAAAGGGGAGGGGGTATTGATAAATCGCAGGTTTTTAAAATATCTACCCTTGACTATCGTAGGTGCCTGCTACATGTTCTGGTAGTTACACGTGATGCCTGTTCTATCAAACGTCCGGGAACAACTTTAGTCATCTGCTGGCACTCTGTATTAACTGCCAGTTTCCTACAAGCCTTCCAAAACCGTTAAGAACAGTTGTTATGAAGAGTTATTTCATCATAACAAAGCCACAAGAGCAGTGTTTATAAAGACAAAGGAAATAAGGAAATAAATGCAGACAAGACCAAAAAGAATATGAAAACGAATGTGTGGTTTAACTATTAAGCATGTGACACGTTGTCCTTTTATTCCCTGGTATGATGCGTCAACAAAACATTGGCAGGAGTTGGGTATTAGTCACACAAATAATCTTACAGTAAGGACAGCCCCCCCCCCAGACTGATGCAATTCATCGGACCTCTTGCAGCCTATTTCGCACATTTATATTACATTTAAAAAATCCTCCTGGTGTATTCAAACATTTTGCACAGTAGCTGGTAATCAGGTCACATTTACCATCAAAAGAGCAGATTCAGAAGTTTGCAATGCCAAAACATATCTGATGGAAAAAATAAGAACTGTACAATTATCACCAAAAAAAGCTTTTTTTATTGAGAAGACATGTCTTTACTAAAAAGGGGAGAAAGCTTTAAAAAAAAAAGAAAAGAAAAGAAAGAGAGACAAATCCAACAACTCCATCACATTTTGGTCATAATGAGACTACTTCTACACCCAAGAAAGGAGGGGGGTGTGGGGTGGAGGGGGTTTAAGCCACAGCTCAGCTCAGAATCTTCCAGAACGTTCCCGGTCCCGTGACCTCCGCCTCTCTCGGTCTCTGCCTCCACCGCCACCTCCGCCGCCGCCGCCTCCATCTCGTCCGCCACCGCCACCACGACCACCACCACCGCCACCGCCGCCGCCGCCACCACCACCATCTCTGCCGCGGTCCCGGGAGCGGGAGCGGCGTTCCCTGGATCGTGAGCGTGAGCGATGTCTGCTAAACAAAATGGTCGGATTAGTGAATGCGGATAAATGGTCCAAACAACCCACAGTTGAAAAGTAAAAAAAAAAAAAAAAACTCCTGGGTCAGCACCCTAAGCGTTCAAAGTAACTAGCCAAGAAGATGTAATGCAGGCCAAGCGAGCCTTTTTCTTCAGGGTCAGGATGTCCAGAAACTTAAACCCTCTTACTGCCGTCAGGGATTTCAGTAACCTGAGCTATCCTCTAGCAAATTTTCTAACCGTTCCGTAGTCACAGACCGTTTCCTCTGCTACCCTCATTTCGTTTCATTTCTCAAAATGAAAACAATGCAAATAAAACACAACTGGGGATAATGGAAACCTCATCCAGCTTCGTAATCAAGGCCGATTACCTGACAAGATTACTTTTCAGCAATGACTATGGCACAAGCAAAGCTCTAACCAATGATCTAGGAGAGGTAAATATTTAAGCAGGCAACTCAAAATGAGGTCACTCCGTGATACCCAATCCTCCAGGACAAGCATTCTTCACATACACAACTTGAGGGGGTATAAGCTCCGTCTTGTGACTTCCTTAAATGCTTGTGTGCTTTCCTCCTCATCTCACACCTTTTGACATGCAAACCTAAACATCGTTATGGAGTATGACGTAAAAGGGGTCATAAGGTGCTCCGCTGCTCAAAAATAACACGAACACTAAGCACTAAACTCATGTTATTTTCTGTCTTTCTCTCTCGGTCATACATATGTACAAACAAACACACATACACACCTTTTCTTGCGCCGGCCATAGAGCTCTCTCCTTAGCTCCCGTGAGATGGGCTTCAGGTGCATGAAGTTACAGAAGCCGCCTCGAGTGCACTCCCTGCAGGAGGAGAGAGGTACTGCAGTCAGTCATATGCAAGTCAAGAAGTAAAGTATACAGTACGTGTTAAAAAAAAAAGAAAATAGAAAAACAACTCTTCCTCCAGTTCACTCCCTGGATTGATTAAGTCAAGATTCCCGTTAGTGAAAGTTGAAACAGTTAGATGTGAGAAGAGCCAAGTCATTGTTAAAAAATAAAAAATAAATAAAAAATAAAACACTCCACTGACCCCATCTCATACTGACGACAGCAGGCTTCTCTGAAGTCGGTGACAGGGGACAGCTCAGCATGGATGGGCTGCCCATTAAACCAGCGGTTATTCAGGTCAATGACTGCTTTCTCTGCATCCTCTTCACGACGGAACTATAGGGGAGAAAACACACACACGTTATAAGCTTACCAACACAAAAACAAAAAATCTCTACATTTATCTTCATTAGGAGCAAACGCAAACCAGATTCCAATGTCAGTAGGAGTGGCCTGCTTTTTTTGTTGCTAGGATTTTTTTATTATTTCACTTATAGAGCACCAAAACATTACACGTCTCATGGCGCTCTACAGAGTGTTTAACATTCAGAGAGGGCCCATGAGTAAAAAAGTAACTGCCCTTGGACATACAAAAACAAGTTGCTTCACACAACCACTCCCTTTGACTCACCTTGACATACACATTTCCCACGAGGTGATCTCCCAGGTTATCACACACGTTCATCTCTTCCACCTCTCCGTACTTCTCCTCCATCTCCGTGAAGACCTCCTGTGGGGTACAAACAGATGAAGGGGTAGAGAAGGAGTATGGTTATGGTTATGGGATTTGGCAGATGCTTTTGTCCAACACGACATACAAACAACGCCATAGTTAATTTAACAATGAATTTAAAAAAGTTGCTCAGACTACATTAGAGAGAATAGTCGAAATAAACAACAATGTCAATTCAATCAACAGCCTAACAGAAATAAACAATGAAAATAAAAAAGGGACAATAGCAACTAAACAATAATCACATTTCCCATAGTAGGGTGATATGTGGACTCTGGTTAGCAAGTGTATGAAGGGCAGATGTAAAGCACTTCTCACACTGATGCGGACATGAGTGCGGTGCAAAAGGTTTTCAATATTCGACTACATTAGGCATCATTAGGTTCCACCGTTTTCAACACAACTCAGCACAGCAGTGTCGCACTTGGTTGCTGCCGATTCAGAAAGCGAGCATGTTAATTGTTTGCTTAATAAACATTCCGGCGCCGATGTACGTGACAAAAGACAGCACATCGGTCCCGTCGGTTCCTATCCGTGGAGCGTTTCGGAGTGAACTCTGACTCAGAACACATGCATGCGACAATGTTCCATTTGTATTGTAGACTGTAGGACTACCCGGGGGAACAAATGAAGAGAGCAAATTTGCTCGGGGAGCAACAGACACTCACACAAACAGTGCTGCGTAACGGGGCACTCACCTCAAAGAAGTCGTCGTAATGTTCCTGCATCTCCACATCGCTGACCGTGCCTGAACATGCAACACAAAGGGCAAAACAGCATAGAGATTGACATGGCGGAACCACAAACTACATATTGATTAGGAAAATCATGGCCTATCACTGCTGCCTATAGACTACACATCCAGATAGAACTGACAGCAGCACATATTCATTAACCATTTTCTCACTATACCAAAATACCTGTGCTTGTCTGTGGATAGCTGGTCCACTTTTCATAATCAGCAATTCAAGATCCACTTAAGGAGCATAAACAAATCAAAGTTTTAAATAAGCATAAACATTCTGCACTTTTTTCTGCCACACAATGACCAAAAAACATTTTAGAGAGCAAACAATTATAATGTGCATGTGATGTAACATCCTCAGTGGCAAATTCATGCACTAAACAACCACTATTTGGCTTTCTGACTGAGTGACCGTTACTATGTACCTTGAATTGGAAACCAGACAATAAGCCTATAGGCCTTTACATTTCATTAGGTTGTAGTCAAGCATGCAACGCGACATGTAACTTTAAAGAATGTTAAATGCTTAATGGAAACCGTCTTCCGTGAATACAGAGAATTTTCCTAACAGCCCAACGGTTGCATGTTAACCACAGGAGGCCTTTCTGGGAACCATAGAATCCATTTAAACATTCCGGGCACCAATAAACACCAAACCAAAACAAAAAATCAAGACAACTTTCTAAGGGCATTTTCAGACCTAGTGTTTGATTGTAACCATGTATTGTCTGCTGCAGACCAAACAATGTTGCACAGGCTTGTACCTGCACATCATTTTGAACTTTCTGCCGCTGTTTTCGAAACTGATGTTAACCTTTAAAAGGGTGGGTTTTGAACATTCTAACACAATATTCCATTCCGCAACAGAATGTTCTTGTCTAGTTCACACCAAGAAAAGTTCAGTGACGTGTTAACGTGTGACGTGTCACTGAACTTTCCTTTGCGTATTGCTTTGATCACAACTAGCTTCATGGCTGCAACACCATCTTTTCTGGCTCTTGATTCTACTAAGACGTGTCTCCGAAGCTATACGCTGCTTTCGCTCCCTCTTATAGACTATACTTATTTGCGTGTTGGACAGGGCTAGAGATTCTTAAGCACTTGCGCAAAACAGCCATATTGTTGCCTCATTATTTTTCTTCAGAAAGACATTTGCTTACATGGCAACTACCACACATTTAACCCACAGCCAGAATAATGTAAAATTGATACATGGGCCAAAACTCATCAACAAAATATAAATAAAATCAAGGGGCCACAAGAAACGTAGTCTGGTTTTCACCATACTATAAACACAATCTTTTAAAAATTGAACATTAGTCTGGCGCTTTGTTTCTACAGCACTTTGCATCGCTTTGCATTCGTTATCGTCATGTCACCGGCCAATAGCGTGCCAGGACTAGAGTATGTTAATATTGTTTATTTATCACAATATCAACATTTTAAGAGTGGCCCAGCCAGGGTCCACAACTGAAAAGGGCTGACCTGAGATCTACTGGTCGGGGTAAATCTGGTCATGATAAATTTAATGTACATAACTGGTACACTTCATTTCAATGGGTTTATACCACTGTATCAAAGAGTAATAAATATGTACCAACACAGTTGATACATGTGCTACGTACTGTATGGTAATGGCAGACATGTCCCAAGACATCAAAGACACATACATGTCATACGTCTGTGCAAGTAATTAACTGGTACACTTAACAGGTTTATTCCACTGTATCAAAGAGTAACAAAGGTGTAGCAATGCAGCTGTTAAATGTACTCTAAGGACAATGAGGCCTTGACTGGAGCTAAGAATGGTTTGTATATCAAATCTATCTTGACCAGATTTTCCCCATCCAGCAGGTCTCAGGTCAGCCCTTTGCCTCTGATGAAACATCGGCAAAGTTTTGTAAAAGCACTCAGTATTACAATGTAACAACTATATGTAGGTACTCACAAATACATAATGCAAGTACAATGCTAGTACCTGATAGTACATGTTGTTACACAGGTTGTACCACTGTACCTAATTAGGTAGGTACACTGTAACAGCGACACATTATTGTTACCAAAAAAGAAAACATTTTGGTTCGCAGTATGGCAAAACAAACTCTTTCCCGGTGATCATTTAAGAAGGGTAAGAATGAGGAGCGCTGTGGCGTAGCAGGCTACAGCGCTCATACCACATATGGGTCCGAGTGCCCACGGGGACCCAGGTTCGAGTCCGGCCTGCGGTCATTTCCCAGTCCCACCCAATGGGAAAGTGGATGCCAATGCCAAAGTGGATTTACAAGTTTTGATTTTTCTTTAAGTTTATACAGACAAGGGCTGCTTCAGAGATAAATCCAACTAACACATACCTTATCAGAATTTAGATAGTTGACATCCAACATACAAAAGAATGAATACTTACTACGTAGACCATCAGCAGATTGGGCAGAGTTTTGAGGGTTTCGGTAAATATTCAGGAGGGCAATAGTCTGAAAAACAAAGAATCATAAATTGTGGGTGTTTAGACAGAAAGTGTGTCCACATATAGCTGACTCTGTCATTGCCCTTTTTGCGCAACACATAAAGGGTTGAGACCCAGTAATGAACACAAGCAGAACAATTTAAACAGTGGAACCAAATTTTCAGTTGGGATGCACGTACACCATTTTTAGCTATTACTATTTCAAATAACCAGGCCGGTTAAAGCAACACCAAAGCACTTTTCCTCTGTTGCACGCACAGTATTTGTTTATCCAGCAAATAACGATGTCCACAGACAATGTAGAGTATGTTGCATGATTTTATGATAAGTATGTATGTAAGTATGATGTATTGAGACATCGAAGCAAGTCAAATTTGTAGTTTCATTTCAAGTCTCATTTCATCAACCCCCCCCCCCCCCCCCCCCGCCCCTCAACTTAAGAACAAAAATTACTGAAAATGCATTTTACATATGCTACAGTCTGGAGACTTTTACAGATTGATCAGTGACTATTCTATGCATGGTAGTTCATGCACGTCTATAACAATCGAGATGCAGAGGTTTCGCAAGAATTGCACATCAGAAACGAATGATGGAACCTAGGGCGTATTATATGCATTTGCTCTTGGAAATATCCTGAAAGTGAATGGAGAAACACCCAAATTGTTCTGTTACCAACCTGGCTGAAGGTTGGCTTGTTGTGAAGCCTGGAGCATCGATCCCCATGGCGGCATGCTCCGATTTTGAAATAAAATGAGCAATTAACTCTGTGAAAAGAACATCATGTTTAACGTTAAACACCATCGTGAATTGAAACTTTCCTCGTCTGCAGCATAACAAACCATAACGTTATATCAAGTAACAACAACGTCGGCTAACTCTGCACTAACAAAGCCACAGTTTTGTGGTTCTGCAGCTACGCATGGTTTTACATAAAATCTAAAAAACAAATCAACCATTAGCCTACTAATTACAGGCCAGTTTGGACTGTTACACTTGTAAGACATCTAACTATGTGAAACAGTCTTTCGGATTAATGAATCCGAGATATCTTTAATCTTATATCAGGGTGAAACTCAATGAATGAACTGTGAAGAGCTGTGCTAACTAGCCATTATTAATTGTTAGTCACCTCGCTAGAAGTATGGCCGCAAACTGCACGAAATTAAGCTAATATCCACTAAAGTCAAACAATTTCCACTCATATATTTAAGTAAGTTTGATGGAAATACATCTTGGTACTTGTGACTACTGAACGAGATATGGAAACAAGCATGTGAGCTAGCTAAATCAGCTAGCCAGCTAGTTAGCCTTCAAATCGCTAGTGCGCTAACGTCAGCGTTTGCTTCCGCAGTTTCTTTAAACTTGATACTCAAACAGTCAATCGTATTTACACATATAAAATAGCATTAAGTGGTCCACATGATTATGCTGTTTTCGAAATGAAATAACAAATGTTACTCACTTATCTTTCTCTGTTCCGAAAATGGACGCCAGGTACTCCGCCATGTTTGAAATCGTCAAAAATCATTTGCATCAGCAACGTCATTTCCTCTTGTCCTCAGAGAAACAAAAAACGATTTCGAATGCTGACCTCTATGGTCCCTAGAAGAAAAGAAAAAATGTTTAGCCTACATCCAAATCCAAATTATAATTTCACTAGGCATTTTATTCTTACTTATATATGCATGCATATTTAGAGTTGACTTAATTATCTTGACTATGTATCTCCATACTTTTTATGCTTATTCATTTGCCTTTTTTCACCAGCCAACTGTGTGGCTTTTTGGCTAGCCTATTCCTTTTATGTGTCTATGAAATTCCTATTTGTGTTCCTTATTCGTATATGCTGTATTATCTCATTGTTTGCTTCACCTGTAATGCACATAATAGGCTTAATCCCTTTTCATGTGCTCTGCAAATAAAGTGACTTATGCCTATCAAAACCTGTGAAAATGTTTTCGTCCATAATTGCATGTTTTTTTATTACTGCAATTAAAACTTCTGCTTCTATTTGTAATAACAATTCAAAAGAAATAAGTAAGATTAAATTGTCAATGATCCAGGCAACATAACATAACCGTAGGCCTAAAAGGCCAATGACATGTAATTGCAACTGAAGCCAGTGAGGGCAAACTACAAACAACAAAATGTTCTTAAAGCCCTATAACCATAGACATTCCATTGGCCTATAAATTATGTGCACCTCTTTTTAACACATGCATGGGACCTAAGAGCTTAACATTTAGGTCCATTTTCTCACACACAAACGCTCTCTCTCACACACACACATAAACACACAAACACGCACACACTGTTTCAGAGATTATAATTTTTAGACTGGTAAAAGAAAGAAGTTTCCAAGCACATCTCCAGATGTACACATCTGTATAATAATGTGGAAAGGACATCAAGATATTCAGCACTTCAAATATTTACTCTTACTGTAGTGAAAAGATCACATTAATTAAATTGTGGAATGCGCCCAGGTGTTTTCAGCTGGCAGAAGGTCACTGACCTTATATAATGGGTCTCATAGGCAATCTCAGGACATTCAGATTTTAGTGGTTTGTCATGTTTGTTTGATAGAGACCACAAAATGGATGCAGCACTATTTACTTTCTTATGGATGCTACACTATTTTAAACACATCTCAACAATTGAAAAGCTGGAATTAGTAACATTTAATTGGATCTAATTGAATTGTGATGTAACTAAGATATTACACCGCAAGGAGCGGTCTGAAAGAATAACACAATTTGATACCAAGCAGGATGATATCCTTTTAAATCAACATATGCAAATAAGATGAGTCCCTGATGTGTGAGTACAAGCAAGACATACAAATCAATCAAGAGATATGCAAACTGATCATGCACTTTTTGAAGGCAAATATGTCTTCCTTACAAAAGATTATCAAAACAGCACCTATGATCATATTTCAGTGATCATGCTATGGCTTGTGTTCCTATCATGTTACATAGAGATGATTTACATAAAAATCCAATTAATCACCACTACGTCCCAAGCAAGCTTCTATGTGTAACACGGTGGGAGCTATACTATCACTACAGCACAGAGTATTTAAATAGATCAGCACAAGAGACAGAGACACCAGAAAAGAGGCGCGTTCATCCACACCATGGATCCATTTAGTGTCATATTTTACACATTCAATGGGCCTATTTCTCTCTGCTGCATTTTGATCAATTCATTTTTCATATTTTGCATTCTTTCTCAAGAGCGTGGAACAGCGGAAGTCAAACAACCCTTGAAAATTCTGCTGCTTGCTGTCGCGATGTGCTCTGCTCTCCTTCAGGCTTTTGTTTTTAAGTACATTTTCCTATCCCAGTCCCACTGGCTTTCTCTGGCAGTGTTTCACGTCGTACTTAAAGACCTTGTGGAGATCAGCATGACAACCACGGTGTGGCTCAATGTTTTCTACTTTTCGCAGATTGTTCCTGCACAGAGGGCCTTTTCCATGTGGCTGAAGTCAAATATCAAACTTGTCATATATTGTGGTTTGCTCTTTGACTGGCTGTTTCTTCTCAGCAATGGCATTTTAGAGATTTCCCTTTCATCGGCAAAAGCACAAAATGCTGTCAATTCCACAGGCAATGGCACAGATCCACACAAATATTCACCATACCATGTATTTTCTTTGGTCAGTCATGTGATTGAACTGCTGTATCTATTTCTGAGTCTTGTTATGATGTTGGGATCTGGCTGTGCCACCGTGAACTATCTAAAGCATCACATGGAGAACATGAAGTCAAGCATGAAGTCTTCTCTGGAGAGTCAGCTGAGGGTGACCACCACGGGCATCGTGCAGGCTGTTTTCTACTTCCTGTGCGCCGCGTATATCTGCATCAGCATGTTGCACAATGACATCTTCAAAAGCAACTTTGACGAGAACGACTACATCTTCTTCTCCATTACGTCAGTCTATTCTCTTGGAACTTGTATCAATCTCGGCGTTGGTCAGTCTCTGTTTAGGCGGAAGACTGTTGACCTGTGGCACAAGGTCTCAAAGATGGTTCAGTGAAGGAGACAAATACAAGTCATTGTGTCTGGTTGAGAACCATGGTTCATTTTACAAAAGAGAAGATCCATAGATGAGTGACTATTTCTGTTGAATAGATGAACCACGCTCTGTATATCCACCTGAAAGATAACTAAACTGGACACTTTATGTGTGAACACCTCTAAGTGTACTTTTTACCTTTTAAAAAGAAGTCTGCACACCAGATAATGGTCCTCAGTGTTCTTTAATAGTCACCACGAAACACTGAGGAGCATTATCTGGTGTGCGGACTTCCTGTTCTTTTTAACTTTTGCTCATCTGTCCAGCACCCAGTGTTTTATCTTTTTGGATGTGCGTGCGGTACTCTTTTTGCATATTTTTTACCTTTTGCCAGAATAATTGCTGTGGTCAATTATGATAAGATTGTTGTATAAAACAAATGCTTAAATAAGTCATATACAGTAAGTGTGGACCTGAATAAATCTGTGCACCCACAATGTCTCACTGTTAGTTTGCTTTAAACTTTTATCACAGTTTGCTACTCTTTCTGTATTCAGCACCTTTAACAACTCATGGTCTTATGTTTGTTCTCGGTTCTTAGAATTGTGGGCATTTTTCTGCTCCTTGTTTTTGGCATTCATGTAATCTTACGTAATATCATGCAATCATCTAGGCTGGGTAAACCCTGCCTGATCTGCTGGCAATTTGGATTTCGCCCTGCAGCTCAGGCTGGAAACCTGCACATTTATCTCTCCTGCTTCCTGTCCACGTTTGCTGGAACCAATCACAAACTCGCTTATCCACCAGGCGTACCCTGATCGTTGGTCTGATTGGTTGAAGGACATTCCAAAAGCGTAGTCATTTGAACTATGCCCATTGATCACGCCTCGAGCAGTAAAAATAAAGCGCTGACTCCCCAGATTAATGTTCAATTTTAAATGATTGAGTTTAGTATGGTGATAGCCAGACTAGCAACTATCTATAATACTGGTTGATCTGCAGTAATGTATCTTACCTAGGGACACCATTTCACATATTTTTTGCATTGTCCTCTTCACCTAATCTGGATTAACAGATCAAGAGTGGCCATAGACTACAAATCAAGTTATTCTAATGTCAACATGAGACATTATAAATAGACTATCTTTAATGAGGAAGACATCAAGAGCTTCAGGGATATATAAATAAAAACAAATCATGAGGACAGCATGGAAAATGCTTTATTTCAGAGTTTGTGTTTACATTCAGAATTATGCAAGTTGTGTCTGAAAGCAAGAATTTAAAACAAAACCCTGCCTGAATTAAAGGTGACTGATATTTAGCAGACACTTATATCCAAAGTGTCAGGCTTGCAATGGCAGAAATCCAACCCAGGTCAGCCGACTGTCAGTCGGTAACATTATGGCTGCTCCACCATACCCACAGAACTAAAGAAAGGTTTAAAAAATCTGCCTGAAGTTATATGAAGATAGATATACATATGAATGTATATTGAAAAACCACGCCTGAGTTCTGACACAATGCCTGAGAACGTTAAGCGCCGTTTTTAATTAGTAGTGCAAATTATTTGGTTGATTAAAATGACCTCAGACCTAAGACCTCAGAGTTGGCTGTGGGGTCTCTGGAGGAAGTCCCTCCATTTGTGGAGAGGAGGGCTGCCATTTGCCACCAGCCTGCAGAGCAGCGAGCTGGGTTGCAGGTGAGGCACGTCTGGGTGAGCCTGCTGGTAGTGCCCCAGCCTCTCCAGCACTTTGGGCAGCCCCACCATGTCGGCGTAGAACATGGGCCCGCCTCTGTGCCGCGGCCAGCCATACCCGAACACATAGATCATGTCGATGTCCTCAGGCCCCGCAGCCATGCCGTCCTCCAGGACGCGGAAGCCTTCGTTGATGAGGGCGAAAAGACAGCGCTCCAACACCTCCTGCCCGCCGATCTGGCGAGGCCTGATGCCGTGCCGGAGGCGGTAGTCCTCCAGGAGCTTGTGGATGTCTGGGTCTGGCGTGGCGACTCGGCCCCCGGGCTTGTCGTACAGGTACCACCCTCGGCCGCTCTTCTGCCCCAGGCGGCCCTGCTCGCACACCAGGTCGGGCAGAGGGCTGTACCGGCGACCCTGCCGTCTCCGCGAGGGAACTTTCGGGTCGACGTTCGGCCCGGTCAGCCCGGCCTCCTTCCGAATCCTCCAGCCGACGTCCAGCCCGGACAGGTCGGACACTTTGAAAACCCCCATGGGAAAGCCGAACTCCTCCAGGGTCCCGTCCACCAGCTCGGGCGTGGCCCCTTCCTCCAGCAGGAAGTTGGCCTGGTCCAGATAGGGCATCAGCATGCGGTTGCCCACAAAGCCAGAGCAGTTGCCCACCACGACGCTGACCTTCCCGAGCCTCTTGCCCAGATGCATGGCAGTGGCCACGACCTCGGGGGACGAGCGGCTTCCGCGGACGACCTCGAGGAGCTTCATCACGTGCGCCGGGGCAAAGAAGTGCATGCCCACCACCAGCTCCGGCCTCTTCGTCACACCGGCCAGCTCGTCCACGTCCAAGCCAGAGGTGTTGGTGCAGAGGATGGCGTCGGGTTTGCACGCGGACGACAGCCTCTTGAAAACGTCCTTTTTGAGGGCCATGTCTTCGAACACGGCCTCGATGATCAGGTCGGTGCTCTTCAGCTCGCCCAAGTCTGTCGTGTAGTGGAGAAGGTCGAGGCGCGGGACGGCGTGCCTTTTCTGAGCGTCGTGCTTGAGCATTGCCGACACCATTTGTTTCCCCGTCTCCAACTGCTTCTTGTTGGTCTCCACCGCTACCACGGAGAGCCCCGCCTTCACTAGCGCCACAGCGATGCCCTGTCCCATGGTACCAAGGCCTGTTTAGACACAGAAGGACATGAAAAAGAGGTGCAAACGCACACCAAAAATTGAGGTGCAGGCAACTGATATAAATGTAATATGGAGAGAGAGATGCCGCACACTCCGAGTTTAGACAGACCAGAGCCATAGAGAGTAGTTTTATCTACCACTCTGAGACAGACTATTTATTAAATGCGGTAACGTTTCAGCCTACGGCCTTCTTCAGATCCGATCTGATCAGATCTTCAGATCTTCAGATCTGAAGAAGGCCGTAGGCCGAAACATTACCGCATTTAATAAATAGTCTGTCTAAACTCGGAGTGTGCGGCATCTCTCTCTCCATATAGACACAGAAGGACTCCTCAGTGGCTGACAACAGCGGGGTGAATCCCAGAGAAGTGTTCACAAGTATATACAAAATCTATAGTACATATATAAAGATACAAGTATACAAGGCTGTTTATTTGTCATATGCATGTGATTACTAATGTAAAAAATGCTTAGAAATTGTTAGTTCCTTCGCCTATTGTGCATATGGGGTGGGGGGGGGGGTGTACGGAGGAGCAGGAGAAGTGCAAAAAGCATTAAAGTGCATGGAGGGGGGGGGGGGGGTAAGAGGTAACAGGGGGTAAGGGGGTACATATATGGTATATACAGTACATGTAATGGCAGAGACTATCACAAATCTATTTCATAATCACTGACCACAAAGCATCTCTCACCAATGACGGCTGCCTTGGTCACAGGCCTTGGCTTGCTGTTGCCACTGTGTGCCCCGCTGGGAAGACTCCATTTCCCAACAGCCCTCTGGGAAAAGAAGCAATACTGCAGGGCACGGGCCTGACTGGAACGGAACAAGAAGGCCATCAGCTCCTGCTCCTTCTGCATGCCAGCCTGGTAGGGTAACTTGACAGCCGCCGTCACAGCCTGGACGCAGGCGATGGGTGCTATGGCGCCCCTCGCTCGCTGTTTCACTCTGGCCATGGCCTCGTCCAGGATGGCATCAACATCTGGAGGGCACGGAGTCGACTGTGTGCTCAGCTTGCGGGGCAACAGGGGCTGATCTGCAACACAAATTTAGATTATGGTGACTAAAGGTCCGTTCACATCAACAACGATAACTATAACTATAACTATACATAAATATTGTCGTGTATGAGTTACGACCTTCACACATAAACCATAACGACATGAAGAAAGTGATTTTGGTGATTTTGATAAAAAGCTAACAATCAGTCCGAATCAATCACATCTTAGACATCACATTCATGAAATCAAGGAGAGACCTTGCTTGTCATTGGTAAGTGTGTCATAGTTATCATTTTATCGTTACCGTTTTATAGTTATGATTATAATTATTGTCCTTGGTGTGAGAGGCCCTTATAAAGATGTAAACAGACACACTGATGTAAGTAAACAATAAAAGGCTGGTAACACTGACCCAGTGATTTCTCATGACTGCTTAATCATAGATCTAATGCTGATGGCAGACCCTAGGTAACCTCGTACCTACAACTTGCTGAGCAAACTGTATAGCCAGATCCAGAGCACTTTGGTCAGTCACTTTGTCCACAATACCGAGTTTCAACGCCTCTTGAGCAGTCACGTGACGCCCTGTGAAGATGAAAAGAGAGGATGTGTCATAAACATATACAGTGAGGAGCACATGTATTTGATACCATGCTAAAACAGGAATATAAAATCATCATTTGACAATTGATCTTAATGCCTTAATTAAAAAAATGAGTAAAAATCAAACCGCCAAGGACACCAATTTTCTTTGTGATTGAAGAATGTATCGTACATAGATAAATGTTTTCGTAAAATGCTAGGGGAAGGAAGTATTTGACCCCCTATGTAACCCTATGGGAATTTAACACATAGGGTTAACATAGGGGCAGGCAGATTTTTATTTTTAAAGGCCAGCTATTTCATGGATCTAGGATATTATGCATCCCGATAAATTTCCCTTGGCCTTTGGAATTAAAATAGCCCCACATCATCACATACCCTTGACCATAGCTAGAGATTGACATGGTGCTTTTTCCAGTAGGCCTATTAGGCTGTTTGATTTGCATTGAGCTCAATGAGCATCAAACAGGCTAATAGGCCTACTGGAAAAAGCACCATGCCAATCTCTAGCTATGGTGAAAGGTATGTAATGATGTGGGGCTATTTTAATTCCAACTGCCAAGGGAACTTTATCAGGATGCATAATATCCTGAATCCATGAAATAGCTGGCCTTAAAAAATAAAAATCTGCCTGCCCCTATGTTAACCCTATGTGTTAAATTCCCATAGGGTTACATTGGGGGTCAAATACTTCCTTCCCCCTAGCATTTAGGAGGAACATTTATTTATTTACGAAACATTCTTCAATCACAAAGAAAATTGGGGAGCTTAGTGGTTTTATTTTTACTCAATTTTTGAATTAAGACATTAAGATCAATTGTGAAATGATGATTTTATATTCCTCTTTTTAGGCAACTTTAGCATGGTATCAAATACATTTTCTCCTCACTGTATCAGCATAATTTGCCAACAAGCATGTGTTTACTAGGCTGGGTGAACCCTGCCTGACCTGCCGGCAAATTTGAATTTCGCCCAGCAGCTCAGGCTGGAAACCTGCACATCAATCTCCCCTGCTTCCTGTCCACAACCTTTGGGTCCAATCACAACCTAGTTTATCCAAAAGACGCACCGGACCCTTGGTCTGATTGGTTGAAGGACTATCCAAGCGTAGTCATTTGAACAATGCCCATTGATCACGCCTCTTGTGCTGTAGAAATAAAGCGCATACTCCCCATACTAATGTTCAATCTTAAATGATTGATCTTAGTATGGTGATAGCCAGACTAGAATGTGCTATGACTAAGCTCCTTAAGACTGCTGGGATTATGAGTTTATAATGAGCTGAGGCCAATACTGCCATTTTAACTTTGATCCTCCCAAACCAATCTACACCACAAAATATATCAATATGAGCCAATATCAGAAACATGCCTCCTCTAAAATGTTTCATAACATAATACATACCTGTCATTCTCTCATACGATCAACAACTGCACTTCATGCCCTGTGATTACAGCGCCCTCTTCTGGTCATATAGCTTCCTCTCTGAGAGACAACTGTTGCTGGCAGCTGCTATTTCACAAAAAGCTGTAGCCCACTCTCCCCTACTCTGTGAATTTCTACCCAATGGGCCTCATGCACGAAAGATTTGGTTATTTGCCTCATGCACGCAGAGGTTATTTGTTCCCGGTGGAGCCAGGAGTGTTTGAACCTGCTGGGCAAGAGGCTAACCTGGTGAGTCTAGACACTGTGAGTGGGGTGAGTTGTACCAGGGAGCTAACCCGGTGAGTCTAGACACTGTGAGTGGGGTGAGTTGTACCAGGGAGCTAACCCGGTGAGTCTACCCTAGACACTGTGAGTGGGGTGAGTTGTACCAGGGAGCTAACCCGGTGAGTGGGGTGTGTTCAGTACCCGTGGTGATGAGCTCGAGGGCAGGAGTTAACCCGATGAGTCTAGGCAGACGCTGTGAGCCCCCAGCAGCAGGGAGAAGACCCAGGGTGACTTCAGGCAGTCCCACACGTGCCTGCGTCAAAACAAGCATACATCACACGTGCATGTTTCTCCCAGATGCATGTGCAGTTAGACACATAAACATAAGCCCATTAAGATAGCCTCTCTTCTAGTTCATCCCAAAGGTGCTTGAAAGAAGCATTAAAGAAACCTGTTCTCTGTGGGCCAGTCAAATTCATCCAAACCAAACTCGCAAAACAATGTTTGAGATGAACTAGAAGAGATCTTGGGAGCCAGGTATTCTCATCCAACATGATGAATGGACAAACTTTCCTGCAGACCCTGCAAAATCATGCGGAAAGCCTTCCTCAATGAGTGGAAGCTGTTTTAGTTGCTAAGGGGAGAGCAATTACATAATAATGTCTGATGGATTTAGAATGGGATGTCATTGCCGATTCTGTGGATGAAATGGCAGGTGCCCCAACTATTTTGTCTATAGTGTAGGATTAAATTACCAGCAATTAATACTGAGGTATCAATCAACAACAGATGCACTAGCACTTTACAGATGACATATTCTGTAAATTGATCATAATATCAAAAAAGGCTAAAACGGTAATGAGTAGCTATATCGGACATTGCACCTGACCAATGTGCTGCGGAAGACTGACCTTTGAATGAGCAATGCGGTAGTGGCAGCCAAGGGCCAGCTCCAGACCGCCACCAAATGCCACTCCTTCAATTGCTGCAACCACAGGCTTGTCTCCTTCCTCAATGGCAGCAATCATGGGCACCAAAGGAGGGCCTGACATCGGCTTGGCAAATTCACGGATGTCTGCCCCTGATGTACAGTGGTGGTGGTGGGGATGGGCATGGGGGTCATATTTGTACAATTAATCTTTACCTGTACATATCTGTGTTCACCAGTTCACTGTTGATGTTTACAAGTAGTATATACTTTACCGCCACAGAAAACGCCATTTTCTCCACATATGACCACTGATTTCACCTTGGGGTCACGAAGGGCTCTTGTCACTGTCTCTGTGATGCCAAGGCGTACAGCAGCACTAGCAAATAAGCAGTTGTGAATATCAGTTCCATCCAGACCTAGATTCATTTTCATTTTACATTCATCTGATTGTTTGTAAGTCTAAATGTTTAAAGTCACTTAGCCTTTAGGCACTCTCTCTAGCTCTCTCTCTCTCTCTCTCTCACTCTCACTCTCTCACACACACACACACACACACACACAGATAAGAAATCAAGCATGAGTTTACTGCACAACTGACATTCACTGTCATCAGCAGCACGACAAGGCAAGGTAAAGTCAACACGTTGTACTGTATCAAACATAAAATTCAGCACAGCCATAAAACCCCAATGCTGTCTATTACAGAGCCTGAACTTTTACCTGTTACAATGTTGCTACATTGTATCCACTAACCTCGACATTCGAAATAGGTCAAAGGTAGCTTAACTTTATTTACTACAGCGGAGTATCTTAAGTTAGGAGTTAAACGACGAAAACTTACCTAAGTGCATTTACGGGTGGATTCGTCAATGTAATCAATGCAACAGATCCCTGTACCTGTGCATAACGAGCCATTATGCCTCAACACGAAACGCCTCGGGGAGAGATCTAAATATTGCAACTTGAAAACCGCACTTTGGAATCTCAAAATCTTGTTTGTGGGTGGTCCGCTAACAGCAACTTCCTGGTAGATACGAAGTAGATTTACAAATCATCTTATGCAAACTTTTTGCACAAGCTATCTTTTTATATATCAGCCCACTCGGTCGCTCGCAGTAGAGAGGTGCTAACTTGTAGGATAGTTAATAAGTTCTTCATTTCAGCCTATTTATGGACATTTATGACATGTACTAAGTCGCCTGATTATCGTGCTGTCCTCTCTACTCATGTACTAAATGTCAACATAATCGCTTGTTGGCGGTATAAAGTTTTGCAACTTTGATAGCAGCCACCATTCTTACGTTCTAAAGGAAACGTGACTCTTTAGTTTGGTGTGTCACGTGACTCCCGCTCTAGTATTCTGCTTGACATACTGTTCTTGCTCCATCCCCTGTTGCTGCTGGTTCAACAGTATGCGGTCTGTCTTAGGTTTAATTTTGGTAATTATTGGGGCGACTTTTTACCTATATTTGCTCTCTACCTACCTACCCCCAATTCGCCGACAGGTTCGACTACAAAATGAAGACGCGGAGCAATCTCAGAATGAAGGAGAGAATCAGGAAATCTTCAAAACAGTGGAATACAGGTCTGCCACAATGCCACCAGTGTCAGCTAACCTGCTAAATTAGCATTGCAGGCTAGGCAACGTTTGCTAACTGTTCAGTCATTTCTACAACGTTATCTGCTTAATATTTTTTAATGTATTCAAGTATTGATTATATGTTTTGTTTGGGTATGGGTTTCAGTGTATTTCGTATAATAGATTATCAGCATAATATGGAATTATTAGCCGGTTGTCGTCGCTAGGTGAGGAATTGATATTCTTGCTATGCATTCTTGTTTAGTAAGTTAGTGTATGAGACGAGTCATTCCACAAGATATGGAATCTAACCAAACCAGAAAGATGCTATCTGATTGCTGCTGTTTTTACCTTTTAACCAAATGATTTAGGTATTTAGCTCAGTTCCTCGTTTGATGTACCTGTTGTAAAAGATGTATGAATGAATATTGTATGAAATTAACTGAGACAACTATCTTTCTCGCATACCTAAAGGTTGAAATTCCCGTCGGACCTGGAGGAGCTCAAGGAGTTGGCTGAACTCCTTCAGTTCTACAGGACGGAGCACACATCTTACGTGCTGCTCCTTTTCTGCAGTGCATACCTCTACAAGCAGTCATTTGCTATCCCTGGCTCCTCATTTCTGGTAAGAGCTTTATGTCCATGCAACATACACCATTACACACATAGTGACCTAGTATGGCCTTTCATTTGTTCACTCAGCTGCCACAACTTAGAGAGGACTGCGAGAAGAGAACACTGATGAGATTTGACAGGTGATCTGTTGTCTGTTGTTTACACACACACATACTCAGTCTCACCCTCTCCTGTTTCTCTCAGAACATCCTGGCCGGAGCTTTGTTCGGGCCATGGCAAGGGCTGCCGCTGACCTGTGTCCTCACCACGGTGGGGGCCACATTCTGTTACCTCCTTTCTCAAGCCTTTGGCAAGCGGCACATCATAAGACTCTTTCCAGACAAAGTAACCATGCTTCAGAAAAAGGTGTGTAGCTCAACAACTTGCAAAATTATTAGTTGTGTTCTTGTGTTGTTTAGTGTTGTGCTCTTTCTCTGGATATTATTCCCCAGAGAAATATGTTTACATTTATGTTTGACCATAACTGTAGTTGTGCAAAATAACTTAGCCTTAGGTTGTAGCAAGTGAGTTACTTATTGAGTGACCAAGGCTGCTATGTCTTGGTAACAGTAAGGAGCATACAGTATTAAATGAGCATAGCAAAATGGTCATTGTCACTAATAACCAAAGGGGAACATCGATTTAATCTTTTAATCAAAAACATTTTTTGGTCTGTTTTTTTTATATATTTTTTTCCTAATTGCGTTTTGTGTTTGTGTCCACCAGGTGGTAGTAGTAGCTTAGCTGACACGATTGATTATTTCCTTCTGAATCTACCGTCTGCTTTGTAGGTGGAGGACAATAGGAACAGCTTGTTGTTCTTTTTGCTTTTCCTTCGATTTTTCCCCATGAGTCCAAATTGGTTCTTGAACATGACGGCACCGGTTCTCAACATCCCTGTCACGTTATTTGCTCTCTCCATCTTCATAGGTAAGCACATAGTACAGTGTTACAGTACAATATGTGAAGTAGTATATAGAGTTGCTGTTTATTCCAAACATACATGGCCATCTTAAGATATTGTGTGTGTGTGTGTGTGTGTGTGTGTGTGTGTGTGTGTGTGTGTGTGTGTGTGTGTGTGTGTGTGTGTGTGTGTGTGTGTGTGTGTGTGTGTGTGTGTGTTGAATCACAAGTGTGAATCTCACTTGTCTTCTTGTGTGTTGAATCACAACAAGTGTGAATCTCACACGCATTTCCGTTGACTCTTCCGTCCCCTGTTCCCCCGCAGGATTGATGCCGTACAATTTCATCTGCGTCCAGACGGGCTCCATGCTGTCTGAGCTGACCTCGCTGGACGACCTGTTCACCTGGGGCACGGTGCTGCAGCTGCTGGCTATTGCCTGCGTGGCCCTCCTCCCCGGGGCTCTGATCCGCCACTACAGCCAGAGCCGCCTCAAGCTGGACGGCGTGGAGCAGAACGGCGTCAGCCACGAGCGCAAGGACAGATAAAAACAACGTCCCCCCAGTGATGACCATCATCACTACGACGACGACCAACGCCAGCACCAGCACCAGCACTGGACTGCCACACACACAGTGTTTTTTTTAAACGTTTTTATATGAGGGAAAGACTGAAAGTGAACGGAAAGTGTTCACTTCGGGGTCTGTGGCTTAACGTATGTTTGAGTCTGGCGAGGGTCAACCGCTGGGCGCCAGTGGTGAAAATGAGAATATGCTCTAACACACTGCAGATGTCCACAGTGTGGATTAATGAACCTGTGCCTCCATAGGAGCTTTGGCCATAAATGTGATCTACCCAGATTTGACAGAAAATGTTGTATTTCAGTGTGTAATGGGTCGTTCACACCAGGAACGATGACTATGAAGATAACCGTAGCGATCCGAGTGTCCACACAGGCCAATGATAAGGGAAGTCTTTTGTTAATGAATGTTATGTCTAAAATTTGACAGATTTGATGTTAGCTTTTTATCCTTCTTAAAGTAACTCTGAAAATGATCCCCAATGATATGGTTCTTCATGTTGTTATTATAATTTATGTGTGGAGTGGAAGTGTAAATCATATTAGCTAGAGCAATAGTTATCATTCTTGGTGTGAATGACCGTTAAGACTGGCAGAACATTGAAGGTGACTGTTTGAATTTCGATAATCTAAATGACAATCATTTGATGTAGGCTTTGTGAATCTGTTCCGTGACAAGTGACTAAAGCACTCTTATTTAAATCACAGGCCTTGATGTCTGACCGAACCAGTTTCCTTAAAACTTTTGTTTTTACCTGAGAGTCAAGTATCAAGACACTTGCTGAATTTTTAATGAACTAGCCATTGTAATAGGAAACCCACACCTGAAGGTGGAATTGAGGTCCAGGTTTGCGTGAATTACTTGACATTGGTTCTCCCATGGCTGATAGAGAGGGTATGAATGCAAAATACATACTGCACCCAACATACTTGTTGGTTGTTCAATTGCAAATAGAAAGAACGAAAATGTATGTATTTTGTATGCTATAATGTATGCTGAAGGGATTGCTTTTTAGTTGGATCCAAAGCAGTTGGTATTAGTCTTTGGGGTCTTTGTATTAAACTGCCATTGATAATATATGTTCAGATATGTAAGTGCCTCCTGGATCTAATTTGTGATGTGTTTATTATATAAAAAAAAGGGATCTACCTCCAAATTAAAATGTAATATGTCCTCTTGTAATATGATACATTTGTATTTTGGGTTTGTGGGTGATTTTTGACTCCGTGTGTAACTACTTCATGATGCATATGTGGTCTCTGGATCCATTTAGCAGTGTTCTTTTGTGTGTGTGTGTGTTCATCTAACACACAAGAACATAAAGCAAATGTGCTTTTTGTTTGTCTTGTTTTAGAAGTTGTGTTCTTCAAAGGTCCTTCAGTGGTTAGACCTATATGATGTCATATTATATCACAAATTATGTTGCACACAGCCTATGTAAAGGATGGAGTATCATGTGTCAGTATACTGATTACTGTTTGTAATATAGTTACAAATATCATTTAATTTAATAATATTTTGTAACTGAGTCTTTTCTGGTTCTTTAGTTAGAAATGAGGGATAGCCACAAATAGTTTCATGAGAATTACTCAATTCCAAATCAAAGGCACGAGGACACACTGTTTTTACATTTTTTAGAAAGACCTTTTTATTGCTCAGATCCATGTTGATCAGCAGTACAGTTCACCTACTATTCAAAACAACAGCATGGCTGTTAGCAAAAAAAGAGAGATCATGAGTCAGCTCTCATCACAACACCCTAGTTACCCCCTACCATGGTTAAAACCGGGATCATCATGTGTGTTTGTTTGTGTATGTCTGCAGGGGAGAAGGGGGTGTTCAGTGGCAGTGCAGTGGGCTGAGAAACCAACCCATATCGCTTCAAAAGAACAGGGGACGACTCAAGGTGGTTAAAGTCGCTGTTCGGGAATGGATCCCTCCTTTTAAACTAGGGTGTAGAAAAAGGTTCAAACCGGTGAAGCACTTACATCCTATAGCGAATGATTCGGGTCTTCTCAAGCAGAGCCTAGTGAATGCGTCATGACTGATCATGCAAATGTCTCCTGCGGAATCTCGTACAAGGATGACGAAAGGACCCCAGATAAAAGAGCAGGGGGGGAAATGGCCTTGCAAGTGCCGCTATATAGTGACAAGAGATTGTGAATGAGTGTGAGCTATCCTAATTGCCCCATGCTGTATACTTAAGTGATGGTGGCATAAGCATCATGCCTGCTTCGTCTCATACACTGCAGTTGAGAGGATGAAACAGCATGGTGTCTTTCCCATTTGCCACTTTTGCATGTAGGCTAAACACTATCACCCCACACTGAACGTCTCATACACTGCAGTTGAGAGGATGAAACAGCATTGAGTGTCTTTCCCATTTGCCACTTTTGCATGTAGGCTAAACACTATCACCCCACACTGAATACCACCTGGTAGTCTAGATAAGAACAAACATTTTGAGCAAAGAAAACCCAGCTACATTTCAGAGCTACATTACACTGATTGACAAGACAGCTGGTTCACCACAATAGAAGACACACTGTTATGAAGACATCGGTGAATGTGGCGGCTGGTGGGTGATACAACTCTTGTATAATGCCTTGCTCTGGCTTAGATGGGAGATCTGTTAATATCTAACATACATTACAAAAAATTAAAAATCATCCATTTCTGAGAAAAAGGTTAAGAATCACTGTAGAAAGATTTGATTAAAATGCTTTGTTGTTGACTACATGTTGTGTCTGTGACTACCACATTACTCCTGAAGCAATACTGTTGACAGCTTTCAAACACCTGAACGATTCAACTCTACCACCATCACTGCAATGCAACCTGGCCTCGGTCTCTATAAGAAAAAGACCTGAGACCGAAGGGATACCTGTCAGTATAGAAGAAAAAGCCATGAAAATCATACCTAGGAAAATACTTGGATGGCGGGATAAGCTGTTACATAGAACTAATCTAGATGGTGTTGGGTGTTTACATCAGTTGGGTGATAACAAAGGAGATTTAGGGTTTGGAACTTCCCAGAAATACACTTGGGACATACAGCAGCATTGTATATTTTTCACAGAATTCACAGATCTGACAACAGCTTGTTTTAAATCAAAATGACTCCTTTAACCTGCAAGTGACATGCAAAAGTGAGTTAAATTAAGGTTCACCTTAATTAGTCAACAAGAGCAAACTCTTGCATCACTGATAGCTATATAATTGTTTTGGTTGTAGATACAACTTTCATTGTTTTAAAATCATATCTCAAGGGACATGTGCATTGAGCTTCTTCTGCGTTCACACATAATAAACACCTTACATCACAGACCAGGTGTGCTAATTGAAAAAAAAAAACACAGTGAAACAACATGACCCACCGGTCACATGTTTTACTCGTTTTACAGTAAACGCACACAACATTGAGTTTGTCTCCTCTGCACTCGGTCTTTTTATTGACCTATCCCCTTTCCCCTCCCTTTGAGAATGTTACTTCCATCAAGGTCTAAAATGTCAGCCGTAAGGAATTGGCGAGGTCATTCACACATGCACAGTATAAAGGTGAGGAGAATGAGTCTGACAGCGAGTCGTCCAGGGAGGGACACCTCAGAGGAGGTACGTCACACACACCTGGCCAAACCTCTCCTTCACAGAGCATGGGTGTGCACGGGTGGTTACAGAGATAATACACACACAAACGAATGAACCAACCAGTACAAACAAACAAAAAAAATGAAATTTTGTGAGTCTATAGTACATGTTTACAGATATACAGTTTGCTCTTCATCCAGACAAAGTGACACCCCAAGAGACAAGCGTGGTTCATCATACATGACAACTGAGTGTTACACATTGTTCAAGATAGTATCAGTGTGTTTCTTTTTTGTTTGTTTTTGGCTAATTTAGGTCCTACTTATCAAGTACACACATTCTTTTTTAAAAGTTTAACTTGGTGATTAGGTCAGTATTGAGGGAAAAATATGTATCTAAAACCGGTAGAACGTTTGTCAACTGGTCTGAAACAATATTGACAGTTATCCGTAAGACAATTTATTATTATCTTTTTTAAAAATGTCTGCTATTTGTATAACTTTTGCTTGTTTTCGCCTTTGACAATGACATCAGAACACAGCTTCCATATTCAGAACCACTCTGGGCTGGTAAGGACCCCTGCAATCCCATTAATCCTATGCTACAGAGGTTGATTTAGAAAATAAAAAAAACAATCATAATAACAAAATTGAAAAACAAAAACATAACTTATCATCTTGTGTTGCTTCACCAGAGACAGAGTGAGTGTCCACTAAGACAGGGGTGCACTGTGTGTTCAAAAAACCTTCAAGACCCGTCCGTCCATCTCCAGTCAACTGGACATAAAAGTGTCAACTCTCAAATTGCAAATCTTTTTTTCGTTTTATTTTTAAAAAATAAAAAAAAAAAGAAATTTAAAAAACTAGTTTTACAAGGCATACAAAATATTTTTCGTGAGGGAGAAGGTTTGGGGGAGTTTAAAAAGGGGGGAATGAAAGATTGGACTGAGGTACCCTGAAGCCTGAGGTAGATCATAAAAACTGACATGCGCACTGTTCACATCCTGATCAAAGTAATGCGGTGATTCATGTGTTTTTTTTTTTTTTCTCCCCATTAGCGTTAAATTATTACAGAGTCTCCATGGCGACATAGTGGGTGTTCATTTTCAATTGGGGTGGGAATTTAGTTTTACTATTGCTTTCTTTACAATAGTTTTGCATTCCCTTGCAACGTTTTTGCGTTCCCTCACAATAACTTTTGCATTCCCTCGCAATAGTTTTGGGTCCCCTCGCAACAGTTAAGCATTCCCTTGGAATGGGAAATGCAAAACTACTGCAAGGCAATGCAGAAAATATTATGAGGGAATGCAAACATAAGAGCTAAAAAAAATGAATTCCCATCTCATAAAAAATGCCCCACCATGGCCCTTCGAGGGCCCTGTAAAATATACTGTCATTATTCATAGTCATATTTTTGAAAATTCTTCTTTTAGTTTCTCAAGAAAATAAAACACTTCCCTTCAAAGCAATATGGCAGTGTCCCACCGAATCAGTAATAGTTATCGTCACAAAATAGAAAAAAAAATAGATTCATAAATATCTTCTCTTTCTCTTTATATATATAATATAAACACACACACACACACACACACACACACACACACACACACACACACGCACGCACGCACGCACGCACACACACCGATGGAGGAAGCTGTGCGTATTGGCATTAACCTTGCGTCTGGAAGATGCAGCTGGTAGCTCTCAGGTAGGGAAGGAGAGGGGAACTCATGGTGAGGTTACTGACTTGGTGACAATTAAGGCCACAAGCTTTCACTCGCACAGAAAATAAACAAAATAGAAAAAAAAGAAAAGCACAAAGGGATAAATCTGTACCTGGGTGTTCAGGAAAACGTGAAAAGAGCTGAGATTTGTTGTCCTTTTTGTGTGTTTGTTTTTTGAAGTGATTGTGAAATGATTGAAAATTGTAAAGTATCAAGATTTTTTTTTTTTTTTTTTTAAAGAAAAAAACATTCTGGCTGGCCCAACCACTGCACTAAGACACAGAGTGCAGGTGGTACATATTTACATTCACATCTGTCAAGCCACTTAGAGAAGCTCCCTGACTAAGAGGTTTAAAGCCAAACGCTATTGTGTGTGTATGTGTGTGTGTGTGTGTGTGTGTGTGTGTGTGTGTGTGTGTGTGTGTGTGTCTGTCTATGCATGTGTGTGTGTGTGTGTGTGCGTGTGCGTGAGGGTTGGTGTGTATGTGTACCACAGGTCATACTAACTCTCTCCACCAAATGTCCAAAACCCCTTCGTCACACGCATGCGCTCATCCCATCCTTCCCAAAACACCCGCCCGCCCACCCCCACCCCACCCAGCCGCCCTTCCCTCTGTCACACGCGTCTGCACGCCATTTCTTACTGCTGCTCAGGGTATGACAAAACGCACGGGGACAGACGAACTCCACGCTTGGTTTGAGATTCTGTCTCCCATTTGAGGAGGCTTCAACAGACCATCCTATACGACACAAACAGTCCCGCAAAAATATCTAAATGAGCGGTCACTCTCCTCGTATGATGTGTATATGTGTATATTGATATATAGGCCTACAGTCTCACGCTCTCCGTAATGATTTCTCTCACGTCTTCATCTTCTTAACAGAGAAGAGGCAGTCAAATCAGCCGTGTAGAAGCCAAAGTCAAAAAAGGCTGCAAGGTAATATCACAGGCAATGTGGAACTTCACTGTGACGCAACAAAAGAAAGCAAAAACAACAACAACAACAACAACAAAAAACAACAACACAGACATCAGCTGATGCTGATGACGGCACCCAAGAGTGAAAAAAAAGAAAGTTAAGCAAACAGACTGAAACGTTAGCAACAACAAAACGCAACTAACCAGCGTTGGATGTGTGAACTAAGAGCAGGTTCACAGGGACATCAGATCCTCCTGTTGGCACGCACAGGCTGAATAACATGAATCTGAATGATCCACTACTGTAAGTTGTCTTTCTCTCTTCTAAGGTTGTCAATGCTTTTGCGTATCTTTGTTTCACTTTAAATATGATCTCACTTGCAAACAAATAATAGATATGAATCAAACTCTTCCCCCTAAATATGCCCCAGAGCTCCCGTCCCTCCCAAGTTTCTTTTTAAAAGATCTTTATCATCTATGAAAAAATATACTGTTATATACATACAACTATTATATGTATACACAAATATACACATCAGTCTGTATATAAGTGCTTATATACTCCATGTATAAACAAGATTAACAGTACATCTTTTCAGTATATAACAGTATATTTGTTCTAACATTTGTTAATACTGCTAAGGAAACCGACACTTGCAATCTTAGCATCAAAACCGATGGTGAAATAAAAAAAACAAATATCTCAGTCACTATTCCACACCTGTACCTAAGTCTACACCAAAACCCTCAAACACTATGCATGAATGTACATACTGTGAGTGTGAACGGAGCTTTTCTTGTCAGTCTGGTTGTTAGGCCTATGTTAGTCCAACTAAATGAGATAACCTAACACAGGAGGATGATGCTTCCTGCTTTTAAACTTGTGAACACAACAGATACCCAATTCTTTCCATACACTTTTTTTTTGTCATTTTTGTCATATTTTTTGTCAATGTTTTAGCACATGTGTGAACAGAGTGTGTCTGTATGTATGTGTGTATGTGTGTGCGTGTGAGAGTGAGTGTGTGTGCGTGAGTGTGTGGTAGTTTTTGAACAGTCAGGTCTCTCCGCATATATCCACAGCCCTCTTAGGCTGGCAGCCCACTTAGCCCCGTTAGCCTTTGGCTCACACCTTTTCCCCCATGTGAAGTTCTTTGGTTATTCTTTTGTTCCCGATGCCGCTGGTCTTCCTCTCGTCTGTCCCATTCGTTCCCCTCTGACTCTCCTCCGCCTCGCTCTCCTCCACTCTTCCCTCTCTCGCTCTCTCGTTCTCCCTCTTGCTCGTTCTCTCGCTCCAGTTGGGAGGGCTACATTCATTGGCTGGTGCCCGCTGGGGCGGCCCTGCCGGTCACTTGGCATGGCGTGGCACAGGACCCCCCTGCTGGTGCTTGTGTTCTTGCTGCTTCACCTGCTGGATGATCTCCCTGATCTTCCGCTGTGCAGTCTGCAACACACACACACACACACACACACACACACACACACACACACACACACACTTTAGTGAACTGTTCCATACTCTCCATGGAACACTCCTATTCCAACACAAAGATACAGTGTTACACCTGTCAGACAATCTATTCAAGTTTTCCCATTTTCCAGAGCTATGTCAAATGCTTCGGCTTTCTCATACTGCTATACAATATATGACACACAAAAGGTGATTGAATGTCTTGTATGTGCAATCTAGAGCTGAGTCACAAGACAAAGATATTACTTCTTATTACAGCTTCGGATCAAATTACAAATCTTGCTAAAGGTGCTATAAGCGATGCTGGGTAACGTCAATTCTGTTGATGTTCAAAACACTTCTGTTGACGTTCCCTCCCCATCCCTCCCATCCAACTGAAACTCTGATTGAATGCACATCTCGTCTGTGAATGGCTGGAGAAGTTTGTTATGTTTCATGGTCTAGGCTGCATCAGGCTTTTTTTGTTGTGGTTTTTGGAGCCTGGGCTGTCTACAGAGGCTTGTTTACAGTGTATTCCGTGGACAGGCAGCTAATATAATATAAATAATATAAATCTATGTTTTGTATAGGGCTGCGCAATTCTGGATAAAATGAGGATCACAATTTTATGAAAGGTTATGTGTTTATTGCACTTATTTACCTCCTAGCCTGCAGAAGGAAAAAAACAAAAAATCATAATAATGTCAGATATAGGATTAGTATGTCGACTTTAGACGGAAGAAAGGGAAGATGAACAGAAGAGTGCTTATAGCCTGGCTCCCTTGTCCCGCCCACCTTGGTATCGCCACTCATTTTCGTATTACTTTCAGACACTAGTCCTGGCTCCTTTCAGTGCATTAAGGAAGAAAAGCGACACTGTGCTAAGCCAAAACGGCCCGGTGCAATAAACACATTTGTATGCAAAGTGCGGCTTTTTTCGTCCTTGATGTCACTTATTTGTTGGCGAAGCACTCTAAAAAAGAAATAAGACACTGACTGAAGCCTGCTCCGACCACACAATCCTTTCAAAGCATTAACATTTCCCTCAGACATCAGGATGGCTGGCCACTTAGTGACGAGAGGGATGACACATTAGTCTCAAAATCGAAAGTGGCTGTGGTAAATGGTAGTAGCAATGCCTGCAACCACCAAAACATTGCAGTCGCAAGAATGTGTAAAATTTTACAGCACATGTAAATAAATTATTTCCTGACAGCTGATGCGGTTTATTATCAGTTAGGCGAAGCAGGAAGTAATGTTAGGAATCCTGGTGGTCCTGCCTAACCAAAGTTAACGCAAAGTTCATATCCATTATGATGCCGGGTTGGAAACATTTCCCAATGGAGAGTAACCAGAATTTCTTCACGAGGTGAAACCTCATGAGTGAATCTGGTGAAACCAGGCTAGGGTATTTGCCCTCATGGAAAACTCTACGTCCTCCTTAGCATGGGAGAATACCAACGCCAATTCCTGGAAAGACGTATCTGCAACTCGTTGCTAGACAGGGTTGTGTTGCTTTACTCTTTAAAATATCCCAAAGGTTTTCTTTTATTCTAAGTCAAGTGATGCACTTGGCCAGGGTGCAGCTTTCTTTTTTTCTTTAGAAAAACTCTTGCATAATTTCGTCATTGTGCTTTGTGTCATTATCATGACGGATCATTCATCCGCTGCCAAGCTCCTTGACTGGGAGTTCTTTTGCCAGCCAGTAATTTGGTATATTCACACACGTTCAGAGTGCCATCTATAAATATCTCTGCAACACTTTAATTTTTTTGCACTTTAATACAATAGTGCCCCGAATTACCACACTGCCTCCTACCTGCTTCACCTTTACGACTGTGCGGTAGTGTTGCTGTTGTGGTGTTTAACTTTTGTGCTGCTGTGGTGTTCACTTATGTGTTGCTGTGATGGTGTTTACTGATATGTTGTTGTGGTGTTTACTTATGTGTTGTTGTGGCGGCATTCACAGTATTTACTGATGTGTGGTTGTGGTGTTTACTTATGCATTGTTGTGATGGTGTTTACTGATGTGTTGTTGTGGCGGCATTATTCACAGTGTTTACTGATGTGTGGCTGTGGTGGTGTTTACTGATGTGTTGTGATGGTGTTTACTGATGTGTTGTGATGGTGTTATGTGTTGCTGTGGTGTTTACTTATGCATTGTTGTGATGGTGTTTACTGATGTGTGGTTGTGGTGTTTACTTATGCATTGTTGTGATGGTGTTTACTGATGTGTTGTTGTGGTGTTTACTTGTGTTGTTGTGGTGGTGTTCACAGTGTTTTACTTAAGTGTTGTTGTGGTGGTGTTTACTGATGTGTGGTTCTCCTGTGCACGCCAAACATGCTTGACCCAATCTGATCAAATTCCTCTTGGTCTCATCTCCAAGAGGAATTATCTTCTTCACCAAAGAATGGGCTCAGAAAAGCTTCTTTTCATGTTCCTCAGTGAGTTTGTTGTGCAGTTGCAGTTCTGTGTGCAACTTCATCTTTGGTGTGAACCAGGAGTGTAGTTTAGTGGTGGATAAAATAATGTGAGATTTGATATGAAATATTTACTCAACTTTTGTGGGTGTTCGTATAACAGTATGATGAAATGTAACGCAAGGTAGAAGAATGCACATGTACGACAGTGTACACAGAGATGTTCTCTAAACAAGAGTAGCGTTCACACACCTGGCTAGCGAAGAAATGACCACTGATTTTGACAAAGACCTCGTCATTTTCGTCAGGTGTTTGGTCCCGAGGCACAATGACCTCTGCGCTGGTGAGGTTCTGCAATTCATTCACCTGCGAAGAACAATGCGATACACAGACTATTAGATACTCTGAAGGGAAGTGCAAACTCATCTCCACCTGTGTCACTTCCTCCTCACACTTGTGACAGTTCTTTCAGTGATCCACACAGAACACTACTGACCACATCCTGTCAACACATCCTAATGGCAGAGGTGGAAAAAAATCCAGTTTCCGAAAGTAAAAGTCCTACCACATATCTGTGCCAACCATTCATTTAAACCAGCTGATTCTAATGTTGATGTTTATGTACTGAGTTGGTGATCGTGATGATTTCCACTGAGAAAAGCTCATTTTATTTCAAAGCATGTTTTTGATATACAACAGTAAGCCCAGGCAACATGGTGGCACCACAGTCAGTGCCACTGGCCGTTACCCCATCAGCTGTTTGTTGAGCCTCCTCACCGTTTTGCCACCTTTGCCAATGACCCTGCCAGCGGCAGAGGAGGGCACTTTGATATGCGTCTCCAGCTTGACCTCCTCTTTCGCCGTGAAGAAGTTCTCCTCCTTCAGCTTCCCAAATATCCTGCCCTGAGCCTGTTGTTGGACAAACACATGTCAAAGACTTCACTGTTGGATTCTACATTATGAGTCTTCTCAGATATTAACAGATCTAATCAGTTCATTATGGGTGCTGCATTTCAAGGATAGAAAAAACAACATATTTTCCAGATATACAGTGTAATATGCCCACAATAACTGCAGACAACAGACACAACCCTTTACAGACACAACCCTTTACACACACACACACACACACACACACACACACATCCACACACACACACACACACACACACACACACACACATAAACACACACACACACACACACACACACACACACACACACACACACACACACATAAACACACACACACACACACACACACACACACACACACACACACGCACACACACACACACGCACACACAAAGTCAAACACACTTTACGGTATGGGTAACATCAATCACATGCTGTTCAAGATCACATGGAGCTGTTGACTGCCCTAATTAACGTGTGCGTGTGATGACGGGGATGTGTTAGAAGGCCCCTCACCTTAAACTGGGCTTCCGGGGGCCCTGTGATAATCACCATCCTCTGGGTGACATCAGGGCTCTCTGCCGGCGCAATCTGGATGAGGGCAACAACAACAACAACAACAACAACAACAACAGGAAAACAGAGTGAGCCATAAAACGCCAGTCACATTTCAGCAAATTCCAAGGGCTTAAATGAGTTTGTCTCATAGGGCGAGTGCGTTCCAGTGTTTTCATGGTGCATGGGAACCCTGCCTAGTGGCCATAAAAATGGTTGGGGGGGGAGGAGGGGGGCGGGGGGTTGGGGGTGATCTTGAGGAATGCCTGGGCCGCCGGTCCAATCTGGTTGGTGAATGGCTCTCGGCGAGCGAAGGCGGCAAAAAACGTTTAAAACATCCTCGCGTGACTCAGCCTCCGGCTGGCAGCCACAGAGAGGAAGTGTTTTCACATGAGTCAAAAGGGGCCTTCGCATTCCCGTCCTCTGAGTGTCTGCCGACTCCGACACCATCCGGCGCATCAGTGCATCGCATGCGAGTGCTCCGACCACTCTCCTCTTCGCTCTCTCTCTCTCTTTCCCTCTCTCTTTCTGCTCTCTCTTTTCCCTCTGTCTCTCTCTCTCTTTCCCTCTCTCCTTTCCCTCTGTCTCTCTCTGTCCTCTCTGTCTTTCCCTCTCTCTCTCTTCTCTCTCCTCTCCGTTCTCTCTCACTCTCTCTGGGCCGCACTCTAATTGGCCAGAGCAATTATCACAGTCGTCTGGCCGAGGTCACGGTAGCCGTGTGCCAAAACAGAGACTCGGGGGCTGGACAGGGCCAACCGTGCGCACCGACAACTCGGGAGCGCGCGGAGGTAAACAGGCGGCCGATTCTTACCTTAATGGACGCTCCGGCGAACCGTGCGAGTTGCTTAATGTGCTGGCCCTTTTTGCCGATAATTGCCCCAACAGCCTGAGTTGGAATAAAGAGGTAGACCACCTCCTGTTCTGGAGCTGACTGTGGACAACAAGAGGGAGAACAGCGAGAGAGAGAGAGAGACAGAGAGAGAGAGAGAATAGAGAAAAATCAGCGTTGGAAATGTCAACCAGACTCCACTCTAACCCTGCAGCTAAGCCATCTGTCCAAAGATTAGAAAGGCTGCCTCTGCTAAGAATTAGCCATGAAAAAAAAAAAAAAAATCCAGCTAATCTACTCATCACTTCTTTTTTTGAGTCTAAAATGTATGCAAATGAGTAGCTGAATGAGCTGAAGAGTGAAGGAATACAAGTGCACAGACGTCTGACGAATCAGAGCTTTCTTTCAATGTAACATCAATACATTTTATTGTAGCAGATCGGGATGTTACAATTGAGGCTCACAAGATTATTGCTCTCTGGCTCTCTCCTTTAACTAGGGGCTCTTAAAGGTTTAATGAAGGAGTGTGGACAGCCATATAACAAAAGTGCTTGACCTTAAAAACGCAACAGAAAAGATTAACTAAAGCAAGACAATAAGGTGCGGAAAGGTATTCACAAGTGAACTACGCGACTAGTGTGGCCTCTTTCAGAGTGCTCCACACCACGGCATTTAACAAAAAAGTGCTAGCTGTCTAGCGAGAGTATCTACAGTAATGGCCTGTGTATTAGCCACACTGTTTAGCTATAAGCCGCAGAGCAGTGTTTTGTGCAAGTTAAAAGAAACAAAACCATATTAATACCATATTTAACTAACCCCCGTATTATTATCCTCAAAGCTGAAGAAATTTTGTAAAATCAATGCATAAGCCGTGGCTAATAGTTGGAAAATTAGGGTACACACATCCCTGGTGTGTGTTAGACACATGGGGGGACAGGGGACTGACCGTGTGCTGGTGGGTGATGGCACTGGCTGGAGGAACTCCATATAAGCCACTTAGATGTGACGAGGGACTCTGTGGACGCAAAAAAAAAACAAATGAGCATGAGCCAATGAGTAGTGCACAGGAAGTCATCAGTTAAAGGTAGGCTAGGGTCCAAAACAACAACAGTTCACTGACTGCAGTGACGAGGAACATAAATGAAAGACAACTGGTGTCAAACATGCACACACACCAGACATAATAGGCACACACACACACACACACCAAATCACTCCCCACGGGCCACACACACAGTGTGTATCAGTAACGGAAAGACTCTGGGATAGGGTGTGTGTGTGTGTGGGAGAGTTTTCTGGTGAGTGCTGCAGTGTGTGAGTGTGTGTAGCCTATGACTCATGCCTCGCACTGGTGGAAGGGGAATTCTGAGGAGGATCACGGCTCATCCATGAACCCCCCCCTCCCCCCTCCCGCCCCCTCCCTCCCTCCCTCCCACACAGTACCCACTCCTCACACTACAGCACAGACCCACGGCCACAAACACCCACCACACAAACACCCATCCAATCCACCCACCCACCCTGTGACCCGGCAAGGCGCCTGGCCCGCCCCAGCAGACTCACCAGGAAAGGGCTGTATCCCGCAGGAGGCACAGGGGGGACCCCTCGAGGCCCGGCAGCATGAGGCAGCATGGGAAGGCCCGTGGAAAAGATGCCCAGGGCGTTGAGGTTCAGCCCCGGGATCAAGTTGGTTTGTTGCTGACGGAGGAGGAGGAGGAGGAGGAGGAGAGAAGCGAAAAGTAAACAAAACACAACAAAGCGAAAACAAAACAAAAACAGTCAGGCGCCGGGGTGGCATCCTTGCGCATGTGTGTGTGTGTGTGTGCGTGTGTGCGCATGTGTGTGTGTGTGTGTTGTTGTTGTTGCTGTCCCTCCTCCGCCCACTCCCTCGTTCTCAGCTCATTCATCTGACCCAGTGCAGTGACTCTGTAGTGGCGCTAGGTGGCCCCACACGCACGTTCGCACACACACGCACACATGCACATACACACACAGACACACTCACACACACACACACGCGCACACACACACACACACACACACACACACACACATACACACACACACGCACGTTCGCACACACAAGCACACATTCACATACACACACAGACACACTCTCACACACACACACACACACACACACAAACACACACGTTCGCACCCAAACACACACACACAACACACACAAACACAGACACACACAAACACACACACAAACACACACACACACACACACACACACACACACACACACACAAGACACACAACCCGTGAATCCGGGTTCGTCCCGTAATACGTTTTCCCTGCGACGCGTCTCAATCACGCTTACCACACCGAGCCACCGGTGTCACTGTCACTGACCTCATCAGTGAGCCGGCCAGTATCAATAGACAGGCAGCTCTCCCTACGAAAGTAGCCCTGCAGTCCATGTGTGTGGTAGAGAGATGGGGGAATTCACACCGTCCGCTGACACAATGAAAAGGGTGAGTAATGGAGGAAGAATCTGATCAAATATCTCCTCCGCGCTAAACTGATCTTTGAGTAAACATCATTCCCGCATGACGGAGGATGGGTGGACGGCTATTCCATATTAAAAAACAAAAAAAAACAAAAATGAAAAAAAAAACCAGCGGAAAATGAATATGCTGCCTAACTGGAATCTGCTGGATGAGTCGGTTTTAAACTCTCCAGGGAGCTGTGTTGATGATATGGGAAATGGGGACATTGACGTCAGAGTATTATGTAGGTATGAGTGTGCGTGCGTGTGTATGTGTGTGTGTGTGTGTGTGTGTGTATGTGCGAACACATACATATGTGAGAAAAACAGCTAGGACGAGAGTTTGTGTGTTCATGCATATATGAGAGCGTATCTATGCGTGCGTGACAAGAAATGGTGCATGTAATGCATTGCATGGCTGTTTTCAACCCGCAATCGTCCACCTGCACAGGAACACACAACTAAGTCATGAATTATAATGAGTCTGAAAAATGGACGAGCAAGCGTGTGAAACAACCACACCTGCAGATTCCAGCGTTAACGAGAAATACTCTACAGAGAACAGCGTGGATATAATGTCTAGTGTGTTAAGAAATTGAAAACTAGCAGAGCAGTCGCCATGTTGAATTGGTGTAAACGGTTTACAATACATGTAGACATGTCTTGAATTTCCCCTTGGGGATCAATAAAGTAAGTATCTATCTATCTATCTATCTAGACAGAGAGAGTTCAAATGCTATGGAAACGTTTCCCCGCAACTTGTTTATCTCATGCGGCTTCACGTCTTATTCTTGCGGGTTGAGAAGCTTGTGCTGTGTAGAGGACAGCACGACTCTGCCCAGGCGGTGTGAGGAGGAGGAGTTGTGAGAACAGCAGCCCCCGGGAGAATCCATCCTCTCTCCTCTCTCTCTGCAGTGAGACCTGAGAACCCACCCTCCCTTTCACAGCCCCCCCCCCCCCCCCCATTGTGAGACATTGTGCATTGCCTCACGTTTATAGCAGCAATGTCGTTCTCGTAGGCTTCCCTCAGCTTTCGCATGATCTCCACCTCTGCCTTACAGCAGGCCTCCAGGCTGCCTTTTACTGTGATGGTCCGCTCAGGGTTGTAAATGGTTAAGTCTTGTAATCTACAGAGAGAGAGAGAGAGAGAGAGAGAGATGAGAGAGAGAGAGAGACGTTTTTGAGATTAAAAGTCTGTTCCTAGCACTTTCAACACATCCCACGCATCTTTGGCATAAACTCAAAGTTCTGTGGCTGAATGACACAATCAACTGTCAAAAAGGAAAGAAAGAGACAACTTTCAGAGACAAGGGGGCCACTAGCAGAGCTGAAAGTGTAATAAAGCTCTTCAAGAAAGGCTTGGCTGAAGAGAGGGACCGCCTTGTCAAAGTCGGCAGTGGCATCCTCGTAATTGGGCGACTTGTTCACTCAAAAGACCTCCACTGCCCACGCAGAGCCATTTAATTAGGCCAAATTGATGAGGACGGCCCGAATGGGCAGATTCCCCACTTCATGACAGTGCGTAGAGAGGACTGCAATGTCTGTGATCAGTGCAGGTCAAATTAGCTGACCAGCCTCAGGCCTCAGCGTATGTGGTAGAGCTAATAAGGCTGGCCACAGTCCACAGACCCCTCTGTGCTGACATGGAACTAATATTTACTGTGAGTGACTCCGGTACTCCGTGCGAACGCTGACGATAAACTCACACAAGCTGGTAAAGTGGGCGGCAGTTTATACTCTCCGAGAGAGTTTATGGCAATTACATTAAATCGTTTATTGAATCAATTTGCTTGCTCTGTCACATCGAGCATTTTAGTCAAAATGAGCAAGCAGCATTTCACAAAGGCCCACAAAACCTTAATATCGGGATAATTAGCCTCTTGCTAATTAGCACGCCTAGCTCGAGCAGGAGCTGAGGTACTTACGAGGAGATGGTAATCTTGGTCCCCGTTTCCTCCTCGATCTTCTTCAGGTTCCGGCCCTCCTTCCCAATTAGCCTGCCCACCAGGCTGTTGTGAGCCAGGATCTTCAAAGGGATCTCCTCCGTTCTGTGAGAGCCCAGAGAAGAATCGGTGATATTTACAATTACATTTATTCATATAGCAGATGCTCTTATCCAAAGTGACTTGTCAATTATATCACAAGGGCCATTGACCTAAGTGCCTTATTCAAGGGCACAACAGTGGAAGCCGAGAATTGGTTCCACAACTTTTTAGGCTACTGCGTGCTAGCGCAGAACAAGCCTTTAAACTAGGCTTCTTGCCCTTAACTGGGTTAAAAAAAAAAGATATTAAGGGGGTGGAGGATTTTTGTGCAACCTTGATGTGATTGTGATTGTGGAACGCCATGGATAGGTTGGCAATGGGCAAAAGTGCGGAGGAAGATGGTTTACCAGACGGTGCAGAACTTTTTTGTATGGATGTTGTGAAACCTTGAGTTGAAAGAATGCCCCTGATGCTCAAGTATGAATTTAAAACACCCTGTTAACAACCTTGTAAACCGGACATCTAATGCTAAGTGCTAAAGGTGGGAGTAAACATGCTACAGTATGTGTTCTCCTTCAATGTGAAGCTATACTCAAGTGAACTGGGTGACCGTTGCAGCTGAACCACTGCTACAAATCAGCGAAAGGAATTTCACATTACACCATGTTTGTCCGATTGTGTAATGAGATAGGCAACGTGTTGAACCTGCTGGGTCTTCTTCCTGAAGAGGCGACATTTTTACACATTTACAGGGGGACAGCTACACCAGGCGCGTAACTGAAGCGTTCTGTTCGCGACGCGTAAAAACACGTTTTAGAAGACTGGTCTATTTTTTTTCCCGAATGTACGCGCCACTGTCGCTTCTGGTGTAGCTACTTCCAGTGATTACAGTGATTATTAACTGCTGCAGCATACGCTTCGCGTACGGAACGCTTCAGTTACGCGCCTGGTGTAGCTCCCCTGTTACTATTACACTTTTTTTTTTTTTTTACTTTTTTTTTTCATTTGTGCACATGTGTTTGTGATTGTGCAGTTTCATGCACAGACACAGAGTGGGTGGAGGAGTGGATGGAGTGGGTGGAGTGGGTGGAGTGGGTGGAGTGGGCGGTCGGTGGTGGAGACTTACACCTTGGTGTCGTTGGCCTCCTTCTGCATGATGTCCAGGATCATGCGGCAGGCTGCTGAGCAGCCCTCGGGGGCGGAGTGGATGGTGATGGGCTTCTCCGCCGCTCCGGCGTTCTCCTTCCGGTGGATGTCCACCCTGAGAGAGAGAGAGAGAGAGAGGGAAGGGAGAGAGAGAGAGAAAGAACAAGCCCACATATCACAAATTCAATGTCAGGATGCCATCAGCAATAGAGATCAGACCTTTATTCATACACCATTTCTGTGAGAAAAGGGCCATATTGTCCCAAACTCCCTCCTCAACAGCTCCACTATAACCAGGACCTTGTTGACAACAAAAACAAAAAGCTTGAAGGGCTTCAGAATCAACATGGGTTAACGTGTTTGCTAAACGACTAGATGTTCAAGTAAATGTGAGGATGAGTCTAATGGAGCCACTTGTACACTCAATGATCTCATAAAGATATAAAAATATCAAATATACTTTAATGACTACCATCAGGTGTCTATGTAACCTGATCCATCTGAGATCAGATGGGAGTAATCAGCCCTTGTGTCGTGTCTGAGTCATATCCGTCCAAGTTGCCCATGCTGATATTTACTAACAAGTCCAAGTGTAGCACCCACCAACATAATAACGTCCCACAACAAACCACAAGCGTAATATATACAGAACTAAAAACAGACACGAGAGAGAATGTTTCTCTGCTTGCCCCCCCCGGTAAAGGTGATGAATGAGGTGAACACAATGTGGAGTCTAAGGAAAGGCTTTATATGGTCATGCTATCTCTTTAGATGGTGAGGATTTTTGACTGACATACAGATAGAATTTCACTAAATGAGTGATTTATTATATCGGTGGGAAGCTAATGTAATAACTTTTTTTTTTATCGCCCCACAAATTTCCAGCAAATCAAATAATTACTGTGTGTAGGCAACAGTGATTACGTTTGCGGGAAACTATTCTGTCTGTGGTATTACTGCATTTAAGACACGCAGATTATTTATAATGTTTGTGGTTTACTGCGTTTGTGTGAAGTTATGATGTTACACGGGTTCCGTGCATGATGAGGAGGACTGGACAACGTTGGCAAAGCCGCACATACTTGGACTGTGTCTGTTTGGTGACGTTCTTGATGGTGAGGCCCTCCTTGCCGATGATGGCGCCGACGAACTGCGTGGGCACGAGCAGGCGCAGGGGGAAGTCGTGCTGGGCCTTGTGGCGCTGCGAGGCCAGCCCGCCCGACGGCCCGGGCTGCGAGGACGACGCGTCCTGCTCGCGCGACGAGCGCCCGCCCCGACGCAGGCACGGAGACTGCTGCTGCTGCTGGGCCGGCGGGACGGCGTCCGCGTCCATGATGTAGGACACGTGGAAGGAGTAGTCCTCGAACTGGTGTCCGGTCAGCTTCTCGATCGCTCTGGAGACCCAACGGGAGACATCGGAGAGAGACGAAGATGAGGAGAAAAAGATGAAAGCGGGACTTCGCCCCCCCCGTCGGGAACTCCACACGGTGACAGACGAATGAATCCGATTAAAAACAAACAGCGATAGCAATAACAAAAATAAACAGTAGTGATTTTCTAAACCAAACAAAACTGGATTGCTCCAATTTGTTTATTTTTTTAATTAACGTGAAAAGAGAAAGTGTGGGGAAAGAGAAGAGTCAGACTTTACACAGTCGCTCAAAAGTAGGCTTACACTTTCGCTTCTTCCTTTGTTGCGTATGTGACATTCACCACAGCTGTTTCTGTGTCAGTGTTGACTGCAGGTAGAGACACAGAGGGAGAGAGAGAGAGAGAGAGAGAGAGAGAGAGAGAGAGAGAGGAGAGAGATATGGAGAGAGAGAGAAAGAAATAGAGAGAGAGAAAGAGAGCGAGAGGGAGGAAGAGAGAGGAGAGATACAGAGAGATAGAGAGAAAGAAATAGGAAGAGAGCGAGAGGGAGGAAGAGAGAGGAGAGAGAGAGAGCACATTTAAACATTGGCCTGTATGCATACACACATCTGTTGATGTGGCAAGTCCACAGCTTAACGGTCAGCCTCATGCGTTGATGTGGAGGGCCACTTTGCCGTCCTCATCCATAATGGTCATTACCGAGGCAGGGCCCGCAGGCCCACCAGACAACTCACTAGGGACAAGTGTTGTAAATTAGCGTCAGCTAAAAATGCTATGATGCATGCATCAGATGACTTTTTAAGCTTGTCTATGTTTTTGTATCTGTCCCTATCTAAATAAACCTTAATAATAATAATAACAATGACCACACCATGGACAAGAGAGCGCTCTCAGAGATCAAAGCCCAGCGTACCGCCCGGCCTACGCCGATACCGGCCTCTCCATCTCTCTCCCTCCATCTCTCCATCTCTCTCCCTCCATCTCTCTCTCTCTCTCCCTCCATCTCTCCTCCTTTTTCACTCTCTCTTTCCCTCTCTCTGTCTCTTTCTCCCTCTCTCCGTGCATCTCTCCTCCTCTCTCCCTCTCTCCATCTCTCCCTCTCTCTCTCCATCTCTCCTCCTTTCTCTCTCTCTGTCCAGCTCTCTCCCTTTCTCCCTCTCTCTGTGCATCTCTCCTCCTCTCTCCCTCTCTCCCTCCATCTCTCTCTGTGTCTGCTGCATATGGTAGGCGCTGGGCTAACGATTGAGCCCTCAGCACAGTGGCTAACATGGCGGCGCAGCGTGGGCTAAACCTGGAGAGGGCGGAGCTACTCGCCCAGCTGCCACAAGCGCTTTGAGGAATTAACTTCCATTTATGAGTGACACACAAACACACACACGCACACATAAGCACACACACACACATGCACGCACACAGAAACACACACACACACACACTCGCACATGCACACACACACACACACGCGCACACATCCACACCCACACATCCACACACGTTTAGGTATGTAAACACTCAAATACACAAGCACACACACACACACACACACACACACACACACACACACACACGGATAATGACACGCACACACACACGCACACAAACACACACACACACACACACACACACACACACACACACACACACACACACACGCACACACGCACACACACAGATGTTAGAAAAGAACCAGAGAAGCATACACACACACACACACACACACACACACACACACACACACACACACACACACACTCACACACTCACACACAAGAGACAAGAGTTAATTATGCCAGGAGCAGCCAGCTGCTAGAGAGAGAGAGACAGAGGAGGTGGAGACTGGTTATGGCCTGTCTGTTTCACAGTCAACAACAACAACAACAAGAACAACAACAGCGACCAATCCAACAAAAACAACAATAACATCAGATCAAACCTCTGAGTTTTGTCTGTTCTCAAAACACTTTTTTGTTCAGTTTTCTGGACAGTGAACAAAGGGTTTCAGTAACTTTCAGTTTTTCAATCCGTCAATGTCTATTTTACACAGAGCCTGTTGGAGTAGAAAACTGGATGAACGTCTAGAGAAGCAAAGCGATCAATCAGAGCTGACGCCTCAGATAGATGTCCTTACACACACACACACACACACACACACACACACACACACACACACACACACACACACACACAGATAAGGGGTTGACAGGGAAGCGCAGCAGATAATCTACTTTAAAATAGATAGACGACAGGTACAATCTGGAGTTTTACAAAACCAAATGTAATTCTAGATGACAGCACTGTGGACCAGTGGAACACCATCTGAATAGTGATCAATCCAAAAACTGACAAATCTATCAAGAAGTCAGAGTTCCTATAAAAAAAAAAACATGATCAACTGCCCTTGATCTACACAAAAACAAAATGAACGAAATTAAGCACAATACAGACCTTCAGATATAGACATACAGTACTTAGCGAATATCCAAATATATCCAATATCCAAATTAATCAATACAAAAGAGCCGCATCTGAAGTGTGCAAAAGCTTGAACTGTCCACAGCACCAAAGTAAGTAACCCAGCCATCCGACCCCAGAGGTGTCTTAACAGGCCCGGTGGCCATGTTTAATGGTTTGTTGTCAGCTGTCAGCTGTCACCTATCACCTGTCACAGCCACGGAGGCAGCAAGCAGTTTGCACCGAGCCCGAGTGCTGTCGCCCCACCGGACACTATGGGGCTATTAGAGTGGACCTGAACGTGAGAGAAAGGGCAATTCTGACCCAGCAGACAGACAAGGGCACAGGCAGTGGTGGTAGGTAGAGAGAGAGAGAGAACAGACATGTCATGAGGAGGAGAAAAGAGAGAGAGAGAGAGAGAGGGTGGGATGGTGTTAGAAAGGGCTGTAGTAGAAGGAGGCAGAGGGAGAGAGGACCAAGGAGGGGGTGTGTGAGAGGGAGAAAGAGAGGGAATGGGAGGAGAGAGAGGGATAGAGAAAGAGAGAGAGAGAGGCAGAGAGACA
>NC_084997.1:23409357-23411857 GCF_963854185.1 Sardina pilchardus
TGGCACAAATGTTAGTGCCATAAACTATTCCAAGGTCTTAGCACTTAGCAGTGACATGTTTTGGTGCCATGTGAAGGCATGGACACATCAAAAACAGAAGTATCTCTATCATATAATGATGCTCGAAAAAGACACTCAATAAATACTGTGTGAGTGCATGAACCAGAACAGCTGTACAGTAGCTAGCATCTGATAACAGAGAGAGAGAGAGAGAGAGAGAGAGAGAGAGAGAGAGAGAGAGAGAGAGAGAGAGAGAGAGAGAGAGAGAGAGGGCTGCTCTCTATCACCGACCCTCTTCAATACATATACATTAATGAATTGGCAAAAATATACATTAATGAATTGGCAAAAAGACTCTAGTAGCTGCAAATGTCTTCTCTTTGTGGACAATTTGCTTCTGTTGTCTCCAACAGAAAAGGGTCTATAGCAAAAAAAATATCAGGGGAGGAGATTAACTCTTGGGCTGAAAATCAGTACAACTACTAGTAATGTCAACTTGGCCGTGAATGATTTGAGAGAGAAAGCAAGAAGGGCTTTCTATGCCATCAAAATGTTTCGAACAGTTACTGAATCAGAAAAGCTGGCTGGGCTACTTCAAAAAGACTAACCCAGAGATGACAGGAGCACTCAGATTACTTTACAACTTTTTATTATGGTGCACAAAAGACTGATGTTTCGCCGCACTTCCTTTCGATGTTACTGAATCAATCTCATGATACACCCAATCATACCCTACATGCAGAGTTCTGTAAAAGTATCCTCCAAGTGCAGAGGAACACACCTACAGTAACAATGCACGCAGGGCTGAATTAGGTCATTGTCCTTTATAGTGCATAACCAAGTCCCCTCATCCAGCTAGTCCTGAGACACATGCTAATAGTACAACTAATACAACTAATAGTCAGCCTCAGGACCTTGCCACCGTTTCTCAAACAATTCAGTCTAACCAAATAATGAATGCAGAAAAACAAAATTTCTCCATCAATCATCTTGGACTGAAACAGAATAAAATAAAATAAATAAACGTCAAAGCTATTTGGCCCTAAACAGAGAGTACATTGTGGCAGACTACCCACAGTCACTGATACCAGACAGAGAAAAGCCTTGACCAGGCAATCACAGTCTGGCTATCGAGAAGGGCAGACACAAGCACACTTGGCTGCCCAGAGAAGACACACTGTGCACCAACTGCAACCAAGGTGCCATAAAAACAGAGCTTCAGTTTTTGGCTGAATGCTGCTAATGGTAAGAGACACGAGATCAATTCTTTCCTGTAAATTCAGAGAAATGCTAGCCTGAGGACCATTACTCTCTTTGCAGAGAGTCTGGCCTAGATCCACTGGCAAACGTGTATTTCCTGGTTGGTGGACGCTTGTCTGAAGTTTGAAATCATTGGAGTTCAATCACTAACGTTTGATAATGACGTACTGTATGTTAACCACGGGGCATACAACGACAACGATAGGCTTGCGACTTAAACGTAACCGCTCTCGGGAATGCCCTTCACTGGTTGGACGGAGGTGCTCTTGCCGGAGTAAACAAAGGCGGATCAAGGTATTCCAGACGGAGTACTGTAGGAAAAAGAAATTGAGCAAAAGTACGTAGACAGGTGGGGAGAGGCTAGAGAAATGCACCCAGATCTTCAAAAATGAAACGATTCAAGTCTAAGAATATTATTAGGAGAGGAACACAAGGGCGCAAGAGTCACAGCAAGATATATAGATGATTGCCATTGAAAAGGGGAGTCACTTCAGCAGCACACAAAAAAGTCAAACATACACATACAGTATAAATACAGTACACACACATACACATAACCCCCCTCCATCCCCCGCCCCCCTTCCCCCTGCCCACACACACACACACACACACACCTACATGCACTCCCATCTACACAATCACACACACACACACACACACACACACACACACACACACTGCAGTTGCAGTAATGTACGATGCAGGATGTTTCGTTTTCTTTCTCTACATACTACCACTTACAATGTTTGGCCATACAAATTGTATTTCTGTCATGCCAATAAAGCTGAATTGAATTGAAACTGAATTGAACTGAGAAAGACAGCCAAAGAGAAAAGGAAAAAAAAATATGATCCAAAACGCTGCCTTCGTGACTGTGCCAGGTTTTTTTTCGGCTAGACCAATCAGATATAGTTTTTTGTCTTTCATCCAGCACTAGCCCGGGAGCTCGTCTCACTCCGCACGATGCACGCGTGCTGCGCTCCCTGACCAGAAGCCACACTAACCGCCCAACCACAGGTTGTTAACAACGGCATTAACATGAGGGAGCCTACTCGACCAGGAGAGAGATTTAAAGAGCATCGAGACGAGCAGGGCAAAGGGACTAGAGGAGATGCTAGAGAGAGAGAGGGATAGAGAGTGAGAGAGAGATAGAGACAGGGGGGGTAGAGAGAGAGAGGTAGGAAGAACATAAGTCTTATTAAGAGGGATATCGTGAGTTATTGAGGAGACAAGGAGAGGA
>NC_084997.1:23414357-23421857 GCF_963854185.1 Sardina pilchardus
CCCTTGTAGAAACGTTGTAGAACGTTGTAGAACGTTCCGCGTGCTATCTGAAATCACATGCCAGGGCAGCATTGCGCCGCCTTTTGTTTCCGTCTCAGGCAGCGTAAACAAGCCAAGTCAGCGTGTTGAGGGGTCTTCTTGACGGAAATAGCAGTCTGATCTCTTTCTCTCCTCTCTCCCGTTTCCTTCCTCCTACTCTTGCCACCTGATACGGGCACAGAGGTGAGAGATCTCTCTACCTCACTGTTTTACCTTGAGACAAGTCCGGCACAAAGAAGAAAATATGCCAAATGCATAGCAGTAGCCGATGGCGGACTCGTTTCAAAATCAAGCATAGACACAGCGACCAATGGGGGTCCTGATAGTGACACCCACACGGCGACAATGACAGCGAGGGAGCTGCTTACTATTATCACATTGCTACCATTCCACAGAAATAATAATGCTTCCACTCCCAGCGCTACTGTTTGCTTCAGTCATGCGGTGCTTTTTCATTACTGGGGGAGGAATCCATTCCGAGAGGTTGCAGAGTGATGGTCGCCTTGGTCACCCAGTCACTTAGCCGGCCCAGCTCCTCCACTGTGGTGACCATGACTGGACCGCTAAGCGATCGCCGCTATTATCTATGCAACTTGCAAATATGCTGCGGAATAACTTTGACTGTCGTGTGCAGGGACAAAAACACTCTCACACACAAACACACACACACACACACACACACACACACACACACACACACACAAACATGAGAAGATTGGGCGTCCTGTAGCTGTGGCCTAAACTGGAGATTGTGGGTTATTGTAGTGGACCAGGTAGAAGGGCCAGGAGAGGAGAGGAGAGGGGAGGAGAGTAGGGGAGAGGAGAGGAGAGTAGGGGAGGGGAGGGGAGAGGAGAGGCGGATTGAGGGGGAGGGAAGAAAGGAGGAGAGAGGAGAGGGGAGAGTGTAGAAAAGGAGAGGATGGGAGGGGAGAAGAGAGGAGAGGAGAGGAGGATTGAGGGGGAGGGGGAAAAAGGAGAGGGACAGGATGAAGAGGAGAACTGTGATTGCCATTCTGTAGAGCTACAATGTCTCTCCTCGCAGTCCTAGATTTCAGACACAGCGTCTGTACCACGGGGCAAAATACAATTGCACACCTATAATAATGCACAAGCACACTGTCCTACCCACCCATCTACATTCAAGCTCTCTGGTGTGTACAGCCACATAGACAAACCATAGTGACAGTCCTGCAGCTCATGCACACACACACACACACACACAGACACAGACACAGACACAGACACAGACACAGACACAGACACACACACACACACAGACACAGACACAGACACAGACACAGACACAGACACAGACACAGACACACAGACACACACACACGTGGTGTCTGCCATCACGCCGTGGTTGACGCTCCTCGTGGAAAGGGTCTGGTCCACAGCACTAGTGACAGGGCTTCCCCGCAGCTCTCAGGCAGAGCCCTCATTTGCAGCGTGCCTGTGGCCGTGGTGCTCCCGGCCCTCTGCTCGGGAAGAGCCCAGTGGGTACCGCGTCCGCCCCAGACCGGACCCGACCGGACCACACCCAAACCCCTCGTCAAGTCAAGATCAGGCCCTATCCACACCCAAACCCCTCGTCAAGTCAAGACCAGCCTCTCTCTCTCCCCACCCAAACCCCTCATTCAGTCAGATCAGCCCTCTCTATCCACACCCAAACCCCTCGTCAAGTCAAGACCAGGCCCTATCCACACCCAAACCCCTCGTCAAGTCAAGACCAGGCCCTATCCACACCCAAACCCCTCGTCAAGTCAAGACCAGGCTCTATCCACACCCAAACCCCTCGTCAAGTCAAGACCAGGCCCTATCCACACCCAAACCCCTCGTCAAGTCAAGACCAGGCCCTATCCACACCCAAACCCCTCATCAAGTCAAGACCAGGCCCTATCCACACCCAAACCCCTCGTCAAGTCAAGACCAGGCCCTATCCACACCCAAACCCCTCATTCAGTCAAGACCAGCCTCTCTCTCTCCCCACCCAAACCCCTCATTCAGTCAGATCAGCCCTCTCTCTCCCCACCCAAACCCCTCGTCCAGGCAAGACCAGGCCCTATCCACACCCAAACCCCTCATTCAGTCAGATCAGCCCTTTCTATCCACACCCGAACCCCTCGTCCAGTCAAGACCAGGCTCTCTCCACATCTACATGCATCAGAGACAGAGAGAGAATGGGAGAGAGTGAAGAAGAGAGAAAGAAGAGACTGAGAAAGAAGGAGAAAGAAAGAAGAGACAGGGAGAAGAAAGATAGTGAAAGACAGAGTGCAAGAATATCAAAGAGAAATAACGGAAAGATGAGCCCAACTCAACTCAACTCAACTCAACTATCAACAGATTATAGATTATAGATTTTGAAGAGTGAGGACCTTATACATTTGCTAGTTGGCACAGTTGTGTGTGTGTGTGTATGTGTGAAGTCTGTTCCCCCAGAGTTTGTGATTCTCTTGATCATCTCAACTGAGAGAGGGCTGCTAGATTCTAATATTAACACTGCAAATAAAATCACATTCTGGAGTGCAATCTGTGAGTGCCAGTTAATGTACAAACACTGCAACGAAAATAAGCACTTTGCAAGCCCACATTTTGGGGGGAGGGCATTTGGAGGGAGGTGAGTTGGGCCACAAACTGCTCTTGTTAACATCCCTCTCCAGCACCATGACAGTCTGGAGTGCCACAGGAGCTGCTTCACGTGTGTTTCTCCAGAGGGGATTTTTTTTTTACGGCTGGTGACCAGCATGAACTCTGTGCCCTTCACACAGCCATGACCACAACTCTGCTCCCCATCAACTCCACACACCACACACACACACACACGCACACACAACAACACACGCACACACACACACACACACACACACACACACACACACACACACACACACACACACACACACACACACACACACACACACACACACACAACACACGCACACACAACACACACACACACACACACACACACACACACACACACACACACACACAACACACACACAACACACACACACAAACACACACACAGGCTCTCAATATAATCACCAACTGGGGCCCTGCTTGAAGATGCAGGCTGCAAGATGAAGATGCAACGCTTACCTAATGTTTACCTACAGTAACCACGCCGTCTGCCACCACTGCCAAAACCAGTTGTGAGGGAGACGAAAAAAAAAGCCTACCCCAAAAAAAGAGAAAGAAAAAAAAAACACCTTCTAAATTTCAGCCTTTGAATAAACCAGCCATGGTGGGCAGCCATGTCTGGTCTGAAAAGCTAATATTGATTGCAGCCAGCTGTAGGCTAACGTCGTGCGGGTGGGGGGGGGGGGGGGGGGGGGGGGTCGGCACGCGCGTTGGCATACTAATGCACGCATGCCGTAGAATGCCAGGCTCAACGGCGGGGACTGTGGTATAGGGGAGGAGAAGAGAAGGAGGAGGAGGAGGATAGAGAGAGAGAGAGAGAGAGAGAGAGAGAGAGAGAGAGAGAGAGAGAGAGAGAGAGAGAGAGAGAGAGAGAGAGAGAGAGAGAGAGAGAGAGAGAGAGGGGAGGACAGAGGAGGCCCAGAATGGAGGCATTCACCACTTGCCAGCCAGTCACCAGCCTCTTCCTCCTCCTCCTCCTCCTCCACCTCCTCCTGCTCCACGTCGTCTCCAGTGCTCGCTAGCCTCCTCCACAGTTACTGTCATGGCCTCTCCTTGCTTGGGCCTGGTCTGGTGAGTTGCATGATGGGCGTGAGGTGGCGTTTGCGGGGTGAGTCTACAGGAGCAGAGAGGGAAGTCCCTGCACACAGGGAACCAGGAGGTAACCAGGAGGTAACCAGGAGAGAGGGACACACACACACACACACACACACATACACAGTACACACGCACAAACAAACACACACACACACACACACACACACACACACACACACACACACACACACACACACACACACACACACACACACACACACACACACACACACACACATACACACACACACACACACACACACACATCCATCTCACTGCCAAGTCCTTGCACAGAGGGAACCAGGAGGGAACCAGGACAGAGGGCTGGTCTAAGCGTATGAGTCAAAGTTAAAGGATGCATAACTAAACTCACACAACACACTCACAACACACACACAACACACACAGCAACAGAATCCATGGATTGTGTGGTAAACATGGAGGAAGGAGGGGATGGGAGGAGGGGCAGGGGGGGGGATGAGTTGTTCAAATTGGTCCCCTTTTTTCACAGAATTATTAGGGATTCATTCGTATTCAGTTCAACATGTGCATCTGGTTGCGAATGCTTATAAGTCATTATCTTTCTCAGTAATGGAACATCCACTGTGTAACGCTGAGCAAATTTCATGCAAAGTCTGATTTCAAATCAGTTTTTTTTCACCGCTCAACTTGTCAGATACCCTTCTCCTCAACAAGGCCCAAGGTCTGTCGTTATACATACGCCATGTAAACAGTACAGAGCCTATTGTGGAGACAATGGCGCATGTAATATGCTGATAGAGATTTGCAAGCACATGCTTGCCTTGCCGAGACCGAATGATTCAGATTCATTAGCTGCCAGCAGCACAGCATTTCCCGACACACACACACACACACACACACACACACACACACACACACACACACACACACACACACACACACACACACACACACACACACACACACACACACACACACACACACACACACACACACACACACACACACACACACACACACACACACACACACACACACACACACACACACACACACGCGCGCGTGTCTTGAGCCCTGGACAGACCTGTGCGTAAGAGCTCCGTTTAGGTATTACCGGCACCGTGGACACACACAAATTAGTGGACAGCAGGGTCACCACCGGTATGATAACACCAGATAAACACAGTCAACTTAAGTGGATTAGTGTGATGGGCCAGATGAGGGTGTCTAGTGTGAGTCAAGATAGCATGTGGTATTACCACGGAAAAGCTCTGACATAAATACGATATAAATAACTTGAACAAAAATTCAAATGAAGACACTTTAAACTGATAAACAGATGAATGAACAGAGATGAATCACATGGTTCCCAGCCTCAACAAAAGCATGCAGGCACGCACGCACGCACGCAAGCAAGCACACACACACACACACACACACACAAAAAGAAGACGGTAAGACATCAGAAGAATTCTATTTAGATCATTGGTCTTTTGAGTCATTCTTCCTGGAATCCACAATCAAAAGGGTTAATGCGCTAAACTTAAGACTTAATTAGATCCTCCTTGTGCCTGGCCAAATCATTCTACCAAGAACCGAATTGATTCAGCTCTCTGCTCCAAATGTTGTCCCTGATTCTGAGATCCTTAATGAGTGCATTTGAAGAGTTGTTTTCCAAAATGCTACATCCACCATTTTGATAAATTTTCATAAACAATTAAAAAAAAAAAATGTTTTCCTAATAATTTCAGTGCAACTGGGAATTCTACTGGGATCTTTTTTAATCTGCTGTTGAAAAGCATTCAGAGAAAGGTAATTATTGGCTATTTGTCTATTTTTTTAAAAAATATCATTTTAAATAATATTTTGCATCTACTATCAAACACTGGAAAAAAACTTGCTTTGGCATGTTATTTTGATGACATTCGATACAAGTGTGAGGGACATTTCACATGTGAATTTGACAACAGCACATTTAATCTAAACTGAAAAAGTGGCTACTAGGCCTACTTCAGGCAACTCCTGTATTGAGCTAAGGACAAATATTTAAATTAAAAACCCTTTAGAAACCCTTTTCAAAAGAACCCCTTTGTAGGGGTAGCTCAAAACAGGAGTTGCCTGAAGTAGGCCTAGTAGCCACTTTTTCAGTTTAGATATTTTTTACTTCAAGAGCACCCTGTATACTGGAGTGTATCGATTTCTACAAAGAGCACTCAGCTTTGTTCTTGTTCAAATTGAGCACATTTTAAGCTGTTTTGAAATACCAGTTAGACTATTTTTTATCGCCACTCAGCGAACAAATATGGATATGGGTTTATATATCACCCAGCTCTACGACATATCACTGTTAATTAACTGTTTATTCAGTCGTTTGACATATGCACACCTACCCAACAATATTTCTAGTCAGACAGAAAACAATCAATGATTTGGGTTCTGATTTTCTGAACCCAATGATTTGGGTTCAGAAAAAGAACCCAAATCATTTGTATACATTCACAATGGCCTCCATCAATCCTATAGGCTAATCATGACATTCACTACTTCTGGTGTTTCAGCAACTTAACACTATTGCATCCACCTATTAGTCTGACAACTAAACATGCCACACAGATATTGTACATGATTTTAATACTCAGTCACAGTCACAGTTTGGAGTGTGCCCATCGGTAATACACTGTATCTTTCTTTGATATCCTCTGAAGAAGGAACAGTTTTTAAGACATACAACAATCATTGAAAATAATGCTTAGTCTGTCTGCCTTGAAAACTACCACACCACAGCTTTCAGAGATGTGTGAAATAATATCTAATAAGACCTAAATAAGAAATAAGACCTAAAGTGACATAATGATACTTAAGAGATGGGGGCAACGGCAAGATATGGGACTTGTTCAGACCACACTGACATTGCTTAAATGGATTGTGCTATGAAAGACATCAAAGCTTTGAAGGCGCACAACCTAAAAATGCCTTTACACCACACACAGACGGATGACTTATTGTTGACTATTGGGGTCTATGAAATAAATCTCAGTTTGAACATCAATAGGTGATGACCGTTATTCATAAAGTTATACACTCCCTTTGGGTTCTATTTGTTGATATTGCCCTTGCTTGTGCTCACCCAGATTACTGCCAACAGAGTAACTCATTTGACTGCTGAAAAAGCATTAGTGCCTGGCAAAAACAAACTGCCCACTAGAGACTAAACAAGAGTACCAAACGAGCCAACGACTCTGTCATTACAGACTGACTGACTGTTCACTATGTATGCACTCGCAGTCAAAGAAACGTAGGGGGAGAGAGAGAGAGAGAGTGTGTGTGTGTGTGTGTGTGGGAGGACAAGGCGGGCCCTGCTGCAGGATGTGCATCCCCACTGTCACACCCTGTGTCATGTGACATCTGCTGTAAAACGGTAGTCATGTGACATCCCGGCTCAAGACACAAACACACACACACACACACACACACACACACACACACACACACACACACACACACTGCCATGTCCTGTCCGCAAGCAGTTACCTCTCTTATACTCTACCCCCACCAACACCCTCAGGCTGCTCAGTAACTCTTCTTCTAGTTTGAAACTCTCTGGCTGTACAGTATGTACTGCTTTGCTGGATCCATACTCGTCTGGCTGGCCACATCTAAAAAGTCCTTGACCGCACTTTAGATCTGACGCGGAGGGGTGCAGCGCAACAAAACAATCGAACAATCCAGCAAAACAAGAGT